>NC_090924.1:907913752-908216783 GCF_040938575.1 Ambystoma mexicanum
TCTTTTCCCCTTAGGGGCCGGGGTCCGGAAATGTCAGGATGCGGCGCGGACCCGAAATGAAGAGGGAATGAATCAACAGGTAAGTCTTAACATGGAAATTTTGCTTTCTTTATTCCCTTCTCTCTCTCACCTTTGTTCTTGTCTTTTTCTCCCTAGGCGCTGGGGCGTGACTGCGAATCCGGATGATCGCTGCTGAACATGGAGGCGCCCTGCAAAGGTGAGTGGAATGCGGCGCTGCAGCGATCGACGCAATGAACCTTTAAATAAAAGTCTTCCTTTTCAGGATTGTCGGCGAGATGTCTCCGGGATGCGGATTTAGCAGGTAAGGACTTTTCCTTCTTCTGTTCTCTTCTTCTCTTCCTTTGCAGGTGATCCAGGATGCTGGCAGGCGTGGCAGAAGTCAGGATGCAGGAGCAGACACGGTGAGCGTCCAGCTGCTAGATGCAGAACAACGCAAAGCACGTGTGGCTGTTCGGGTGGGATTTAAATAGCCTTGGAAGAAGTTCCAGGTATGTATCCTTCCTCCAATCAGGTATGTATCCTTCCCCCACCACGCCCGGATGGTAAATTAGCCCCACAGGTAAAGTAGTTCCTTTCAGGCCTCAAGGAGGCCGGGATCCTGCAGCATGGTCTGCATCAGGTAAGTGCACCCAAGCACTCTCATAATGAGCCTGGCGCCTATGGCGCCAGGACTGATGTCTTTTATGAGCCTGGCGCCATAGGCGCCAGGACACTGTCCAAACGGCCCCTATATGGGATTGCCGGGTCCTTCCTTGGGGACTGGATGTCCGCTTTCGGGGACGCAGGGCTTGAACCGGCTCCCCGGGAGCGGGCATCATGACAGCCAGGACCCGACTGATTACATTGAGAACTTACTCCTACAAGCAATCGAGGCCGGTACACTCTCGCAGGGTTTTGCGGTGGAGCGAGCACATAGGGCCCTTATGAGGAAGCCGAGACCAGGGGCCCCTCCACAAGCGATAATTGCTAAAATACTGAACTATAAAGACCGCGAGAAAATATTGGAATATTTTCGGAAAGGCAGAACAATTGAGAGGGCCTCGAGCACTATCACGGCATACCCGGATTATACTATGCTGGTCCAAAGGCAGCGGTACAGCTATGTAACTATCAAAAGGAGGCTGCGGGCAGCTGGGATAAAATATATGCTGCTGTACCCTGCGAAACTGAAGGTCGTGCATAAGAGCAAATTGCATTTTTTTGACACTTCGGAAGAAGCAACAACATGGCTGGATTTGCAGGGCTGCCCGGATCAAGACACGGAAGAGACACAAAATGGACGCGAAAAGTGACTCAGATACGGTATGCATATTGCTATGGCGGCGAGCGAACATCCCGAGGGTGCCTAGGCGAAGGCTGAGAACGATGGGCCTGGCTGTAGGAGGATGATGTTCGATTACATATTGCTGATTGTGAGAGACTTGATGGACTGGAACATAGTGGCAGTTACATATATTTAAATTGTTTGGCAATGTGTAGTTAATTGATGTGCTATTGGAGCGCAGGGCGGAAGTACCCTACCCCCCCAATTATAGTTGTAGTAGGTTGGCCACTAGAGCGGCCTCACCCTGCGGAGCTTCGAGTACAGGGGAAAGCCGGAAAGAGCTAGATGCGGGGGAGCCTGAGATCCAGGGATGGAGCTGGGCAACAGTTGGGGGGATCGTGTTGGGGAAGGGATGGGAGGCGGGGGAGAGGGAACGGGAAGTTTGGTGTGTTTGTGGTTAAAGGGGTTTTAGAGTGGGATGCGAGCCTATATGGATTGGATTGGGACTTGAAGCTAAACTACACCTGGGGGGGAGGGAACGGGACCATACCAGGCCATGGGGGACCTTAAAATACTCACATGGAATGTGCGGGGGCTTAATAGCTATTTAAAAAGGAACAAGGTTATGCTGTATCTGCGAAGGCAGAAAATAGATATTGCATTGCTGCAGGAAACCTACCTCACACGTGAGAGGATGGACACGATTGCGGGAAAATGGAAAGGGGTGTTGGTGGGCTCATCTTACTCGGCCTACGCAATAGGAGTACTTATATGGGTAGCGCCACATGTCCCGTTTCAGCGGTTGCAAGTAAAGACTGAAGAGGGTCATTAGCAAGTTAATACATCCGGATCAAATGGGCTATGTCCCCCATAGAAACAACACCAATAGCCATAGGCGACTCCAAAGGATCATTGAGTTAGGCAGTGGAAGGGATGAGGAAATGGCAATCGTGTCCTTGGATGCGATCAAGGCCTTTGACTCCGTCAAGTGGCCGTGGCTGCTGGCGGCCCTGAAACACTATGGGTTAGGGCCGGGCTATGTGAGGTGGGCGAAGATTTTGTACAGTGAACCGCTGGCTAGCGTTAAGACAGGGTCTGTGATATCAGAGAGGTGGCAGCTTAGCAGGGGAACTAGACAGGGATGCCCGTGGCCTCTTATGCTTTACATACTGGACCTGGAACCTCTTGCGATCTATCTGAGGCAACAATATGACACTATAGGCATTGAGGTGAAAGGGGAGCGGCACCTGATTTCCCTATACGCAGATGACATGCTACTGTACCTACGATTCCCAGAAGAAAATCTCCAGTACATCCTAGAAGTGATGGAGAGATACGCTGTGTTGTCTGGTATAGCAGTGAATCCCCAGAAGTCCAGCATGTTCCCATTGGGGGGGTACAAGGGGATTCCATCGGAGCGATTACCTGTATTGCAAGTACCATGGGCGGTTTGCACGTTTCGGTACTTGGGGATAAGTATATACCATACTGTAGAAGAGGAGCATAAGTGTAACACAGAAGTAGCCATTAGGAACATTGAGAAGTGCATGCGGTTTTGGGCGAAGCTGCCTCTGGCGATGTTGGGGCGGGGTTCGATGCTAAAGATGGTGGTCCTGCCGAGGCTCCTACATTACTTCGGGAATATACCGTACTTGATTCCTAGGTTTTTTTTTACCAAACTAAATAGCATGTGTAGGGACTTTCTGTGGCACGGCACGCGGAACAGAGTGGCGTTATGGAAGCTTCAGAACTTTCATGACAAAGGGGGAATTAAGCTGCCCAACTACGAGGCGTACTATGTGGCGAGCCAGTTGCAGTATGTCGCCAAATGGCTATCTGATGAAGAGACCTCCGAACACAGGTTGTTAGGGCGGGATTGTGCACCTTTTTATTTGAAAGAAGTCATGTGGGCACCCAGAGCAGAAATGGTGGGTCACCCTAAAATGATGCTACTAGGGTGGAAGGTGTGGTGCAGGGCATGCCAAATGATTGGGGACCCGTCCCCATGCTCACCGCAGATGCCATTGGTAGTATTGACAGGGGCGGACGCTCAGCTGCGACTGATACTCCGGACCCACTGGGAACCGGCAGGGGTGGCAACGATGGGGGACATCTGGCAGGAGGGCTCTAGTGTTACTTTTGAGGGGCTGCGGGAAGTAGCTGGCTTGCATGAAGGCCAGTACATTACATCTTTGCTGCACAATCAGTTACAGAGGAGAGGGAGAATTCAAGTGGGCAATAGTGTGCTTGGGTGGCAGTGGGGCAAGGGGCGAACATGAGACAAAAAGTGTATGCTGCATCCTCAGCCATGCTGTAATTAAGTTTTAACAGACAAGAATGGCAACTGACCTCTGGTTTGTGGGCAGGGCCAGGGCCAGCACATGCATGTGGAAACTGTGCTGCCCATGTGCCGGGTTATACCCCAGCTACGTTTTTTTGTTGTTGTTGTAACAGTACAAATGGAAATACAAACGGAGACAGACACCCTTGCAGCAGCAATGAACCTTACACACAGTGGCACAGCGCAATGAGATATGATGATGGGTTCATGCCCATCTATGATTCTCATCACTTCAACTTGATAACGCGGGTTGGAAGGCAGTTCACCTCCAATGGCATGAAGCCATTGGAGCAGTGCCTGACTCTCACCTCTGCCAGCATCTTTTGGAATTATCCTATTTTAAAATGTATTTTGGTTATTTTGTTTTGACATCTTCAAGCAATTAAAATATCAAATAAATATACACAATACTAATAATTAGGACCCGTGAAGGCAATACACTATGGGGTTGCATACTTATGTACACTTGGCACAGCAAGTACTGTTGAGTCTTGGTTGGTCATGTGGTTCCGAGCCCTGACTTGTTAGCTGGTGATACTCTCTCCATGTATTGAGATGCCCCAAAGGGGTTGAAATAATCCATCCAAGGATCATATAGTGCAGGTTTGAAACTGCTTGACCACTAATGCCGTTTTGGATTTTTGGATAAAATACTAATCACAATGATTTCTCCTTATTGTGTTATCTTTATGAAGCCCGGAGGAGTCAAGGGCGTAGGCTGTTTTGTGGCTGTTTGGTGCTGGGATGCGCAGGGCTGAGGGCTTCTGTATGTGGTGGGTTCTAGTTGAAGCCACACTTTCCAAGAACAAGATTATCTTCAACCGGGTCTCTAACTGAAGCAGTGATCGGTACGTGAATAGCAGGAGACTGTGGGCTTAATTGCCTTTGGTCCTGCTTGAGAGCTGAAATATTCTCTATGCCAACAACAGTCGCTGCAACAGTGAACAAAGTATTGGTGGAAAGCTGGGCTATTGAGAGAAAAGCCCCCCCAGCCCCCCAATTTGAACCCTCTACCTGCGGCTGGCAGAGAAATGCCGCCTGTGAAAAGGCACAATCAGACTAAATCTAACTTGCGAAAAATGAAGGTGCAAGTTAATATGAAGAGCACTGAGAATGAGGAGCATGTTGTGGTGAAAGCAAAATCAAAAAAGAAAATACATAATTTAATACCATTTCATCAAGGTGTGATCACTGGGATTTTTCCTCTGAACCCTCTACCAGAAACCATTTCGACAATTATTGAGGAAACTATAGTCCGAGGTCCCAGTGGAAGTGGCCTATGGAGTTCAACGAACTTTGAGGATATTGACAATAATTCACTGCTGGAACTGTGTTTGAACATCCATAGGGGGATGACTCCACAAATATCCACGATGGTGGGAAGTTGTGGTGTGATCCAGGGTGAAAGTCACACTAATACTTCCCCAGGGCTACCCAATCTTGCTGGGGGTTCTGGTAGATTATGAGCCTCTCCAAATTTAGCAACGGCCGCAAAGGAGGATGTTCCTGATATGGAGGCAGAGAGTTTGGTCTGTCCCTATCTTGGGGCAATTGAAATAGCTGAGATACAGCCTTCAGTTGCATCCTTGCAATTTGCCCTTAAGATTTTATTGCAAATGTCTGGGCGCATCTTGGCCAACACCTACACGCTTGCAATGGTTGAGGACCATGGGGGAAAAGAGTGTGAGGAGGCAGAAGCTAATTTGTCTGAAGCTATTATCATTGCCAAAGAAATTGAAGATCAGCAAGATGTAGAGACCAATCTGAACTTGGATCAAAACCCTAAAGCATTCTTTTCACGGAAGCGGCATAGAATGGCGAGAAGGGCACAAATGAGTAAGGGACCAAGTACTATGGCCTCGACATTGGGAGAGTCGGGACACCCGGTTTACGTACCAAGAAAGCCAAGGAAAGAGCAGCTAGAGCTAAGAAAAAGAACGCCACAGGAGATGGCCGCCTGACTAGCTGGTAGCTGCCGTAGCAAGGGGAGGTGAAAGAGTTGGTAGAGGATGTGGAATTATTGGAGGTAGATCGCCAGGGGGGAGAAGAAAGGATTACATCAAGTCCAGCTAAGACCCTACGTCCACCAATTGGGCGGAATAAGCCAGCTGTAACACTAACAACATTGGGTAAAGATCAGAACGAATCACCAGGCAATCCTATTTGCCTGATTAAGAATCTGTACCAAAGTGGTAAACATAGATGGCTATCGCGATCTGAATTTTTGATCAGACTGTACTCAGTTCCACAATTGTGAGTACTCAAATCAGACGACTTTCAATTTTTGGAGCCACTGAAAGGACCCAACCCTAATGTCTCTGCTTTGCATTGTAAATTTTTGTCAACAGCGCAAATGATATGATATGGCATTTATAACGCGCCTTTACACAAGTGTTTCAAGGCGCGACGAGGCAAGGGAGGGGAACAAAGGGAGGACGGACAACGATCCTACTAGGCCAGGTGTCATTCAGATTGCGCAAGTGCGTGGGAAGGGGGCAGGGACAGTGCAGTACATGGCAAAGATAATAACAATAAGCAAGTAGCAGCCAACATGTGGCAAGTGCATGGATAAGTGCAGACAACAGTGTCAAGGGCTGGGAGGGGGACTGTAGGGATACAGAAACAGTCCTCAAGTGTGGGGGTAGGCAGGTGGGCAGTGCAGGTGGTGCCGAGATCAGAGGGTGTCAAGAAAGCAAGTGCAGTTCTAGTTCCAGTTAGGGGGTCAGCAGAGGAGAGGAGGAGCAAAAGCAGAAGCAAAGAGAAAGGTTTTGAGGTGCTTCTGGAACCGGAGATGGTTCTCCTCAAGTTTAAGGGAGGCTGTTCCAGAGGGAGGCACCAGCCGAGGCAAGAGATCTACCACCAACTGGGTAAATGATTCGAAAATTCAAAGAAGAATTGATGGCAGTGGATGTGGAGATCGAGGTTGATCTGAATGAAGCAGATCTGAGCTGCTTATATGTGGAGACAGTAACACCATCAAAGGAATTAGAAGGTCCCAGTTTACCCAAAGGAAAGAAGGTGGAAGTCTCGGATGTACAGCAAGTCTTAAAATGGTTGGTGGATTCAATTCCTGAGGTGATTGCAAAATATTGAGATCTCACTATCCTTCCATGTCTGAACCCTACTGTCAGCTGAGGGTCTAGTTGAACTTATAGCAAAATATAGCTGTATTTGCCTACAAGAAACATGGGAAATGGACCCTTTGATACTAGATGGTTATGTTATTTACCGATCCTATGCTAAGAGGGGAGAAAGGGATAGACTGTTTGGGGCTGTACTTATGGGGGTGGTAAATACAATAGTCTCTAGGTAATTAATTCCAAACAAGATAATAATTTGATTGCAGTTGAGGTAGAGTATGGGTGTGAGGGAAGCCATGAAAGATTTCTGCTTGTGAGTACCTATAATCCCCCTAGAGCTGTGCTAAGGGAACAAATACAGGATGCCTTACACGACCTATTGGCATCTTGGCTGATAAAATCAGAAAACACAGCTGTAATAGTGGTCAGTGATTTTAACTGCCACATGACCCGGGGAGGGGGGGGGGAGAAATCCCAGAACCCTAATTTAAAATAGAAATGCGTAATGCTACATGCTAAAAATGATTTGATGGGGTTGGGATGGTTACAACTTTTTGATTACTGGGAGTTAGAAATTATTTTATTTATTTTTTTAAAGCTTTTTATAAAATTTTACAAACAAATACAAAATAAACCAAACAAACAGTGCATGTTCCAACAGTTTCAATACACTTATTTAACTTCCTAACCACTACTCCCTCTACTCCACCCCCTTGCGAGTCTATTGCATTGAACCTTCAGTTTCCACACCCTGTGGTTCGGTCACCTCCTCCACAGGCTCAGTCGGGTCGTCTAATGACCCAAACAGTCCGGCTATCAGTGATTTCCAGGCCATCAGGGACTCATTCTCCCCCTCCCCCGCATTGCTACACGCTTCTTGCCGTGCTGTGGTTTCGGCTTCTGCCCATTTTTGCAAGTCTTTCCACCACAACTCTATCCTCGACACATAGCATGACTTCCATCCCATGGCAATCCTCCTTTTTGCTAGCACATAAGCCAGGTCCCTTAGTCTGCTTACGTGTCTGAGTATCTGTGGTCTCGGGAACCCCCCCAGCAGACAGGCCCACACCGTATCCACTACTATCTTGACCCCTCTTCCTTCTAGTTTCTCTTTTACACCCCTCCAGAACCTCTCTATGATTGGGCATGACCAGAACATATGCACCATGCCCGCATTCTCTTCGTCACACTTGGGGCATGCTTGCCGACCTGCATACTCGAACCTCGATATCCTCCAAGGCGTCATGTAAGCCTGGTGTGTGTTGTATCTGTTTCCGCCTCGCGTTTCTAGACACCTTCTTATGATACCCCTGTGTCCTTTCCCACATCCCATCTCCCATTTGGGCCCCAACCTCTGTTTCCCAGTCCATTCTCAGCTGCGTGACCTCCTTCCCCACTTTAGACATCAACATCTCATACAGTCTGGAAATCTCTTGACCCCCCTCAGCTATATCATTTATCACGTCTATGGTGGCATCCAATTCTTCCTCCAGCACAGTTTCAGGCCATGTTCTCTTAATCCTCTGTACCATTCTGTGGTACGTAATGTACTTGCATTAATCTGCCCCCCTTTATTAATGGGCCCCTACTTAGTGGATTATTGTGGGTGAGGCACCATAGACTTTACCCCTCCCTTCTGTCGATGGCTGTCATCAGACCAGCACCTTCACTACGGCTTAAAAGCGATAGTTTACATTGCTATCATTGCTCTGCACCTGCTCTAAAACACATCACAGATGCCAACGATTTCTAAGAAACTCGTCAATCGACTTTTCCCAGCTGCTCTCAGCCTGCATTTGTGTTGGGGCTGGTACCCGCCAACACTGCTGCCTTTTTTCAGTGTGGGTGCCACTACAGTTCTACATTTCCATGTTTGCATAATGCAAGATTCAAAGTTGATCCGATCAAATATAGACTACAGGACAGCATTTTTTCTGAGTGGCTACTCCTATAGAGGAGAAGAATAGATGGGCGGTGGAATTATCTCTGGGGTATTTCCACTGCAGCAATTCTGTCGATTATTGACAATAAGGTGGAAGATTTACATCCAGCTTTTTGTTGGAGGTAAATCTTCTAGAATACCACCAAACTCATAGTTTGGGGATGCGGTAATGCAGTGGTAAAGTGGCAGTAATGGAATTACTACCACGTTACTGTCACTTTTACCCTCACTGCCATAATTGTACTAGACCCATTCAATTCTTTTGTCATTGGGCCTCATTATGACACCGGCGTTAGCTATGCCAGTAAAACCAATACCTATTGGTAAAACCGGCACGGTTGCCGCCGGTATCATTTTCTTTACGGTGCCCTGGGAATGGGCATTTACAGGGTCATTACGGCCCCGCCGGACCCGGTAATTGTCCATTCCTGGGCACCGAAAAAAAATGCTCCCCATTCCCATTCAAGCCACATAGAGCTCAATGTGAATGGTAAGGCCGGATGCAACAGCACCATTTTGAATGGTGCCGGTGCGTCTGACATGGTGGCTCGCGGGTGCCGGTTCAGAATTCTCAAAATGTGCTAATTTCCCTTACCTTTTGAGACACCCAGCAACTTTGCTGGATTTCTAGGATTTTATTTTTTCTACCTGGGAAGAGTTTGAGCCTTTTTCCCCACTCTTCCATGTATTGTGATGTGTGTTTTACTTTTATGTTCTTTGGTTATGGAGTTTTAACACAACTCCATAGGTATCATATTTTTCTGTGTGTCACACAGCACCTTCAGTGCAGTGGCACAGGGATGTCTTTCAGACTTCCCAAGGTTTAAATACCTTCTCTGGGACTGACTACTGTCTCCCAGACGATGTACAGTTAAATTGACTTTACTAGTCTCTTTAAATTTACAGACCCAGCACACACTATCTTCCTATAGAGTGCTGGAGGGGTTGCCTATCTTCCCCAGAGTCAAAACACTCATGTAACAGTCAAATGTTACCCTTTCCTACTTTAAATGGCTGGTGGCAGTGGTTTAGATCAAACGACCATGATTTTTCCTGACCGCGAACAACGGTAGCTAAAAATAGGGTCTGCCATGGTTTCAATATGGCGCCCAAGACTTATCTGTAAAAACAGACTCTGGTCTACTTTTTTCACCATTTCTTTTAGGAAAGGTCCTTCTTGTGTTTGTCTCTGCACGCCAACCCAGGTTTGGTCCCTTTGTACGTTGTCCTTTGGCCGGCTTCAGTGCTGAAGCCCTCCTATGGCGCCATGGTGTCTGGGGTGGACAGGTTGTGAAGGAGGTGCCCGAAACTCCCTGTGCTTAGTCTCCTAGGAGACCTGAATTCACTCTGGTGTATTTGGCAGGCTGGCTGTCCGGCAAGAACAGACACCCTGCTGTGTGAGTGACAGCCAGGCTGGAATGAATGGGGGGAAACTGTTTAAAAGCAGGTCTCTGGGACTTGGAAAGCAGAGTCGACCACTGGAACGAAAGAACCGAAGACGAGTTGAAGTAAAAGGACTGCTGAAACTCCTGGACGACTGGTAAAGCCCTGCTGCAGGTCCGAATTGCCTGAAACTCCATCGACAGAGAAGCCCTTCAAGGTTAACTTCTTCCCTTGAGTTTGGTGGGAACAACCAACTCGTAAGCCGCCTGGACACCATCCCCTCCTGGTCGAATTTTCTGCAGAGTGCTGTGGAAAACCGCATAGCCAGTGGGAAGGATACCAGTTTGTGGTCTTTATGGCACTTACACCTTAATTCGACGTTTTGCCAAGCTCGTGGCCACTTCACTGGGCAGTGCAGGAACCTCCCGACGTCCTCCTTCTTGTCCCCACGACTGAAGCTCAGGAACAGCGAGATCTGCTCGAACTGCCAGGAACAACTGCCTCAGCTACAGCTCTTCTTCACTTTAAAGGTACTGTGCAAACGCGATCCAGAAATCTTTTCGGCCACAGTGAAAGTTTGTGAAACTTTCCCCACTTCGAGGGCTTGTCCGTCCCTAAACATTTGTCTAACCTTTCGTCTGACCAAATTCTTCTAAGATCCGTGGCACTGTGTTTTTTACCAGAACTGTGCTATCCTATACAAAGACTCTGAACCATTGAATTTGGCCCAGGCCTATGTACTGAATTGCTGGTTGTAGTCTACTGAAACCCTTTGCCCTGCCTATGAAAGTATGTGTGCTGTTGATTCTTATAACCTTGTCTTTTTACTCCTTTTGAAAGTAACTGAAGTGCCATTTTGCTCCCACTTCCGGGGAGCTGAACTTGTTCAGTAATTTATTGGTTGTGTATTTGTAGTATATTAGTATGATATTGAGCTGCTCTTGCTAGTGTAATGTTTTCAAACTGACTGTGTAAATAAATGTATATTCTTTTACCAAGAAACCTTGAGTAAGTGTTTGTTTGAACCACTGTTTTTGTTGGTCCTATGTGTAACTTGTTCTACTGCTCACTCAACTCTTGAGATAAGTCTGGCTGCTCAGCCACTGCTACCACATAACTGTGTAGTACAGGCTTGTACCAAAGGTGAAATTGTACTGACACTTGTAGTCTTAATTGCATGTAGTGTTCCCAAAGGGTACTGCATGTGATTCTGCCTAACACCAGGTCAGACGTGGTGGGCGAAAAAGCTCCCGTGAGCAGAACTCATAGTTTGCCTTTCCGGTAACTACGGTACGGGCAAGCTTATCGTTACCTTAGTTCATGGACCAGAAAACTTGTAATGAAGCCCATTATATATTAAAAGTCATGAGGCAGAACCCTCCCACCCAGGATTACAGCCAATGCAAGTCTGTATAATCAAGGATACAGTAGATAGAGGGGATGGCATGCCTGCCCTCCATTGGGCGACAAGGCCATGCCTGTTTTCACAATAGACAGTAGCAGTCAACCACTGTCTGCACTAACGGTGGCACAAACACATTTGGGCCAGTTCAATCAAAGAATATGAAGGTGTCCAGCAGAACAGATTAAGGACATAGATTAACAGAATAAAAATACTGCACTGGCATGCCTCGCTTGGGCCCCATCCCCTGCTCACACCTGACACGCTGGTATTGATCACCTGTGTGGTTTCATAAGACGCCATAATTAGCCTACAAAAGTATCTGTGTTCAGTACTATGGTATGTATGCCACTTAAAAGCCCAGCCAATAGTCTGCTGTACCCCTATTTTTTTGACTTGTCGTCATCATTTAGCTGTTGAGTACACTTTGGAAGAAATTCCCACTGAGATCCCTACCTAGTAAGGCACCGAATAGACTGCAAGCTCGAGATTGCTGTGTTTTTGGAAAGTGCATCATATCCTCCCACACCCTAAAATTCCTTTCTGTCACTACCAACATACTGCTCTTCACTGTCTTACAGCCAAGCTACTGTACTTTATGAGGAATCCACAATCCGCCTAGTATCATTTCTGCTCCTCGTTTCATCAGGATGAAACCCCTGGACATTTGCAGCATCACTCCGATACCGAACCCCCGTGCTGCCACAAAACCTGGTGAGTTCTGGCCGTAAGGTGCAGGGAGCGGCAAGAAATTTAATTTTGGACTGTGTGAGAAGAGTTCAGGGCTTGTGGGAGACATCTCTGAGAGAAAAGAGCAGGAATTCAGGTCCCTGCCCCAACCAAGATATGACAAATGCCTTGCCCTGCCTCGATGGGCACTGCCCTCGACAGGCAAACGCCAATGACAAGTCTCATACAGACTCCCAGCCACAACTGCATATTTTCCCATCTGAAAAAGTATCTACGATTTTCAAAGTTATTCTACCCTCACCCAAATTAGGACTCCTCTAGCAAATGCTGAATGGGGGGATGTATACATTTTCCCCTTCCACCTTTGCCTCTTCTTCTGCTAATAGATGCATCTACTCCTGCATAGCCATTCTCACTTTTTGTTTCTGTAAAATAAGAACATATTCTACTCCATTTCACCACCCCACTGATACCCTGCATATTCTAACTCCATATATGTGGTTTAGAAATACCAGCTGATTTTTTGTGTGTTAACTCTTGGTATCCCCACCAGAAATAACAATGGTCCTCATTTCGAGTTTGGCGGTATTCTGGTGGTTAGTCCTCATTTTTGGAGTGCATGGGACTCCATGGTGATTTGGGCGGAATTAACGCCAGCAGTAATTCTGACCATTTTGACGATTTTACGGCAGAAAGTTGGATGATATTCCTCCAGCATGGTGCTGGTGGTAAATCCTCCACTCCAATGCCAAACTCGGAATATGGCGGAGCAGTAAAAATAGTGGTATACTGCTCCGCCATACTCGCAATGATGGCCAATGAGGGACAATGTCATGTTTTAAATATAACCAGAAGAAAAACAGAACTTCTGTACTCCTCCTTAAATCTCCACCCACCACCCGTGCCTAAATAGCCTCATCTATTGATGCAACAATAGAATTGTGGTTGAAAGACACAACCACAGCTGCAACGCCCAGCATCAAACCCTTCCCTTAGTAATTTCAAACTATTTAACTAGCCTTATCAAATAGATTAAAAAAGGCCTAACATAACCAGTGGTCACCCGTCGCAGACTGGCCGCCAATAGAGTAAAATTGAGGCCCCAGCAATGCCTTTACCCGCGAACCATGCTGCATTAAGAATTACAACATAGGAACAGAGATTCACTTTCAATTATGAACCCCTAAAAACCCCTAAAAAACGAAGGCAAAAACCAGCAAAGCCATACATTTAAAGAATGGAGGAGAAGAATCAGAGAATGTGTAGGTCAATCACCACTGATTCCACTGTTGCAATCATCTAATCCTCCACCATCCACATCTATTCAGTCTTCAACAAATAATGCCCATTGTGAATCCTCATTCGTGGAATATTAAGCCCCCCCAGCCCAACCCCACCACACATCCCTTTCATCACAACAATACGATACTCTATCGGAAGAAGGAGAAATTCAAGGAGAAATTCAATATGTCCTTCCTTATTAACACATCCTGTAACCATCATGTAACCAGTTCATGAGCTAGTTTGGTACCCCATCAAATTTCCCCCTAACATAAATCAGAGTCTGTCATTCCTCGTCTTACAGCCGTATGCATTATATTAACTGTAGGATCATCGCACTAAAAAAATGTTATGACCTAAAAGAAAGTATATAGAGGAAAGTCATTAAGAAAATGGCTGTGTCAGATCGATCCTGCAAAGTTGGGTGATGTTCCGTCAAGGCGGGTGTGGGGTCTCAAAGTTATAGGGGGGTCCCAAAATGTAAGTTTCTTCCCATATACGCAATGAAAAGAAATGTTTGCCCACACCTACAGCCCAAACCGCTGGACGGATTTTTCCCAAATTTGCAGCAGGAGCAGCGGGTTGGATCCAAAAGCGTGCTTTTGTAAACTTGGTGTACATCTGTCCAGTAGTTATTTTTAAAACGACCACAATGTATGTAAAAACAAATTAGTGATATCTGGGTTCGTTCTGCGTACTCACTTCCCTGTTCGGTCCATGAACAGGTCTCTGATTGGTCCAGAGGCCAACGTGAGGTCTGTGGACATCAGACGTGCCCGCTGATTGGATGGTGAAGAGCGTGAGGCGCGTCAGATTTTTGGAAACGCCGGCCATGTTGGAATGGAGGACATGCACCGGTGTCCGCGGACATCAGGTGGAAGTGTATTAAAAACACAACATTGCACTTGTCAAACCAATGAAACAATCTCTAGGGAGGTGAGGGGTGATGAGGATGGGAAGGGGTCTGACCTTAAAAAGCCACAAAACTGGCGTGTTTCTTCTCACAAGTCCGTGAACAGCCCGGGGCAGCCCTGTAATGTACACAAACATCTCGCAGACATCATTTTAATTGCAGGGGGTGGGGGCAAGTTTCATTAGTTCACAGTGTATGACACGTACTTGTTATGTAGTTAATTGTGTTGTGGTCAGTGTCTAGATTCTGGGGGGCCGGAATATGGACACTGGGCACAATGAGTACAGTAATAGTATGTGTATTGTAATTATAGGTAATGTAGTAGGAGTAAGGCCAGAATGATCATAGTAACAATATGTGTAAAGTAATTGTCCGTAATGTAGTGGGAGTATAAAGTGTTTGTAATGTGAGGTATTATGAAATGTAGTTATTAAGAAAAAAGAACCGTACTGGATATTTTAAAAAACTAAATACAAATATTTAGTGGTAGGTAAACAGTTGAGAGACTCTTCTGTAAGGGCACTACACTTTGAAACATACAAGGGTATTGTTACATATTGGTGTGCAGTAACACATGCATTGGTCTACGGCACTCACCTTACCCTTAGATACCCCCTCACCCTGTCTAGTAACAATAGGAGTTGGCACCTGTGATGGAGTGATCACAAGGGGGCAGGGTGGATGGAGACGCTAAAGGTGTGGTACACCATGTTCATCAGAAAGGTATTTTATGCAGTGTGACTATTGTGGAAATGGACACTGCAGTGCTGGTGTCTGCAGACTCTCCTTTGAAGACCTTGTTCCTGCAATGAACATATCTATGAGGAGCAGCGATGGACCCCTGGGCCTCTTTTGTTATTACCCCCTACTCGCAACCTTGTTGGTTTGTTTGTCCAAAGACTACTGACACATTGTAGGTAGTGTTGGCAATAAAAGTCTGTGGATTTTACTGGACAATTACATATATCATAAACAAATTTTTATTAATAACATTTTCAATAAAAAAACATTTTTAAAAGTCCTTTTGGGCACAAGGGCCAGTGGGTGTCCCCCTGGCCCGTGCCACCTTCTTTTCACGCGACTTTGTGACACTGTGTGTTGTACTGTCATTCTTTTTTGTCTTTGTCTTTTGTTTTTTTATTCTTATTTTTCCGGGTGGGTGGGTTGGGTGAAAAAGTAGAAGTTTTCTGCAGTCGCAGAATGGCTCCTATGCGCTTCGTTCGGAGTGATGTACGAATTGGAGACCCTTGCTGGCAGGGCTCATTTTATTTGCTTTTTGTGGCCATAGGCCATTCGTTGGGTGGTGGCCTTAATGCATGTGACAGCCTGCTGGTGCCAAAATTTTGATATGCATGTGTTACCCCCCCATGTCCTGTTATGCCGCACTTCCTTCTCTTCCTTTCTTGTTCTGCAGAGTGACACCTGGATACCTTTGGCACCATGGTGTGAGATCCTAACTTGCCTTTTGGTTCCCCCGGTGGTCCCCTTTTCTTAGTGTGGCTAAAGGAAAGGGGGCAAGACAAGGAAACAGGCGAGTAAAGGGGGGGATAACAACTATTGTTGGTGTTCTGTGCTTATTGTGCTGTACTAATACTGTACAGCTTCAGCGCCGCTGTACTCGCCCTATGGTTCCCCGCAGCTACCACTTACGTTCCAGCGTTTTCAAGCTACATATGGTGACCTTATTTCGCGGCTCTGGCCCTTGTCATAGTCCTCCTCTTACTTTTACCTAGAAGCTGAAAGTGTGCAGAGCAATGGTACTTTGTAGACAGCCTTGGTGGATCATTTACCAAGAAGGTGGGGAGCTGAAAAGGCTGGAGGTTCTTAGAGGAATCTCACTTTGCTGGGGAGACACGGTAGAGAAACTTAGAGGAGCATCAGGTTCTTTCTCCTCTTCTAGGGTTGTTTCCCAGGGGAACCGAGATACCCATGAAAAGGGTCTTCTGTTGAGCTGGGTGGACTGAACACATACCCATTCTTCTGAAGGGACAAGTTACTTACCTGTAACTGTTGTTCTCCAGCATTTGTCTTTCATTGGTTCACATGCTCATGAATATTCCTCGTCGTCAGGCTGGGAATCCTTGGTAAAAGAAAAAACTGTTTCACTATTGTTTATAATCTGTCTTTCTCCTATAAACCAATCACTGAGCTCTGGGTCATACTGCCCCCAGCCAATGACTGCCCTTTCCCTAAACCCCTCCTCTGGCAGACATCTTCAGATTTGGTAGCATGTAAAGTGGCACTATGACCAAGAAGAGCTGCCGAGGGGCAGAAGGGAGGGTTCACATGTGAATCCATGCCAGACCCATGCTGGAGAACAACAGTTACAGGTAAGTAACGTGTTCCTTCTCCAGCATGGGATCTCGCATGGATTCACATGCTCATGAATAGAGAATACATAGCAGTACATACATACACATCCACGGGAGGTGGCAAGGCTCAACAGAAGCAATTACTCTCACCTCCTTCACCAGGCTCACCTTCAAGCAAACAGGTTCCGTAGCACTGCTTGGCCGACGCTGGACTGCTTCCTGGAATCCCTGTCAACACAGTAGAATTTCGTGAAGGTGTGCTTAGACCTCCACGTAGCAGCCCTGCAGATGTCCAGCAGTGGCACACCAGACAGGAACACCGTCATTGCAGCGATCACTCTGGTAGAATGGGCTCTCGGACGATCAGGCAGCGGCCGGTTTGCCAACCAGTGACAATGAGTAATGCAGCCGGAAAGCCACCTGGAGATGGAAGCCTTGGACAAGGCCCTACCATGGTTCACAGGACCAAGTTTCACAAAAAGCTGAGAAGTCTTCCGGAAACTCTTTGTGCGAGCCACATAAAACTCAGCGCTCAAGCAACATCCAGCGAGTGCAAAGCCCTCTAACTTCCAAAGGGTAGGGTCCCAGACCTCTTACTCTTGGTTTCTCATTTGATTCCTTCTGACTTTCAAAGGGTAGGGTCCCAGACGTTCTTATTCTCGGCTGCTCGTTGATTGCCCTCTGGCTTTGAAAGGGTAGGGTCCCAGGCCCTCATATTCTCGATTGCTCAATTGTTTCCCTCTGACTTTCACTGGGCTTCCTCTGACTTTCAAAGGGTAGGGTCTCAGACCCTCTTGTTCTCGGTTTCTTGAGTTCACCCTGTTGCTTCCACGGCCTTCTCACAGCTCACAGTACCTGTCTGCCTTATCTTTGGCAGTACCACTGGTTCCTGGGCAGCCGTTCTTCCTGCAGGCTCCGATAGCATCTGGACATCCAGCAGGGTCTGCAGCACCTCTGTAGACTGAGGCCTCCCTTCAGCTGCATGCTCAGCCTCTTCCGCGGTTTGGTTCGCGTCCGGTTATGGCTCCCGGTTGTCCTCTTTGGGGGATGGCTCTCACTCTCTCTCGTGTCTCCTCTGCATCTGAGCTTCAACTGCCAGGCATCTCCCGCGTCGGCTTGTTGTAATCCGTGTAGCCAATCACTGGCCGCTGGATACTAGACCGCTCGCTTGATTCCTCGCAAGTGATCCTTATCCTCCTGATCATCTTCTTGTTTAGCCCCTTGACGTAGCACGAAACTACATTAAGTATCATTGGATGACTTAAAAGTGGCTAGGCTTACACAGCCTAGCCCCCAGTCCCCCTGGTGGCGCATGCTGCTTAGTGCTGGGAAATGTCGAGACTCTTCTCTTAGTTTAGTATTCATTGGATAACCAATACTGATGATTATAGATATAATGCTGCAAATTAGATGCTTGATTGCGAATTTACAAGAATTACTTGAATTGTGATTTGTAGATCTAGTTTCTGGACTGCACTGTGGCTTACCTGTACTACCTCCACAACAATCTCCCCGAGAACAGTGGTGAAATAGGGATAGACTTAAGCTAGAATATAGATGAAGAGGTGAAAGGAAATGCAGGGACAGGGATAGATCATTGCATATATTGTCATGGGAATAAAAGACAAACTCACTGATAGCCAAACAGGCTATGAGAAACACATTTAGGAGTTTAGAGTTGTGACATGTGACAAGTAGGGTAAGCATGTTTGGAGTCAATGCATATGGTATGTGTTGGGAAAGCAAGCTGCAGGCTAAGTGACATGAGTCGGTGCATCAGGCAAAGGAGCCTGTGAGTAGAGCTGGAATTGTACACAAACCTAGTCCAGGCACCATAAGATAAATCAATACTAGATGTATTCTCCACTCTTCCTTCTACTGCCCCTCGCCCACTACATTGTGAACTGTTCCAACAGAGCACCAATGAGGCGCTTACATATGTATGATGGCACGTCAAAATCCCTCTGTATGCCGTTACCTTATGAATATACTAAGATCTAACCTTGGAACCAATAAAACATCAAGAACTGTTCAACCATATAACTGTTAGGGTCTGTTTAGTGCCTTGGGCACATATCCCTTATGTACGTCTATGTAAAAGGCCTTGTAGGATCAGGGTTGGTCCTGGTTAGCAATCGCTGTTCTCTGCTGGATTTCCATGTTTTCTGAGTTAAGTTCATTCAAAAAGCGTGCCAAAGAGTTGGTTCAAAAGTCACAGTTCTGTTGTTATGTGTTACATTGCATTTTCTGTGGTGTAGGATACCATAACGGATTCCCAACTATTTAATTGCAGGTCTCATACCTAGGAATTGCTTCTTTCTTGTCGCTGTTGCCTTTGACACATCTTGTGATATGTATATATTATGCAACAACCATATTATCTTCTTTCCTTTCCTTGCAGCTTCTAGGATTTGCATTGCCTGGGTGTATTCTAGAAAGTACATAATCAGACCCTGGGATCTAGGGTTGACTACAGTAGAGTCAGCATTATTTTGCCCCAGCCGGTCGGGACTGGATGTTCAGCCTGGTTTTGTGATCCATGACCAATAATCTTGGCAGAAGTGACTGCAGATATCCCCTTGCGGCATCGTTTTTAGCCCTTTCTGGAAGCATGATTAGGCATATGTTTTTTCTTCTGTTTCGGTTTTCGCTATCTTCACACCATTTGGGATGTTGCGGATTTCAACATCAATTATTTTCACTCTGGGTGTAAGGTTTTCAAGTTTGCATATTCTCTTCAATGACTCCAAGACTTTCACCTCCATCACATTCAATTTGCCCTCAATAGGGTCTAGTTTGGCAGTGGTTGCCTCTAAAAAAGGGCTTAGGGCCTTGAACTTTGGCTAGAATTTTGCCCAAAACCAGATCCCTTTGAGATTTTAGCGGCGACATAGGGTCTGTTTTAGGTCTCTTCATGTTGGATTTTGCTGTAAAGATACTCTGGATTCTTCAGGTAGGTTACTTAAGAGTTCCTTTGCTCAGTTACATCAAGTGTCCTTAAGTTACAGGAAAGGAACCCACTGGCTCCCACCACCCAACCCACATCTTCCAATTGACTGGGTTGGAATACCCTCACACAAGCATTACTTCATCCATACATCAACATTCTCACCTTCTAACATTCTCACTGACCTCATGCCTTCCAGACTAGCTTGCATCCATCCATCCATCCAGCAAAGCACTTCTCAACACATTTGATCAGCTCTTTTATGTAGGTCTGTTTTGCTTGCTGCCTCCCTTGTGGTGCAGAGTATTGCGGTGCAGAGTGTGGTATATCAGGATGAGGGTGCATGTTTGCATCATTCAAACTCTCACTTCTCTTGGTGGGGACTCCTTGGACCCTGCTTCCATCACAGCACTCTTGAGGCTCCTTAGTGAATACTGCAAGTGGATATTTGTCCATTACAGTGCTGTTCATCTAGTGAGGAGAGAGTACCCTGCCTCTCCTTCTTCCTGGTCGTTTGATCACTCATGAACCTTTTATCTTCCCTTGCCCAGTCTCCTTAACTTTCTGTGCTGGATCTTTTCCCTATGTCGGTCTTTCACAGTACTGTATAGTGTTCCTTCCTTCCTTACTACAGCCACTCCCTTATGGAGCAGTGTAGATTGGATTGCTGTAAGGTATTCTAGCAGTGTCGCCATATGGGGGACAGGGGACACATCGGAGAGCCATCTATGCTCGGCCGCTGCAGTGGAGACTCTTGTGCTCTGCCGCTTCGCTTCGGTAGCGCTTCTACCTTCAGAGGTTGGAGCACTGATAATCCACCCTCAGGATGTAAAGCCGGTGTGTATCCGAAAGACGCGCAATCTGGTGCTTGCTCTTCTCGCACCTATTACGACCACTCACCAACAGATCATAATGAGTGTGTCGTGTGGTACGTCTTGGAGAAAGCACTTTGTAAGGGATGGATTTCCTCTCTATTGCACCTCCAGCTGCTGTGGATCGGAGTCAGTCACTGTCATACGTGGATTAGTGGCATGCCACCATTTTCTTTTGGAGACAGCCATGCGGTCTCAGAATTTCAGGCTCTTCCCACACTGATTGCAGCCACTCTCCTACAGATCAGATTGAGTGTTGTGTGGTACATCTTGGAGAAGGCACTTTGCAAAGCATGAATCCGCTCCCTATTGCACCTGCAGCCATTGTGGATCGGACTTGCTGCTGTATGTGGATTAGTAGGAATCTATGTGATCACTGAGCCGCCGAAAATGTTGACAATTACGGTACGGCGCAGTGATCAGATAGTGAACTATGGGCCACATCTCCATACCGCGCTCCCCCCTGGCCACTTACTGTAACGAAGGCACACACGGAAGTGTGCGGCCGACTTCCCTCGATACCTGCAGCATCAGTTCCCACCCACTTACGTGGGTCAGCGCTGGTGCTGCTGGGTCCCTTTTTTTCTTTAAACTTTCTTGTTCCCCGCTCTCCATTTAACGGAGGCGGGGGACACCCCCACAATGCCTGACCCCCAATATCACGACTAAGAGGAGCAGGGACACCCCCGGAACCCCTGCTTCCCTTAGACGCAGTAATGGGGGGGTCAGCATTGTTTTACTGTGCTAAGGCACAGGAATCGTACCAGGCGACATAGTGTAGTCGCAGTAATGGTACGATTCCGATTATTAGCATGGCACTATTTTCTTTCTGAGATGGCCACACAGTCTCAGGATTTCAGGCTGTCTCGACTTGTTGCTCCAATTCTTTGTTCCATTGTACTTTCACATGTGGATCACCACTAGGTCTGGATCTTTGGGGGGTGGTTTTAATCGGTCTCCTCTAGGTTTTAGTGCATTATCAGACCGTTATTGCTGGTAAGGAGTGGGAGCCGCGTTCTTAAACTGGCAACTTCCTTGGTGCGAAGCCACACCACCCACCTCCTTGTCGTTCTAATGAAGATTCAAATAAAGAACTTTATTTGTTAAAAGATTGTGAGGGGACTCTTTGCATGTACTACGTACAGGAATCCATATTTAAACCTTGCAAGCAGAATTCTGAAGACATTAGATGAACATTGTCAGCACAGTCTTCAGTGCAAATGCTAACAAATGTTTTGTGTGTGGTTCATTTTAACAGAATCTGTAATCACATTCCTTGTTACTGTAGCTTTTCCTGTGAAATGTTAGGCTTTCAATAAAATCCGCCAAAACAGACAAAATTGATAACTTAGAACTGGTCTACTGTAGCACTCAGAAGACTCAAGTATCTAATTTGGTGACAGGATTATAGACAGAACTTTAAATCTTGGTAGATGTTGCAATTTCCCTAATATTCTCATCAACAGACAGGCATTAAACAATGGCAAGTGTGCCGCTTGATATTGTGAGGATCAAGAAAATTCCCAGGACAATGAATTTGATCAGGGTACTGGATATGAGGCATTCAACAACTTTGATGTATTGATACTTGTGTTTTAATGTATCACGTGTACATTGTGCTAACCGCTGAACAGTACATTATTGCAAACGCCATATTCAACAGGCTAGAAATGTATAGCTAAAAATCTACTGATTTGTATTGCCATTTTGAATGGCTTTGGAAATATAGACATACCTCCTTCATAAACAGAACTTTGTAGCGTACCTCTTACATTCAAAGATGTAAGCTAATATTCAGGCTACTGTTTTAATTATGTGCTTGGGGGATTTGCATAAAACTTTCATTTTTAATGTACATGTTGGAAAAGAATATGAATGCCTGCACAAATTCCTTTATGATTACTACTCTAATAATTACTGTGCATAATAATGTATACTTAATTAAGCAAACATACACACACAGACACCCAGTGCACACTATACCGTCATACCCAATCCAAATGCTTCAAATGATAAATGTGTTGATAAACGTGACTCAGGCTTTTATGATTTATTATTCTAATTACTGTGCATAGAGATGGATGACAAAATAATGCATTTTATAATACAGAGACGCAAATTGCTACTGCTTTAAAAGCTGATGGCTACATAACACGTGCTTGAACCCTTCGTTTTTGTTCACTCAACACACTGCAAGTTCCTCATTTCTACTTAGTTCAGCGTCTTGCAAAGTTAAAAGTTCAATCCATCAAAATATCACTGCGCTCAAAAGGATGAAGAAGCTGTGCACCTTTTGAAACACAACTGTAGATCTTAAGTTGCAATAAGGTATTCTCTGACTGAGTGGTCAACTGTAGTTTAAAAAAAGCTTTGCTACCCAGATAAGACTGAATGCCAAATGGAATAGTCTACTCTGAAAATCTACTTGGTTGTGTGGCACCTTTCTGCTTGCTTCATCATCATCATCATAATAATATGCTTTATTTCAGGAGAATAATCACATCAAAGACAAATCATACAATGTCATCATACAATATACAAAATAAACGTTTTAAAAACTTATTTCAAGACATTTTTAGTTTACAGACAACAGTGTTAAAAAACATCAGCTAACACATTCTTATTCAACTTTAAAAACATTGATAAAAATCCACAACTACCCCAATTCCCATATAAAATAAATACATCCAAAATTTGCGATCTATAATAGATATTTAATATATTTCGATCTCATTACCCAGGTCTTATAGAAATAAGTAGCTCCTTTGTAGTTTACGGAGATATTTTGAATGCTCCATTTACAGTCACAATTACACTGCTCTTGAATATTGCATACACAAATGGGATGATATTACGGGAAGGACAGGACACCAAAGGAGACAATGGGCCTCATTCTAACTATGCCGGTCCGGTAACTGGTGTTATCGGACCGGCACAGTTCGACTCTGCGGGAGGGTGCCGGCCCGCCAGGGTCAGACCTGGCGGGCAGAACGGCACCCGCACGCAGAATTATGATATGATATGATATGATATGGCATTTATAACGCACCAATACACAAGTGTTTCACGGACCGGTGCTTCCGTGGTCCCCATTCCCATTGAGTCATATTGGACTCAATGGGAATGGGGATTTACAATTACCGGCACTTGACTTCCCGGAACGCCGAGGTTGTAATCTCCCGGTGATTCCGGCAAGCCAGCCGCCGGTAAAATGTGCAAGTCCGACTTGTGATGAGGGCCAATGTTGCTCATTCCTGAGAACACTAGAGCATGATGAATGACATTTGGTATCTTACAAAGTGTTCCAGTTAGCAGTTAAGCTATCTAAGGGTAAGATCTATAATGCAATTGCAGATAAACTTGTTTTAAAAACTGATTCAATAATATCCAAATATGACAACAGGCCCACTAGCTGTTTACAACTGATGTATCGATTTGTAAGTACTCTACCTTTTGCTTTCCCAACAGTATCTATAAGTGCCCAATCGTGATAGGCCTATTTAACCTCATGTATTTGGGGGGGATTAATATCTTCCAGAAAGCTCAGCTCCAAAGGTGGCCAATACGTAGCATTGATATAGAAGATGTTTTCACGTGTGTGCAAGGCGAGGTTGCCCCCAATTATAAATAATACAGCATGCATTGTGTCTTCTTACTTGTAAAGCTTAGCTTCATACTTAGTTTGTAAGCCTAGCTTCATACTTAATATCTGGTTGACCTAATTCAAAGTGAAGTGAAATTATCAGGGTTCCCATGGGTAGTGATAATAATTTCATAAAAAACAGTTTCTCCTGTCCCCGTAAGATCATATTAATATCGCCCCAAATTTCTGCATCATATAAAGTAGGTGTTAGGGAGAATTCTCTGTTCAGGCTGAATTTCCTAACCTAGTGAGTCCCCCAGCAGCTTTGCTGGATTTTTGGGGTTTATTTTTTTTTCTCCTGCCAAGAGTGAGACTCTTTTACCCTCACTCTTGGGTATGATTTGAGTGTGTTTCTTTGAATCTAGATGTGTTTAATGGGCTATGGGGTCTTTTACTCCATAGGGTTTCATGTGTTTTTGTGATGTGTGTTACACAGCACCCTCAGTGTATTGACACACAGTTGTCATAGTGACCCCCCAGTATAGACTCCATACCCTGGGACTGACTACTGTCTCCCAGGGCATGTAAAGTCACCATTGACTTTACTAGTCTTAAATTCTGAACAGAACCAGTACAAACCATCATATTGTGGACGTACTGGCTGGGGCAATTCAATTGCCCCGGGGTCTGTTAGTCGAGGGGGCACGTCTCCGTCCCCCCTGATCGAGTTTTGGCTGGTGGCAGTGGATACTACTTTTTATATTCAACCGCGAATATTTTCCTATGGGATTTCCCATTGTTTTAGGCTACTATCTTTATTTAATTATTTACGGTAGCCTCGAACATACCTCAGGTTTATTTAATTAATATTAATTCTCCGGTTGGTATTTTTTGCCAAAACTTGATTCTAAAATGGCGTTTGTGTTCTCTTCTGTGACTCCAACCCAAGTCGAGCCCTTTGTTCCACTTTTTGGCGGGCTTCTCCACAGAAGCCCTCCAAAGTGGTGCCACTCTGTCTGGGGTACTTAGGAGGGGCGGAGGGAAATTTAGGCCCCTGGACTGAGTTGCCTAGGCAACTCAAGTCGCACTCCATCCTGATTGGCCCAAGTGGTGAGCCGACCGGCTCATCACTTAGCATGTTTGAGTGACAGCTAGGCTGAGTGAATGGGGGTTTGCTGCATAAAAGCAGGGCTTTGCGGACTGGAACTTCAGAAGTCGCCACAGGACCTAAGAATCCGACGAGGGAGAAGCTGAGCCGACCTGCCACGACACCACGACCGGTGGAGCCCTGCTGGACCGTCTCACCACTTTTTCCCAACGACAGAGGAGATCTCCCGCCGGAGAGTCTTCTTCCTTTAACTGGTGGGGATAACCAGTTTCACCGTCTTTTCGCTTTCCCGACGTATCTCGTGGCCGCCTTGCCCGTGCCAAGCAATCCGGCAACCGGGATACCACGTTTTACCAAGACCGCGAAACCAAGGTACCACCTTTAACCGGAAAACTCCGCAGCTGGTTTCTGCCCTGGTAGTGCAACGACCTTCATCTTTCCTCCAAGTCGAGATCTTCTCTTCCCCTGGATGACGACGCAACTTGCACCCACTACCAGGAACAACCGCCACCGCTGGAGGATCCTTCCCACTTAAGGTACCGTGTTCCGCTTGGCTTCCCTTGCTACCGACTGTACGGGGTAGATTTAGCTCCCGGCTTCCGAACGTGGGTTAGCCTGGGACACCTTGGCTAAACTTTTCTAAGCCTCTCTAAACGCTTTGCTGAACCCTCTGCAAGACTTTCTAAGCCTAGTGTAACTGTGTGATCTTGGGCGCATTTGTGCTCTGCTCTCTCTAAGAGTGGGCCCAGCCTTTGGACTTTGGCTCACCAGTGACTTTTTGCTCTCTGCCTCGCTAACAGTGTTCTGGAATCATAGAGTGGTGTACCTCTGCTTATTCTGTCTTTTTCCCTCCCTTTTTCACAAACTTATTAGAGTGCAATCTAGTTAAGCGCTCACCTCTGTATGAAAATAAGTGGTGTTTTACTGTGATTTTCTAATAGGGAAAAAGGGGTGTATATATCATAATAGTAACTGTGTTTAGAATATTTTACAATAAGAGTGCTGGAGTGTTTCAAATGTGTGTTTTTAATAAATAATTGTATACTTTGATGCCAAAGCTCTGCTCAGTGTTTGCTTGTATTATTGTATCTGAGTGCCAATTGAGTATACTTTGCATACTGCCTAACTCTTCTTGAGGGAAGTCTGACTGCTCAGCCACAGCTACCAGGTAAATCTGGGTGGTGCAGACTGCTACCAAGAGGGTTTACCGCCAACACCTGTAGTCTTAAATCTTTTGCAGTGGTCCCTAAGGGAACTGCACAGGTTTCTGCCTAACACTGGTGTACAGCGGTGGGATTTGTATTGAGTATACACTTTAGAGTGCTTAAGGATACCTTAGTACAACTAACCACAAATCTTAGCACTGAAAAAGTAATCTTTCTAACATGTCAACTATGGAAATTTATAGTCAAGAGTCCCTTGATACAAAAACTGCTGATTGTTTAAGAGTATTGTGTAAGCATAAGAACCTCCTGACTAAAGGCAAGAAAATGGAGTTAATAGAAAGGTTGTTAGCTAACCAAAGTCTGGATGATGGGTCTGAGGAACCTACCATGCCAGAAAATGTAGATAACAGTATAGAAATTGATATTGATCCAAATTTTGATAATCTTGAGGAAGAGTCAGAAGAGGAGGGTGAGGCTGCTGTGACTGTCCCCCCTAGGCCTCTGTCTGCCCTACCTGCTGTACCTACTGGGCCTTTACCAAGTCCCACACTAAGTCCTCAATATCTCGAATTAGAGAAAATGAAACTTGAACTAGAGTTCAAGAGACTGAATACTCTGGCTGAACAGAGACATCAGGAAATGAATCAAGAACTAAGGCTAAGGGAAATGGAGCTCAAGCATGAGCTAGAAATGAAGAAATTATCTGTCGAAAATGCTTCTCTCTCTGGCTCCTCTAGAAGTTCCAGTCCTAAAAGACCCCGGATTCCTAAAGAATTGGTTGGCATGTATGAGCCTAAGTTGGATGTGTTGGATTGGTTGTCTCTGTTTGAATATAATCATGGGCTCCAGAACATCACAGGAAATGACTTACTCACCTGGTTGTTCTCTAGGCTTCCCCCTGTTGCAACTGATGTGGTAATGGAGTTGGGGCAGGAGGATAGGAAAGAGTATGAATGTCTGAAACTAGCTTTGATAGCTAGGTTTGGGAAGACCCCTTCCCAGTATCTTAAGAGGTTTAGAACCCTCAAAAAGCATGATGGTACCCCCTTGGGCTACCTGGGTGAGTGAAGGGTTGAAAAACTTAGAGGGATTGAGTAAGGGTTACAAAGTGAACACTTATGAAGGTATGAAGAATCTTTTTATGTTGGAGTCAATTTATGATGCCTGCTCTCCTGAGCTCAGACAGCACTTGGCTGATTCAAAGGAATTAGATTCCCGAAAACTAGCTAAGGCTGCTGACTTGTGGGTTGCCAACAGGGCCACTCACAAGGATTCTGGGGTAACTCAGAAAAAGGATGAGGGGAAACAGCCTAAAAAGGACTCCAAAGAGAATTCTAATACTGCAAATTCCAAAGAGGGCCCCAAACAAAACCAGAAGGGTAAGCCACCAGGGAAACCACAGCAGAATAGTGTCTCCTCTGGTGCTAAACCAGAGGGAGGTCAGAAAAAGCCTCCATTCCAGAAGGCATTTGGTAAATGCTTTGTTTGTGGCTCTACTGACCATGTGAAAGGAGATCCCAGATGCAAGGGTAAACCTTCAGGGATCCAACTTGCCTCCTTAGCTCCAGAAGAGGAAGTCCCAATGGCAAGTGGAAACTTTCTACTGCTGGCTGATGAACCCATTGGAGTCTCAGCCAGTGTTTCTTTAGTCTCTCTGGGGTTGTGGGAACAACAGAATTTAGATGTGTATAATTCTATCCCAGATAATACTAAAGAGTATTATAAAGACAGTGTCCAGGTAAATGGTCAGGAGACTCCTGCCATTAGAGACACTGGAGCCAGCATAACTGTGGTGGATGAATCTTTTATCAAGGCAGAGGATGTTGCTAAGGCACCCAAATGCCTCACCAAGTTAGATGGAGGGCCTGTGCAGATGTGTCCCCAGTTACCAGTTCTCATCCAGTGTAATGACATGGTTGTAAAAATACCTGTCAGTGTACAATGTGAAGTGCCAGGTAGGGTTCTGTTGGGTAATGACCTGAAAGCTCTTGGAGTTGTGTCACATACCCCCAGACCACCTAGTAAAAGGTTACAGGAGCTCACCAAACCTGCAAGAGAGAAAACCCTGCGAGGGTTATCCCAGGAGATGATGACAGAGATCACTCCTTTACCACTGGAGCAACTCACTGCAGTAACTACCAGATCAGGAGCAAAGGGGAAACCCAAGACTCCTAGGAAAAAGTCAGCAGCAAGCACTCCAGTGCTTCCAACAGTTACACCTGTAACTCCACCTCCAGCTGAGGCTGAGAGGGAGGTACAACCCTGTATGGTTGAACTAGACTCTGCAGAAGAGCTAGTGGGAGGCCAAGAACTTATTGGAGATCTAGACCCTGAGGACCATCCTGAGCTGCAGTCTTTACTGGCAGAAGGTGGGTCCAGCAGGGCAGCTTTCCATAAGGGACAAAGAGAATGTCCAACTCTGGAGGGTCTCCGCCAACAGGCAGCTGCTCAGGCTGAGGGGTAAGAGCCTGGGAAGTATATGTTGCACTGGGAAGATGGCCTCTTCTACAGTGAACCAACTGAGTCTGAACCTGGAGACTACAAACGCCTTGTAGTACCTCAAGAAAACAGACAACAGTTCTTGCACTTAGCCCACGAGATTCCTTTAGCTGGTCACTTGAGCTTCAAGAAGACCAAGGAAAGGCTCTCCCTCTACTTCTATTGGCCAAAAATGGGGGCCGAAGTTTTGCAAGAGCTGCCATACCTGCCAAACTTCGGGTAAGGTTGGCGCCAAGAATGTGGCACCCTTAGTGCCTCTCCCAGTTGTGGGAGTCCCATTTGAGAGGGTAGGGATTGACATTGTTGGTCCCCTTGATCCCCCTACCTCCTCAGGCAACAGGTTTATCCTTGTTGTAGTAGACCATGCTACTAGATACCCTGAGGCAATCCCTATGAGAACTGTTACAGCTCCGGCTGTGGCTAAGGCCCTCCTTGGTATTTTTACCAGGGTTGGGTTTCCAAAGGAAGTAATATCCGACAGGGGATCAAACTTTATGTCCCACTACATGAAAGCCATGTGGAAAACCTGTGGAGTTACTTACAAGTTCTTAACCGCCTACCACCGCCAAACCAATGGGCTGGTAGAAAGATTTAACAGAACCATGAAGAGCATGATAGGTGCTTTAGAGGAACCCCTGAAAAGAAAGTGGGACCTTCTACTGCCATGCCTTCTCTTTGCTTATAGAGAAGTCCCTCAGGAGGGAGTAGGTTATTCTCCCTTTCAACTTCTCTATGGCCATCCGATCAGAGGTCCCTTGGCCCTGATTAAGGAGGGGTTGGAAGGCGCTCCTCTCCTCAAGCCAGTCAGAGTGACTGACTATGTGATAGGTCTCCGAAGGAGAATGTCACACATGATGGCAGAAGCTAGTGATAACTTGAAAGCTGGACAAGCTTTGGTCAAGCATTGGCATGATCAAAAGGCTAACATGGTTGAGTTCACTCAAGACCAGCTAGTTCTCGTTATGCTCCCAACAAGGCAGAGGGCCTTTCAAGACAAATGGATGGGACCCTTCAAAGTTGTGGGAAAACTTGGAGAGGTCAACTATCTGGTGGATCTGGGCAGACCCAGGGAAGCTCCTAGAGTTTTCCACACCAACCGACTGAAAGCGTACATCTCCAGACCTGAAGTAGGAGCCTTGCTTCTAGCTTCAGCAGCAGAGGAAGAAGAGAGTGAGTCTCTCCCTGATCTCCTCAGAGGTGTACCTTTAGATGAAAAAATTGAAGGAGTCAATCTCTCTTCAGATCTGACACCTGAGCAACAAGAGGAGTGCAAATCTATGTTAAATCAGTTTGCCTCCCTGTTCTCACTCTCACCAGGCTTGACCCCTTGGGGACAGCACGAGATACTCACTGGTGACTGTCTGCCAGTCAAAAGCAGAGGATACCGAATGTCAGAAAATGTGAGAACCCATATCAAGGGGGAGGTCAAGAAGATGCTTGATCTCGGGGTAATAGAACCCTCTACTAGTCCATGGTCTAGCCCAGTTGTGTTAGTACCAAAGGCAGGGTCCAAAGATTTGAGATTCTGTGTGGACTATAGGGCTCTTAATGCAGTCACCAAGACTGATGCCCACCCTTTACCAAGGACAGATGAGTTGGTGGATAAACTTGGTGCAGCCAAGTACCTCAGCACATCTGACCTTACGTCAGGCTATTGGCAAATAGCCTTGACAGACCATGCCAAGGAGAAAACTGCATTTTCCACCCCAGTTGGCTTGTACCAGTTTAAGGTAATGCCTTTTGGATTAAAAAATGCACCTGCTACATTCCAAAGGATGGTAAACCAAGTTCTAGCTGGGATGGAGGACTTCTTCATGGCATACTTGGATGACATTGCAGTCTTCAGCCACTCCTGGGAGGATCATGTGAACCACCTAGGACATGTTTTGCAGGCTCTTGGACAGGCCAATTTGACTATCAAGGCAAGTAAATGCCAGGTAGGTCAAAGTAAGGTGGTCTACCTTTGGCATGAGGTAGGAGGTGGAGAAATAAGGCCTTTGCTCAGCAAGATTGAAGCTGTGCAAAATTGGACAACACCTACTACTCAAACCCAAGTGAGAGCCTTCCTAGGCCTCACGGGGTACTACAGGAATTTCATTGAGAACTATGGGACCATAGCTTCTCCACTGAATGTAATCTCCTCTCCAAAATTCCCTAAGAAGGTCAAATGGAATGAGGAGTGCAATCAGGCCTTTGAAAAACTGAAGAAAGCTCGTTGCCAAGCTCCAGTATTGAGAGCTCCTGACTACCACCAAACTTTCATTGTACTGATGCTTCCAATGTAGGTATAGGTGCAGTTCTAAGCCAACTGGATGAGAAGGGTAGGGAGCACCCCATTTGCTTCATCAGCCGTAAGCTGAAGGATCCTGAGACAAGGTGGGCAACAATAGAAAGAGAATGCTTTGCTATTGTGTGGGCACTGAAGAAGTTTAGGCCATACTTGTATGGGTCTACTTTTGTCATTCAGACTGTCCACCAACCCTTGAGATGGTTAATGCAAATGAAGGGAGAAAATCCAAAACTATTGAGATGGTCAATCTGCCTGCAAGGGTTTGATTTCACCATTGAGCACAGGTCAGGGTGTCACCATCAAAATGCTGATGGACTCTCTAGGATGTATGTCATCGACAAGAGGTATGAGGTTCATCCAGGAGTGGATAAAATCCTCCTGTCCCTTAGTCTGGGGGGGGCGAGTGTTAAGGAGAATTCTCTGTTTAGGCTGAATTTCCTAACTTAGTGAGTCCCCCAGCAGCTTTGCTGGATTTTTGGGGTTTATTTTTTTTCTCCTGCCAAGAGTGAGACTCTTTTACCCTCACTCTTGGGCATGATTTGAGTGTGTTTCTTTGAATCAGATGTGTTTAATGGGCTATGGGGTCTTTTACTCCATAGGGCTTCATGTGTTTTTGTGATGTGTGTTACACAGCACCTTCAGTGCAGTGACACTGGGGTGTCATAGTGACCCCCCAGTATAGACTCCATACCCTGGGACTGACTACTGTCTCCCAGGGCATGTAAAGTCACCATTGACTTTACTAGTCTTAAATTCTGAACAGAACCAGTACAAACCATCATTGTGGTCGTACTGGCTGGGGCAATTCAATTGCCCTGGGGTCTGTTAGTCAAGGGGGCACGTCTCCGTCCCCCCTGATCGAGTTTTGGCTGGTGGCAGTGGATACTACTTTTTATATTCAACCGTGAGTATTTTCCTATGGGATTTCCCATTGTTTTAGGCTACTATCTTTATTTAATTATTTACGGTAGCCTCGAACATACCGCCGGTTTATTTAATTAATATTAATTCTCCGGTTGCTATTTTTTGCCAAAACTTGATTCTAAAATGGCGTTTGTGTTCTCTTCTGTGACTCCAACCCAAGTCGAGCCCTTTGTTCCACTTTTTGGCGGGCTTCTCCACAGAAGCCCTCCAAAGTGGTGCCACTCTGTCTGGGGTACTTAGGAGGGGTGGAGGGAAATTTAGGCGCCCTGGACTGAGTTGTCTAGGCAACTCAAGTCACACTCCATCCTGATGTTTGAGTGACAGCTAGGCTGAGTGAATGGGGGTTTGCTGCATAAAAGCAGGGCTTTGGGGACTGGAACTTCAGAAGTCGCCACAGGACCTAAGAATCCGACGAGGGAGAAGCTGAGCCGACCTGCCACGACACCATGACCGGTGGAGCCCTGCTGGACCGTCTCACCACTTTTTCCCAACGACAGAGGAGATCTCCCGCCGGAGAGTCTTCTTCCTTTAACTGGTGGGGATAACCAGTTTCACCGTCTTTTCGCTTTCCCGACGTATCTTGTGGCCGCCTTGCCCGTGCCAAGCACCCCGGAAACCGGGATACCACGTTTTACCACGACCGCAAAACCATCGTACCACCTTTAACCGGAAAACTCTGCGGCTGGTTTCTGCCCTGGTAGTGCAACGACCTTCATCTTTCCTCCAAGTCGAGATCTTCTCTTCCCCTGGACGACGACGCAACTTGCACCCACTACGAGGAACCACCGCCACCGCTGGAGGATCCTTCCCACTTAAGGTACCGTGTTCCGCCTGGCTTCCCCTGCTACCGACTGTACGGGGTAGATTTAGCCCCTGGCTTTCGAACCTGGGTTAGCCTGGGACACCTTGGCTAAACTTTTCTAAGCCTCTCTAAACGCTTTGCTGAACCCTCTGCAAGACTTTCTAAGCCTAGTGTAACTGTGTGATCTTGGGCGCATTTGTGCTCTGCTCTCTCTAAGAGTGGGCCCAGCCTTTGGACTTTGGCTCACCAGTGACTTTTTGCTCTCTGCCTTGCTAACAGTGTTCTGGAATCGTAGAGTGGTGTACCTCTGCTTATTCTGTCTTTTTCCCTCCCTTTTTCACAAACTTATTAGAGTGCAATCTAGTTAAGCGCTCACCTCTGTATGAAAATAAGTGGTGTTTTACTGTGATTTTCTAATAGGGAAAAAGGGGTGTATATATCATAATAGTAACCGTGTTTAGAATATTTTACAATAAGAGTGCTGGAGTGTTTCAACTGTGTGTTTTTAATAAATAATGATATACTTTGATACCAAAGCTCTGGTCAGTGTTTGCTTGTATTATTGTATCTGAGTGCCTATTGAGTATACTTTGCATACTGCCTAACTCTTCTTGAGGGAAGTCTGACTGCTCAGCCAAGGCTACCAGGTAAATCTGGGTGGTGCAGACTGCTACCAAGTTGGTTTACTGCCAACACCCGTAGTCTTAAATCTTTTGCAGTGGTCCCTAAGGGAACTGCACAGGTTTCTGCCTAACAGTAGCCCAATGGGCCTGTGCCCTAAAAACCTCCACGCTGGAAGATATAGCTCAACGCCAAAACATTTAGCAAAATGTAAGCGGCATGATGTCTATTCAGTGTGATCTCATTCTTACACAACTGTGGAACTCCAGGTGCTTTTTGAAAAACCACATACCCAAATAATCAAAGTGGTGAATGCATTAAATCCTATATTCCTTTAAAATAAACCACTTATTAACCAGACCTACCCCTATGATATGCCATAGCTTTGGTTTTGATCGAGTATATTGTAAACCCTTTCTCGCTATACAATTAAGCTAATCCATTAAAAATGTTCCACCAACTACTACAGCTTTAGAAATAAATACAACAAATATAAGAATAGTCATTTTCCCCATTTGGTATCGGAGCATCTGCTATCAAGATAATATTTGGACTGAAAACGTCAATGACAATTAATGGACAGGTCAATTAACCAGCTGATACCCATCTTATTGATGCCTTGTTTTCTAAATGGAGTAAGATAATTGCCTTCAAACGGTAAGGTTGTAGATTGAAATACCTTGAAGTCTATCAAAGCAATGAGTGGTTTACACTGTTCAAAGTGGTTTTGAGGTCGACGAAATGTAGAAACAATGGTTCTCCTTTCATTAACATGTATTTCTGGAAAAGTAGAGAAAATTGGTAGGCCTGATCTACCATTCCCAGTCCTTTTCTGATGCCTGCTTGACCGTGATTTATGATATTATTCTCAAGAGCCCATTCTGAAAAACGATTTGCTAAAACTTTCCCATAAATCTTTCCCAAAGAACCAGTCGAAGACATTGGTCAATATCTGTCTGGTCCATCGCAGACCCCTTTTTTAAAAATGGGCATCATTACAGCTTGGGACCATGAACCAGGAGGGTTATTACACCTACTGTGGAAGTTGAACAGCTGGCTGAGGAATGGGACCCGTATCTGGGGTTCAGATTTTTAAAAGTCCTATGGTGGCTGGTGAGTTCATTAATGGGAAGGCTATAAAGATTTCCCACAAATATGTGGGAGTGACTGAATGCAATAAGGGAGCACACAGACCAAAGGTACCTCAGGTGGTTCTTCCCTGGAGAACATTTTAAAAATGTGTTGAAACGGTGCCTTTTAACAACACCCTTTCTGTGACAAATTTGGTAAAAAAGCCAGACGGTTTGCAGTCATTTTTGTAGGGTAAAACATGAACAAATGTGAACAGATGTAGGCACCATCCATGCACAGGAGCATTTCCAACACATGTACATGATGACTTTGCCCAAAATATAAGCTCATGCTTGCTGGGCCCATACATGTTTATGCAGGCTGCATCAATATGTGCCAGTCGCACCACATACAAATATACTCCTGTTAGTATTGCCAGTGAAATATGACTTGCCAAATAACAAACCAACTTCAGACTGGCTTCATCAAATGTAGGCCAGTATAGCTATATAACACAACTCATTTATGTTTGCTTTAACCTTTATACTAGTAAACAATACCATGACACAGTCCCACTCTTCGAAGAACTGGAAAAGGACCTCACCCGTTGGCAGGCGCAGGAAATCTCTTTGTTGGGTCGCATCACGACATGCAAGATGAACCTCCTCCCTCGCTTTCTCTACGCCTGCGCCTCTCTCCCAATCTTAATCCTGCTTCCCCCCATACAGCGGCTCCAAAGGAAGATGATCAACTTCATCTGGAAGGGCAGGAAATCACGGATCCCCCGAAGAACAGTGATGGCCAGCATGAGACTGGGTGGACTAGGGCTTCCAGATCTCCGAAAATACCAAATAGCAGCACAGCGGTCCCACCTCCAGGCATGGGGGCTTGCCGCAGGCCGCCCAAAGTGGGTAGAGATCGAACAATCCCGCCTTCCCCTCCCCCTTCGTTTCCTCCCGTTTATTCCCGCTGCCCTATGCAAGAACTGGCCACGACTATTGACCGCTACGAAACAATCAATAAAGGCATGGGAATTGGGCCCGCAGATGGGGAGGTATTCCGGGAGACCTGAATGCATTATCCCCAATCTTCCTCAACCCAGCTTTCTCCCCGGGAGCCTACCCAAAGAACTTTAGGAATTGGGTCGTGGGAGGCCTTGAAACGCTGGGGCAGCTCTGGGAAGGGGACAACCCTCTAACTTTCGAACGCTGTAAAATGGTATTCCACCTAGCGGAAACTGACAGATTTACATATGCCCAACTAAGGCACTGGTGCTCCCACCCCCAGACCCAACGAGACCCCTCACCCCACTAGAGCTAACAGTGAATGACCTGCCAGCCCGGGGAAAGATTTCGGCCCTCTATAAACTATTGCAAGAAGACCCCTTTCAGGCTAAGCCCTCCTATGTGTCCCAATGGGAGATGGACCTGGATCACGCCATAGAGGATCACACATGGGTGGACATTTGGACAAGAACGCGCACAGCATCCGCTGCATCACTAATCGGGAATGCGCCCACAAACTGCTCCTGCGCTGGTACTAGCCCCCCCGCGCCTTCACCGCTACCAGCAGGCCCTGGATCCTCACTGCTAGCGTCACTGCGGCCTCCCGGGATCTTGCTTCCACATGTGGTGGACCTGCCCCAGGGTGAAGGAGTTCTGGATCCAATGCTTGGCCATAATAAAGGACGTCACTCAGGTGTCCATTCTGCTAACGCCCGAACAGGTCCTCCTAGGGATCCCGCTCCCAGACGCTTACCCGAGATCAGGGAGGAGGGCGATGCTAATATCCCAATTTTTACTGGCAGCCAAAATCAGCAGGGGCCCTTGATGACCCTCTGCTGGGTTAAGCTCTGGGACATCTTGATAGCCGAAAAGGTCACGGCAGCTAAAGCGGGACTGCTTCACCGGTTTACTGATATTTGGGCACCTGTGTTAGACTATGATCAGAACTACCCGGCCCTGACATATAAACCACACCTGATCGCTAGAGCCCTCCACTCTATGAGCGATCCCCCGCTGCCGGGTCAGGCCGAATGAGGACTGAGAACAATGCCCGCTGGGGAACACAAGGGGCGGCAGGAGGGGATATTGTGCCTTATATGTTGTGGGAAGGTACAAGCAATGTTAATGTATATGCTCTCCTCTGTGCTGATTAATAAATAAAAACATTTTTTAAAAAAAAGAAAGCATGTTCAAACTGGCTGCACCAATCTAGGCCAGTATGGCCACGTACAAACACTCATCAGGTTTGATTTCCCCTTCATGCCAGTAAATAATACCACACAACAGCAAGAAAACATGTCCAGACTAGCTGCAACAATTCAGGCGAGTAAGACCATGCATGAGCACTCCTTATGTTTGCTTTACCCTTAATTCCATTAAATAATGCCATGTTACAGTAGGAAAGCATGTTTAGACTGTCTGCACCAATGTAGGCCGGAATGGCAGCACAAGAACACACATTGTATAGGCTTTGCCCTTGATGACAATAAAAAATGCAATGCTGCAATAACAAAATATATTCATACTGGCTGCACTAATGGAGTGCAGTCCAGCCACATACTAACACTTAGGTTTGCTTGATGCCCAGTTAGAAAATGCTTTGCGGCTGTTAGAAAATATACCCGGACTGGCTGCACCAATGTAGGCTAATCTAGCCATGTAAAAAAACACTCATCATTCTGACTTTTCCCTTGATACCAGTAAAAAATGTCAAACCTCTATAAGAAAATATATCCAGACTGGCTGCACCAATGAAGGTGATCTAACCACATAATGACTCTTAAGTTCTTTTTTGTCTCTTCCACAGGTAGGGGTAGATTGTCATCATTCACCCTCCTTGGAAGCCATCATTTTTGCAGCTTGGAAGACCCCCAAAATCCACATGTCCTCAGGCCTTTTAAAGCCTGTGCCTGGACTGTGCCTGAGTCCATTCTTTCTTTGTCTCCTCCACAGATGGGGGCTTGAACCAATCCCTACCTTAGAAGCCACCATTTTGCAGCTTGCAAGTTCCCATCACTCCCTTCCTGCAGCTTTCTGACTGCTTGGTGTGATCCTGATGCTGCTTCAAAGAATCTGAAAAGATGACTGGCTTGTTATTCCCCATTTATATTGGTTAACTGCTGAAGTACTTCCGGTTTACTTTGGGAAAATAAGCACCCTCCCAAGAGTGTTCATTCGCCAGAGCAAAGGGCAAACAAAGCTAAGTGTTGGGATTAATGGCTTCCTCTATTTCATTCTTCGTTCCTTGCTAGCTCCTGTTTAACACTTGGTGACACAAACAAAGCTCAAAACAACATACAAATCCAACAAAGCACTTAATTGAAACAACTTATTACATACATCTGCATTCTGCTCAACTGCAACTCGGCATCAACACACACAGACGAAATAAACAAGCTAATTGGAACACACTCCCCAAAGTTTGACGGGAACCCTACAAAACTCAAAGAGTTAATTGATACATGTACTGTACAATACACGTTTAAAGCCTCATAGTTCACTACAGATAGGGTGCAAGTGGGATACATGATATCCAATCTCGCTGGAATTGCCCTGACATGGGCGACTCCATTGTTGACTACTGGTAATCAAGTACGTGATGACTTGCCTGGGTTTTTAAAGTGTCTCAGAGCCATGTTTGGACGAGCAGAACAATGTTCTCAGCTCGGCTCAAGAAACACTACTGAATTTGAAGCAAGGTGAGAACGATGCTTTGATGCTCATCAGACAATTCAAGCAACTCGCAAAAGAAGCAGCATAGCCAGATGAAGCTCTTATAACGTTGTTTTAAAGGGGGCATAACAAGCATCTAAAGGATCAGGTACCCCGCATAGCTCGACCCGCCAATTTCTCTGAACTGGTCAGCGTGGTTTTGCAACTAGAATTTCGGCTGCTGGAAAGTCTTAAGGAAAGGAGAAAGAACAAGGGTAAATCCAGTCGGGTTCCTCTCACTGTTGATGATACAGAACCTCTGCAAGTCGGGGCTGCAAGGGGCCGCTTACTCCTGAAGAAGGTCTTAATGATTACTGTGGGGACCATAACCATTTGGTAAAAGAATGCCCTTTGGCTCCACCTTAGCGGTCAGAAACCTCCAGCGCCAGGTTTTGAAAGGGACGACGTTCCTGGAAGACCTTCAACAAACCAGTCTCTCGTATTCTCCAGTACAGTGTTCTAGTTTCACTGACGTACAAAGGGAGGTTTCTGTGTTACCTTAATCCATGGTGAAGTAGTTATCCCCAACATCCCTGCCCTGGTGGATTTTGGTGCCATAGGAAACCTTTTAGATGATCGATGGGCAACGTCACAAAGCATTCCATGGTGTAAGGCTTGTGAGGAACCTGAAAGTGCTCGTACATCTACTCTCCATGGATCTTCTATTCAGGTGGTCAGTGAAAGGCCATCACTTTTGCATCCCAACCCTGGGGGGTAAGGGGGACAAGCATGGGAGGATCACCTGGGGGAAGGGTCCTTGGGGATTTGAGAGAGGGTACCTGAAGGTGATACATGGTATCCCCCATTTACTAAGATTGACCTGACCTACCCTCCCCTCCCTTAGCCTTCGTGGGCTTTTGTTAATCTCATTCTATATCACCCCCTGTAATTCTGCTTTAATTACTGAAAAGATGAAGAGGCAACTAGGAGCAGTGCAGATTTCCCATTGCCAACACCACTCTGGTACTGTGACGAAGAAGAGAGGTCAGGCATGTCACAATAATTAAGCAAGATCAGGCAATTGAGAATACTGTGTTTAACCTGCAGCCGTTATTAATGAAGGAGGGTATAAAATGTGGCAGTCAGGGACGCCTAGAGAGAGGTGTGAGAGGTGCGAGAGAGGCAGATGGTGCAGGTGCAGAATGTGGACAGAACCAATCTTTTGCCATACTGAGGGGCAGACGCTAAGACGCCTGCTGAAGATCCCAGGAGTCCTGCCGAGCGGACCGAGAAGGACCGGGAACCTGTGTGGAGGAAGACAGAGAGCAGAAGCCGCTGAGCGGAGGCAGAGCCCAGCACAAAAGTCAGCGTACCTGGAAGGAAGCAGCCGCTGAACTGGCAAGTTGCTTCTCCTGTGTGGGAGGGAAGCCACTGAGCTGAGCAGCAGCAACCCGGTAAGGCTCTCCAAGAGAGTCGGAACTCGGGGGCGCTCAGAGGGGCTGTTGAGCTCATGTAATTGAATCTTGTGAATATTGAATACAGAACTTGATGAAAGGGGCTGCTGAGCCCGCATAAGTGAACCTTGTAAATATTAAATACCGAACTTGATAAAAGGGCTTGCTGAGCTCACATAAGTAAACCTTGCGAATACTGAATACTGAACTTGATGAAAGGGGCTGTTGAGCCCCGTACAAGTAAAAGAAACACATATTGAATGCTGAACCTGAGGAACAAGAAAGTTGCTATTGGACAAGATTACAAAGTATTAACAACTATTAAGCATCAGCTCTGGGAAACATACCAACATTTCCGACATCAAGACTCAAAACACATGTGGTTGCTGGTTGCGTGACCTGTGATGGGTGGAAGGTGTGGTCTGACAACTGCGCCTAGACTAAAAACCACTAAATGTTGGAAAGCAGCAAAGAGTTGAATCATTGGTGAAGCTAATCAAAGGAAGACTCAAGTAGATCTCATGATCTTTTGCGAACTGGTAAACCGAAGAAACAAATAAACTGCTGAACGTACATCTTGGGGAAGAGAATCCCAAGATCACAGTGTTGCATGAACTTTGTGAACTTTGTTATCCTTGGAACTTGGGGAAGGGAAACCTGAGACCTGCGAATGATGTGAATTGTGACATTTGTGAATATGTGGAAGATAACCTCAGAACGTGATCAGTCATTATTGCCTCAAGACTACATTGGAACTGTATTGGGTCTTGAGACAGAAAACTTCAGAAGAACCTTGAATTGCCAATCATGGGTGCAGAAGTAAGACTCTGACACGAAAGGGTAATCGTGGCTGATGTAAACTTTTATTCAAGTGAGAAAATGTAGAGAAAGCGCTACCTTGCCCTATCTCTAAGAGGGGTTTCCTTGCCTCAACCGAAATATTAATGTCACAGCCACAATGTCAAAAGTAAAGGTCTACAGTCCTATGTCAGAATCCTATCTCTGTCCCTCACACTTTAGGCTAAACTAAATCAAAAGGATATCTTCCTGATCCAGAGAAATGGCTTCCTTCCCTTGAATAACAAACAGTTTGTGGTTTGAAAGTTCTCAAAGTTCAGTATTCACTGGTGAGGGAATATTTCCCTTCCCCAGCCTTCCTCGAGCTTCTGGTACAGTTCACAAATAGGTAGGAGAATGTCTCCCTTCCCCAAGCAGCCTTCCTCAGGCTTCTCTTCTGTCTCTGGTGGTGCCCGATCCTGATGATCAACCTGTTTCCTTTTTCTTCGATGAAGGAGAGTTGATTGGATGCTCCTCCAAACTGAGGTGGGTCCCTGACCCTGGATGGCAGGCCTGGTTCTCTTCTTTACCAGGCACTGCAACGATCAAGAGTGGTTTGTATGCTTCTCCAAACTGTAGTGGGTCCCTGAACCTGGTTGGCAGACCTGGGTCCCCTCTCTACCAGGCACTGTGATGAAGAAGAGTGGTTTGGATGCTCCTCCAAACTGTAGTGGGTTCCTGACTCTGGTTGACAGACCTGGTTCCTTCCTTTACTAGGTATTTTTTCTCAAACTCAGACTTGGTTTACTCCCAAGCCAAGTTCTGTGTTCACATGTATTACTTTGATATATTCAACCTATTTTTCTGCATGTATGTACACAAATGCTGATATAAAGTGCATAACATTTTCCAGTATAAAGACCTTAAAGGCCCAATTAGAGTGAAGTTCGAATTTTCCTTGATAAGGTGCATAATGCATATACAGTGCATGATCATGAACTGCAATATTACTGTGGTAAAGTTCATAGTGCATATGCAGTACATAATCATAGTAGCAGCATAATTACAGTGCAAATATGCAAGATTATATAAAGTGCCTGTTCATGAACTTCAGTATTATCTATAAAGCGCATGGTGCATATACAGTACATATCGTAATAGCGATGCAGTTAGAGTGCACAGGATTAAAGTACAGTGCACCGTGATTCGCAATACTAATGAACATAGTCTAAAATACTAGCCTATTTGAGGTGCTAATAAGCAGTTAAAATATTACAAGGAAAAAGAAGAAAAGAAGATCGGGCGTGGCCTAACATATCAACGCACAATTAAATTCAATCCTTGGGGCATACTTGCTGCCTACATGCTATCCAATCCTGGGCATGCTAAACAGTATAAACAGTGTTATTAGCAATGACCATTTACAATGTATTCCTCCTTAAATATGGTTTTGCAAAACACAGTCTGATATGTAATTTGCTCCCATGTCATTAGGGTACAGTCACAAGTGCCTGTGACTGGGTGAAACCAAAAAACCATCGCCAAACAGAAACCTCACACATAAGTAACCAACATTGTGTCATAAAAGACACAGAATTATTTCATTAATTCATAAAGATGCCCAAGCGTACAAAGTCCCTTACAAAAAGAAACTCTTCACTAGTACTAGCTTGGAATCAAAAACACAGGCATAAGTAAATCTAAAATTGTTGCATCAATTCAAAGAGACATATACAGGTTAGCAGGAATATGTCTACATTATTCAAAACCATATTTATAGTTCTTAACAACATGGAAAATAAACAAGACAACAACACAAGAAACAACAAGACAACCATGTTAGAGGCAAACCCGAAATTTATTTTGAATACCTGAAAAAGAAATGCAGAAAGGAAGAAAGAAAACTACAGAAGAGTCAAGACAAGTCTAATGAAAAGCACAAAATAGAAAAACACATTTTTCATAATTCCCAACAAGGCAAGAAATTAGAGAAAGGACCCCCAGAATAAACCCTTCAAAAAACAAGGCATATTGGGATAGAGTAACCTTTGATCATAAATACATTCTTTATGGTCCTAGGAACGCATATAATTCCTTGTCCAAATTGTGCTCTTGTGGTTTCTTTATTCCAAAGTCCAATTAGTCTCCAATTGTCACAATAGTAGTTCATGATTACCTCCTCTACAAGATTGTTTGATGCTATGAAGGCCAAAGAATGCAAAGCCTTCTATTTTGCCCTCATGTTTCTCATGAAAATGTAGGGCCATGGGATAGGAGGGATCTTGATTCTTAATTGCCCTGATGTGTTGTAAAATGCACAATTTAATTTTCCCTATAGTGCTACAAACATACCATTGTTTACATGAACGCATTAAAACATATACAACAAATTCTGTGTTTCAAGGTATTCATGATTTCAATTTCACAGTTCCATGTGTTAATATCCCCCCAAAAATATTGCTATACAAAAATATCGCCATATTTTTGCGGCGATATTAAGGCATGGAACCTGTGGGGGACACCCCCGCAAACCCTGCATTATTTTTAAAGGAGCGGGGGATACCACTCAACCCCTGCTCCCAAAAAAACCCAAAATGACCCCCCCCAAAAAAATATTGCGTATGGCCGTTCCAGACGACCATATATACGGCAATATTTTTGGTGGGGTTAACATTACCTGATACCAATTTCACATCATGTCCAACTATCAGATGTGTGTTGCTCGTCTTATTCTGGGCATACTGAGAGGCCGTACAATTTGTGCATTTATAAAACCCTGGAGGGCATTTGTTAATCCAGGTATTGGCTAAAATAGACTATTCTGGAATCATGTAGCTGGGGACTAAGCAGTGTTTTAAAGATGTTGATTTCCGGAAAGTAATGTTCACTCTTTCTCCGATTTCAAAAGTCATGTTCTCATCAAGTTCGAGCACATGCCAATGGCGATGCAAAATTAGTCAAATATGTCCAGAGTGTGCACCAAACGTAAAGATAAGGCGAAATTGCATGATTTTCTTTGGTCGTTGTTTGGCCGATTGTAGATACCGAGAGAATCTGTTATGGCTATGTGCTTTGATATATGCTTGTTCCAGTACTTTTTTGGGTTATCTTTGATTATGAAAACCTACTGCTGTGATTCTGCATTTGTTATGGAAAGTTAGAATTCCTGAACAATTGCAGCGAATATCTGCTAATTCCCCATACAGTACAGAGTGGATGGGTGGTTACTGCTAGCAGTAAGAGGCATGTTGGAGCTAGTGGGTTTACGGCGCAGCTCTGTAATCAGTTCCCCTTTGTCAGATTTAACCCACACATCCAGGAACACCATGGAATCTCGGCTGTGGGTGTAACGCTCACCTGGTTCTCACAGGGGCGTCGATCGGACCCAGACAGCTGCGGTCTCCACCAACGTGATGCATAGTGAAGAGATGACAGTCTGGACTGGCCCGCCTAATCTTGTCTGCTGGACTCGTAGAAGTATTCTCCTGCAAGTGGAGAAAGGAATTTAGCCACCAGTGGACTTTAGTGATGGCCCCCCAACAGTTCTCGTTCTCCCCACTAATCACCTCCGATATTCCCTTTTGGTAACCTCACCTTATGTTTTTAAATGATGAGCTCTCCATCCTGCATGGCATGCAGGGGCGCGTAGATACCAGTTACTTCACTGGGTTGAAGGTACTGGAGGAGTTCCGGAGGAATATTGACTCCAGTGTCTATAAAGTTCAAAGAGTTCAATATGTCCGATGTTCACTCTTGTTCCATTCCCTCGTTAGGTTGCAGCTGGGTCCAAAAGAATTTTGCCTGGAGGCAGCTGATGGCGTTCAGGTAAGAGTCTGTATTACCAAACACTGTCCGGCAAAAGTTGCATGAGTTTAACTTGCTGTTTTCTCTCCCTTTAGAGGTGCGGCATAGGAAGATGCAGCAAATTAAAGAATAATACCTCTGGTGGTAAAGCAGGTAAGCCTATGGTGACAAAGAGATTGTCCTTGTTGGTTTTCTTGGCTCACCTTGTTATTCCTTTTGTTTTCCCCCCAGGTGCTGGGTTTCGACGAAGAAAATGATGGAGGCAGCGCCAAGTCGAAAGATACGGTGGACTGGTGAGTATAACGCGGCGCTGCTGCTGGCAAAGCGACGAGTGCTGAAATAATGTCCTTTCCAGGCTCGGAGATGTGCTGGGTCCGGAATCAGGTAAGGAATCAAATAATGTCTGTGATCTAACCTCTTCTCCTTTCTTTGCCTTTTGTCTAGGAGCTCTGGATTCGAGGCGGGCGTGGCAGAAGACTGGACGCTGACTTGCAGACACAGTGAGTGTCACGCTGCTGGATGCAGAATAATGCAAAGCATGGGCTTCTGTTTGGGCGTGGTTTAAATAGCCTGCAAAGTAGTCCCAGGTAAGAAGTTCCCCAGAACCACACCCGAGTGAAAAAAAGTCCCTGTAATAAAATAGTCCCATCCAGGCCTCACGTTGGCTTGGACTCATTTCCAGCATGGTCTGCATAAGGTAAGTAAAGTCTATGAGCCTGGCGCCTATGGCGCCAGGACTGATTTCTATGATGAGCCTGGCGCCTAAGGCGCCAGGACTGAATCCAAACAGCCCCCAGCCGGGCTGTTGGGGTTTTAATGAGTATCTGGATGCCTGCTCCCGGGGCTGATGGACTCGATCCGGATGCCCGGGGGTAGGTATCATGACAGCGGGTTTTTGTAAATTTAAGATTTAACTTGTTGACATTGAGTAATTTGACAAAATCTTTTCATTGCCCTCCCATATGATAAAAAGATCATCGATATAGCGTAGCCAGAGAATGATTTGTCTGTAAATCTGATGTTTTCTTCCATCCAAAAGATGAACTTTTCCCACCAGCCCATTGTGAGGTTCGCATTTGAGGGGCAAAGGTGGTGCCCATTGTAGTACCTTGAATATGAATGAAGTACTTGTTGTCAAAGAGAAAAACGTTGTTTGCTAAACATATATGAATCATTTCGATAATCATGTTGCCATGACACAAATAATTGAGCGACCTGGTGTTCAAAAAATATTGGCATGCTCTTTTGCCATCAGTGTGTTTGATGGAGGTATACAATGAGACAACGGCCCTCATTACGACCCTGGCGGGAATCGAAAAACGATGGCGGAAATGCAATACCGCCATCGAATACCGCTCGGTACGATTATGACCCGTCACCGTAAAGTACGATGCCATCAGCGACACCGTAGTGAACGCCAACGCAAACTGCACCAAGTACGCGCACGTGCGCCATGCAAAACCGTAATTACCACCATGGCGCAACGGTACGCGAATGCTGACCCTAGCGGACATTCACTTAACGCCATCAAGCATGGCGGAAAGTACCATTCCGCCATGGTGAGAATTACGGCATCGTGAACCAACCGTAAATGGCCCTACTGAGTGCCTGTACACCACTCCCTGCCCACATTGCACAACACCTCGTAGGTGCAATGAAGTTACACAATGCAACCAGTGAAATGTACAAGTCACCCATGCATGCCAACGAACAAACGAATGTAGGGGCTCCAAGTGCCTTGTGAGTGGCCATCCATATTTGGCATGGCACCATTGCCGTACTGATGCAGCACAGGCACGTGAAGGTTCAAGTACAGCAATATGAACTGAAACATGAGACAAAACAACAACAGGCCCCCATCGCTTGACACCAGTGTAAGGCAACATTCAAAGCAGTATCCTGAGGGAGACTGCACCAGCCCTGTACCCTTGCCAGTAAACAAACCAACCATCAGCATAAGCATGTACCACACAAGTTGGCAGAGTGACTGAGCAGCCAGGCTCATCTCAAGAGGGGCCAATGGGAGCTGCAGGGCACAGATGGCACGAATACAGAAGCTATTCCAATGGACATGACCTCAGTCTCCCTCCAATAAACGCACGCAAACACAGGCACCTGTGACCAGCCATTTTCTGATAATCACATCATTCCACCAATCCACCTGGCTGACCGGCATCTGTTACACAAAAGCTAATCCCCCGCCCCTGAGCATGACATCATTAAAACAGTCATAATGGCAGGCCCCATCCCTGACCTTACTGGGCTTCGTAGGCAAACGCGGCCAGTACAGTACCACGCAACTATACTCAGAAGCCGGAACCCAATGCAGATCTCCTCACAATACACCGCTCCACAAATAGGAATATGCTACATTACTTGCAAAGAATAACGCTACACGGTTGAAATCAGAATCAAATTTTAATGCACATCAAATTCACCAAGCCCATACAGCTATTAGGTCATAAACTCCAAAATATTTTTCATTACTGTGGGCTGCATCCGCAATAAATGACCAGCTTCTTCTTGTGTGACGCCCTGTTCCTTCATGGTACACAGGGGCTACATTCACGTTCAAAAAGGCAACATGGAAGCGCAGAGAACCGCAGGGCCGTCCCATTAGGTAGGCACTAGTCCAGCTGAAAGGCTGATATGTAGCTCCTAGCCACTAGTACTGCGTAAGGGCATGTGGCCCATTGGCGATCGTCCCATAAGATCGTAATGGTGCTCCACTGATTAACTCGAAGCAGCAGGTGTCGGGAGTAAAAGCCATCTGCAGGAGTGGCATACAGATGGCAGCGTCAAAAGGGGAGGAGATACCTGTCACCCAAATGAAATGAAAAAGAATAGCATGGGCATCAGAACTTCATTTGTATTACTCACTTCAATGATCACACTAAATCCACAGCCATATGCATGCTAGCCCACTCAAAAGGATTATTTCCACCCAAAAATCACTTGCGAATCATAACTATATAAATCGAGGTGAAAACACTATTACAAACGAGTGTTTGTGTGCATGCGTCTGTTAAGACAGAATCCATTAGATGGGATTCGTAACGTGCATAGACACAAGTGTTTGAAGGCGCGTCGAGACAGGGAGGGTTCAACAAGGGCAGATAGACGATGGTCCCACTATGGCAGCTCTGCATCACATAGCGCAGGGGAAGGGGATAGATCCCGAAAAGCCATGTACATGGCAAACTCTCAATTAAATCATCTGTCCATGCATCCATACATCATTCCCTCATCCCGGTATGAAAACGCCTGATTATTTACTCACATCACATTTGAAACTTCCATTGAGTCTGTGCGTAATGCAGTCTGCAAAATCCACTGTGCTCCAGGCCGGAATTCTAGTGTTGTGAAGTAACATGTATTTGGGAACGTCCTGCCTTATCGTCCACTACGCTATTGCGCATCCCATACTATTCATATCAATCATTGCATTCTCGCCATGGCCCCTGTCCCAAGGACATTAAACAATAGAACGTTATATTTGCAGTCAGACCTGTGGGCGTCTCCTCGCCGCTAGCTGAAAACCGAAAGCGCTGTCCTTCGAATTCCTCATTTGCAACATCACGTCGATAAGGCATCTGTGACCGCTTGAAATCACAAATTCATCCATGTAGTGCGGCAGTGTGTGAAAATGGCAACTGGCTTCACTCACAAATGGGACGCCCCGCCCGTCGGTGAACCTCGGTACAGTGCTGCATGAGGGTCCAGCGTTAATCGAGTACTACATTCCACTGACCCTTCACAAATTTGTTCGCGACTGCAAAGATAGTATGTGAAACAATGGGACCATAGCAGAATGAACATATAAACCAATATTTCACTGCCATCGGGATTAAATACATGATTGTAATAGCAAGATGCCATGCGTCACATTGCAGCGTTGTGTGCGGGACGTGCTCGCCCAAAGGGGATTGCAGCTGGCACAGGTGGAATGAATCACCACAGGTGGAGGCTATACAGCCTGAAAACACATAAATTGCACACCCAACCCCCTCCCACAACCACACCCACTCCAAAATGCTACCGGCAGGACTAGCGATGTTGGCCCTGGGGGACCTGATAGCACTGCAAGTACTACAAGAAGAAGACGAACACCAACTACTACAACAACCGGCCGCACAGAGGAGACGCAGGAGGAGGAGGAGGGCAAGGCAGGGCCAGCAAGGGCCACCAGCACAGCCACTACCACCACGCAGGCAGCCCGCAATCCCACGCCTCCGAGCTCATCCGTTCAACCTCACTGCTGAGCAGATCCACACCCTCTACCGTTTGGACGGGGACACCATAACCGCCATTGTGAACATGACACACGCTGACCTTGTCAGCATGATAGATAGCCCAACCGCCATCCCACCCCTACTGAAGGTGGTGTCTGTACTCCACTTCCTGGCCACAGGCACCTACCAGCACACAGTCGGACAGTTGCATGGCATTTCACAGCCACTGTTGTCACGGACACTATCGCAAGTGCTCGATGCCCTCCTGAAGCACGCAGATGACTACATCTCTTTACCACGCTCGGAGCAGGAGATTACAAACACAAAAGTTGGATTCCATGCACTGGCCGGCATACCGGGTTGCATTGGTGCCATCGACTGCACCCATGTGGAATTGGTTGTCCCACATGCCATGGAGGCCCAGTACCGCAACCGGAAACAATATCATTCTCTTAATGTACAGATGGTGTGTGACTCCAACAGGATCTTTACACATTGTTGTGCCTGATTTCCTGGATCAACCCATGATTCTATGGTCTTGAGGAACTCTACAATACCACGCTACATGGAGCGACACGCAGGGAACAGATCCTGGCTACTCGGTGAGTCTCATTTCATGCATGATAATGTGGGGTATGTGATGTGGCAATGACCTGGCAGGAAGGGGGGGGGATGCGTACGTAGCAATGTCATTCCACAAACATCCTTTATTGTCCACATACAGGTGATGCCGGGTATCCACTGAAGAGATGGCTCCTTACACCACTCCGGAACCCACAGAACCAGCATGAGGAGGACTACAACCATGCCCACTCACGTACCCGTGTAGTCATTGAACAGGCATTCGGCCTACTGAAGGCTCGTTTCCGCTGCCTCAGCAGGTCTGGCGGGGCACTCCTGTACCGCCATGAGAAGGTTGCAAAGATGGTCATGGCATGTGTCATGCTACACAACATGTGCGTACGTAGAAATGTGCCCATGCCCCCTGACGCAGAACTGCAAGCACCTGAAGATGGTCATGATGAGGGTGGGGATGTGGCAGCACCTCAAGGAGTCCGCGAGGCACAGGAGGAAATTCGTCAGAATATCATAGATTCATGCTTCTAGCACTCACGCCTGGTGGCTGATACATGGACACGGGACTTGTGGCACTGTGTGTGTCTGGAACATGCACAATGTGGACTGTACGCCAATAAAGGCCTCGTACACAAAGATCAATGTCCACACATCTCATTGGGTGATTATGTAATGTTTATAGCATATGTGAAATTATATTACAAACCCCATCGACCCGCCAACCAAGAAAGCCCAACACTCCCCTCCACCCTCCTACCTCCCCCCCGAACACCAGTGTCCAAAGATGCTCATTGTCAGTGGGCAGACGCTATTGCAAGCCCCCTCTCCGGGTATCAGGGGCACCCCTGCCTGTGGAGCGCAGGTTCCTCCCAGATCTACGTTGGGGGCTGCCCTGGACGGAACTTGCAACGGATGATGTCTCTGCCTGCTCACGTCCATGCATGTCCCTAAGGGTTTGTGAGAGCTCAGTGAGCACACGGCGCACAGCGGCAAGTTCACCACATACGTCTTTGGACGTCGCATGCAGTTCCCCCCTCAGGCTCTCGGTGCTTCTCTCCATTTGTACCCTTAGTGTCTCTGTACTTCTCTCCATTTGTACCCTTAGTGTCTCTGTACTTCTCTCCATTTGTGCCCTAAGTGTCTCAGTAGATGTTTCTATGACTGCCTTAGAACCCCCACATTCATCAGCATGCTCCTTGAGGAGCGTGTCCAGTTGCTGCTGTTGCACGATCACCTGGTCGAGGGACTGTTGCCTCTGCTGGGCCATGGCCATTTGCGGTGGTGTCACAGAGGGGCTGATCACCTCATGTTGCCTTGCCACAGGGCTTGTGGGGGATGGCCAGTCGTCGTCTTGTGGGTGCCCCTGCGTGGTATCCTCATGGTGTACGGGATGAAACAAACAGGGGGATTGAGACAGGTCATGGATGGGTCCTACATCGACAGCACCGTTTTCTGTGTCGGAGCATGCTGCCATTAATGCAGTGTCACCTATGGTGCTGCTGCCACCAGAAGCAGTGCCTTCTGTGGCATCCATTGGGGGACCTGTGGTGCTGCTGTTGTGGGCATGCTGGCTGCTGGGGTGCCTGTTGAAGTCCCCTCCTGTGTGCTGCCACTTGATTTGTGCTGCTGCCGTGTCTTGATCCGTGCAGCTGAGGTGGAGGGTCTTTGGCCGTTGGTCTTGGCCCTCTTTGCAGGTGTGCTGGTAGGGGTGTCCTGAAGCTCGTCGTTTGAATCGGACCCTGTGGTGGAGTAAAGGAGGGCGAGCGTTATTTATGGGTCTGTGGAAATTGGAATGGCAATGTATCACATGCATTGGGGTGGTACCTGAGGGTGATTTGGGTCAGGGCCTTGGAGGTGGTTTCATTTTTGTGTGGATTGAGGATGCAGTTGTTTTGCAGCCTGCAGTTAGGGTGTGCATGCTGCACGTGTAGAGGGTGTTTTTAGGATTTTTAATTATTTATGTATTTAATGTGAGTTTTAAAGTGCGCTATCAGGCCAATGTATGTGGACGTTCTCCTGGACATGTGTTTCTGTTGCACTATGTGGACACATGGTACTTCACATGATTGGACATTGTGGATTTAGCATTGTTTTATTTGGCCCACCTACCTGATTCTTCGGATGTCTGCACTCCTTTCTCCATCCCTCCGACTCCCTCTATACTCTCCATTCCAATGGTGGAGGCACAGATTTCTTCCCAGGGGGTCAACTTGATGGGTGATTCCGATCCTCCCCCGGTAGCTGTGGCAATGTTACGGTTGGCTGATAGTATGCTCCGTACGCGTATCCGCAAGTCGTCCCATCACTTTCTGCATTGCTGTGGGTTGCGGGGTGCGGTCCCCACCGCACTTACCCGCTGTGCCACCAGGGCCCATATGGCCTTCTTGTTCGCAAGTGCCGTCCTGGTCATTTGCGTCGAGAAGACGACGGCAGCATTCTCCTGGAGGGTCTCTGTGAGCACGGTGAGTTCCTCATGGGAGAAGTGGACCTGCCGCTTGCGGTCGCACGCTTTTTTAGCAACTTTTCCCATTTCGATTGTTTTAACTAGGGTGGCTAACGGGTTGGGATGTGTCTCAGGGTCGGATTTTTAATGGTTGTGTTGGGATTCTGATTTTATAGGTGTAAGGCGTACTGTTTCCCGTTCCGGCCCCATGTTTTTACTTCCGTTTCCATATATTTACAGTCACCGTATTTTGCGATTACCGCTCATTACGGTGACCGCTATGATGGGTGGCGGAATTGCACCTAGGGCGCCGTACGACGGCGGTGAGGGGCGTTTTGGGGACATTTCCACCATCGCGGACTTTGCACTTCCGCCATGGCGTAATGCTCGTGCCCGATGGGTCGGAATTAGCCGCACTTTCCTCCATCGTGCAATGGCGGAAACGCTATTTACGCTATGCGGTCAGGTCAGTTACTTTCCGCCAGGGTCGTAATGAGGGCCAACATCTAATGTTGTCAACATAAAGTTATACTCACAAGATTTGCCACAGATTTTGCTGAGAAAATCCTTTGTGTCTCTTGGATAGGAGGGAAGTGTCGACACAAAAGGAAGCAGAGTTTCATCCACATATTTTGAAATATTTTCCAATAGTGCTCCATAAAGGGTCACTTTTCGACTGCCAGGAGGTTTTGTCATACTCTTATGGAGCTTTGACAAGAAATATATAGTAGGCATGACTGGAAACTTGTAATATAGGTAACTGCAACCATTCTCATCAAGAATACCAAATTTTCCAAGTTTTTTAGGAGACCTATATGTTTGACACTTATATCTGTGGTTGGATCAGAGTCCAATTTTCTATAGCACACTCTATCCCTTAGTGGTTGTCTGGCTTCTGTAACATATTCACTTTTGTTTAATATGACAAGGAACAAGTTACTTACCTGTAACTGTTGTTCTCCAGCATGGGTCTGGCATGGATTCACATGCTCATGAATATTCCCCGTCGTCAGGCTGGCAATCCTCGGTAAAGAAAAAAATCAGTATCAGTTTCGTTTCTGATCTGTCTTTCGTAGTAGTAACCAATCACTGATCTCTGCGTCATACTGACCACAGCCAATGACTGCCCTCTACCTAAGCCCAGCCTCTGGTAGCCATCTTCAGATTTGGTAGCACGTGAAGAGGCAGTATGACCAAGTGAAGAGCCGCAGAGGGGTAGGCGGGAGGGTTTGCATGTGAATCCATGCCAGACCCATGCTGGAGAACAACAGTTACAGGTAAGTAACTTGTTCCTTCTCCAGCATGGGGTCTGGCATGGATTCACATGCTCATGAATATAAGAATAAATAGCAGTACACACATGCACAACCACGGGGGGTGGCAAAAGGCTCAACATTAAGCAATACAAAAAACTCAACATTATGCATCTCTTACCTCCTCACCAGGCTCACCTTAAGCGAACAGGTTGCGCAGCACTGCTTGGCCGACCCTGGACTCCTCCCTGGAATCCCGATCGACGCAGTAGAATCTCGTGAAGGTGTGCGTCGACCTCCACGTAGCAGCCCTGCAGATGTCCAGCAGGGGCACACCAGATAAGAACGCCGTAGTAGCAGCGATCGCTCTGGTCGAATGGGCTCTCGGACGGCCTGGCAGCGGTCGGTTAGCCAACCGGTGGCAGTGCATGATGCAGCCGGAGAGCCATCTGGAAATAGAAAACTTCGAGAGAGCCTTCCCTTGATTCACAGGTCCAAAGTTCACGAACAGCTGTGATGTCCTCTGGAAACTCTTTGTGCGGTCCACGTAGAACTTCAGTGCTCTAGCCACATCCAGCGAGTGCAAAGTCCTCTCGGCCGGCAACGAAGGAGACGGGAAGAAAACAGGTAACACCAAGGGCTCGTTAAGATGGAAGTCCGACGGCACCTTGGGCATAAAGGAGGGGTGCGTCCTAAGCACCACCCTCGAGGCATGGAAAGTCAAGTACGGTGCTTTGCAGGATAGGGCCTGGATCTCTCCCCCTCGTCGTGCGGAGGTAATGGCCACCAGGAATGCAGTCTTCCACGACACAAACTTCATCGGTGCGGAGTGCATCGGCTCGAATGGGGGCCCCATGAGCCTGGTCAGCACCACATTAAGTTCCCACGCCGGGGCCGGGGCCTTCACCGGCGGGAACGACGGGAACAGTCCTTTCATAAACTCTTTTACCAGTCGATGGGACCACAGGGACGTCCGTCCTGTGGTTCTGGTATATCTGGAGATCGCCGCCAGATGAATCTTAATGGAGGCATGGGCTAGCCCAGCCTTTGCCAGCGATAGCAGGTACGGCAGCACTTGAGGGGCCGTAATCCGTAGGGGGTTGATCTTCTGTGCTCGGCACCAGATAGAGAACCTCTTCCACTTATGACTCTAGCATTTGAGAGTCGAGGACGCCCTGGTCTTTGCAAGAACCTCTCTGCAATCGGCCGGTATATCGTAGCCTCCAAACTCTAGCGCTGCAGGAGCCAAGCCTGCAGGTTCAGCGACGCCGGGTCGTGGTGGAAGATGGTGCCTCCTTCTCTGGCGAGAAGGTCCGTGTCCGCCGACAGCTTGATGGGAGGGGACGTTGACAAGTCCAGAAGGTCCGGGAACCAGATCTGCCTCGGCCACGCCGGTGCGCGAGGATCATCCTGCACCGGGACCTCTTGAGCTGGCTGATGAGTCGAAGCAGCAACGGCAACGGAGGGAACGCATACAGGTATAGGCCGTCCCAGGGGAATGAGAACGCATCGCCCATGCTTCTCAGCTGGGGAAACCTGCTGGCGAACCTCTTGCACTTCGAGTTTGTCGCTGTTGCGAAAAGGTCGATTTGGGGTTTGCCCCATCGTCGGAAGAGTTGATCCACCTGATCCTGGCGCAGTTCCCACTCGTGACACGCGCGCAGCTCCCTGCTGAGCGAGTCGGCGATGGTGTTGCTTTCTCCTGCCAGGTGGAAGGGAACCAGGAACATCCCCTGGGCGACCGCCCAGTGCCACAGATCCTGTGCCTCCTTGGATAGGGCTGGGGATCTGGTGCCCCCTTGCTTCCATATGTAAAACATTGTCGTGGTGTTGTCCGTGAAGATCCGCACCACCTTGCCCTTGAGCGACGGGAGGAACGATTTGAGAGCCCAGAACACGGCTCGGAGTTCCAGGACGTTGATGTGCAGGATCCTCTCCTCCGGGAGCCAGAGGCCTCTTGCGTGGAGATCTCCGGTGTGGGCGCCCCAACCTTCCAGGGAGGCGTCCGTCGTCACCGTCTCCTGGTACGCCAGCGTCTGAAAGTCCTTGCCTGCCGTGAGGTGCGCTTGAACGCCCCACCAGTGAATCGCCCGCCAGAACACCTCGTTGAGGGGGACCCTGTCTTCGAAGGTGCCCGTCGCCTGCATCCAACGGGCGTCGAGAAATTCTTGAAGAGGGCGCATCCGTAGTCTGCAGAGGCGCACCAGGTAGATGCAAGAGGACATCATCCCGAGGAGGAACTTGATGGACCTCACCCTGGCCACGTCCGTGGCTAGCAGGCGCTGCACTTTGCCTAGAATGGTCTTCGTCCGTTCTTCCGACGGGGCCGCCAGGCGCCTCACTGTATCGAGCTTTGCTCCCAGAAACAGGGCCACCTGCGACAGCACCAGGTGGGACTTTGGGTAGTTTATGGTGAACCCAGGTCTGTGAGTAGCTGGACGGTCCTCGCAGTGTGTTCGACGGCGAGTTCCCTCGTCCTTGAGCGGATGAGCCAGTCGTCCAGGTAGGGGTAGACGTGAATCCCCTGCAGGCGCAGCCGCGCCACCACTGGTGCTAGGCACTTGGTAAAGACCCTGGGGGCCGACTTCAATCCGAACGGCAGTGCTCTGAATTGGTAGTGGCGTTCCTGGACGACGAACCTGAGGAACTTTCGGTGACTTTTGAGGATGGAAACGTGGAAGTATGCATTCTCCAGGTCCAACGACGATAGAAAGTCGCCTTCCTCCAGCTGTACCAGTACGTGCTGGAGGGTGACCATCCTGAACTTTTGTGATCTGATGTATTTGTTCAAACGACGAAGGTCCAGGATGGGGCGCCAGCCGCCCGTCTTCTTCCTGATGAGGAAGTACCTTGAGTACACCCCGGAGCCCCGGAGCCTCTTCGGGACAAGCATCATGGCGCCTTTCCTGAGCATCGCCCGTACTTCCAACAGCAGTTGCGGGACGTGATTTTCCTTCCTGGCCACAGGTGGAACGTGAGGGCGCTTCCTCAGGAATTCGATAGAGTGTCCTCTTGCCAGGGTATCCAGCACCCAACGGTCGGTGGAGATGGACTTCCACACACCGACGAAACTTGTCAGCCGGCCTCCCACCGGGGTGCTTCGGTGGGGGCCCAAGACCAGGGCCGGTTCAGTCCTGCTTGGAGGTGGTGGCCTTGTCGCCCTGGCCACCTTGCCGACGGCGGCGAGGCGCTCCCTGCTTGCCGCGACCCCTGTAGGCCTCCTGAGACGAGGAGCGTGCCGCCTGGCGGTAGGACGACGAGCCACCGCTGGATCCCTTGGAGGCACCCTGTCTGCCTCCAGAGCTCCGAAAGGGCCGTTATTGCTGAAGGGCTCCTAGGGCGCGGGCCGTCTCTGTGTCCGCTTTTATGGCTTGGAGGGATTCGTCCACCGCCTTCCCGAACAAGTTGCTGCCGTCGAACGGCATGTCCAACACCCTGGTCTGGACGTCCTGACGGAAGTCGGTCACCCGGAGCCAACCCCGTCGTCGTAGGCAAACACCGTTGCCCAGCTGGCGGAACCCGGTATCGGCAATATCGGTTGCCACCGTTATGGCGTGGTCCGACGCCACCTCGCCCTCTTGCAGTATTTCCAGGGCCTCGGACCTCTTGTCGTCCGGCAGGAAGTCCAATATGGGGGCCAGCTTAAACCAGAGCTCCCTGTCGTAACGGGCCACGATCGCCAGGGCGTTGGCCGCTTTGATCGTCGTCACCGCCGACGAAATGACCCGCCGCCCCATGGCATCCAACTTCTTTCCCTCGCCGTCCGGCGGGGAATTCGACGTCGAGGCTCCTGACCCCACCGCTTTCTTCTTCGCCGCCGCCGAGACGACCGAGTCTGGCGTTGGCTGGGCCCTGAGGCACAGGGGAGCGGTTTCGGGGACCTGGTACTTCTTCTCGTACCGGTCCCGTTTGGCTGGTGCCGTGGAGGGGTTTTTGAGAACCGACAGGCCCTCCTCCCAGATGTCATCGATTAGAGGCACCGCGATGATAGTCTTCCTCTTGGCCTCCCGGCGCTGATAGAGGAACCCTTCCTTTTTCTGCTCCTCGGGGCAGAGCTGGAACAATTCGGACGCCCTGGCGATCATGGCGTGGAATGAGCCAATCTCGTTGGGTGGCGAGGCCCGTGCGACGGGAGATGGGAGACCCGTTCCGTCGTCGCCCTCAGAACCCGTCGTCGAGCCCAACGCACCGTCATCTCCCGACTCGTGGGAGGATGAGGAGGGAACTGTAGGCCTTACGGGGGCGAGCGGAGGAGAGGGTTGGGTCCTCCGTCGTTTGTTCTGAGGACTTCCCGACGGGCCAGACCGTGGGTCCTCCGGCCTGGGCCGCTGGAATCTCGTCCTTATCTCAGAGAATAAGGACTGGATCGCAGACAAAATGGCCGCCGAGCCATCCTGAGGCCTAGGTTCTGACCGCGCCGGAAGGGAAGGCTGCTCTTCCTCGCCATCGTCGTCTTCCTCGGTTATCTCCCGAGGATCTTCCTTATGGGATCGAACCTTCTCGAATTGGACTTTGAGGTTCCTCACGGCCTCGGTCAGTTCCTCCTCCGAGGCGGACTCCGAGCTTGAGGAGGCTACCGTGCCCCCCCTCGCTTCTTCCATCATGGCGGCCACCACGATGGGCTGAAAAGAGGATTCCCTCCTTGGCGGCAGGGAAACTCTAGTCCCGGAGGCAGTCTCCGCTGGCGGGGTCTCTGCCGGCTTGGCCAGAGTCGCCGCAATCGCCTCGATAGAGGCCTTTGCCTGCTGGGTAGGGGCCTTCACCACCTTAGGTGCGTCCCGGGCCATCTCCTTCGGGGGAGGGGCGATGCCTCGCTCCCCCTCTTCCGAGATCGGACGGGGCTTCTCCCGAAGCTTACCCAGGGTCTCGGACTTCATCTTCCCCGAACCGGAGCGCTGGCTCGTGGTTGACGGTGCCGGGGAAGGTGCGCCCTGCCTGGCGACCGAAGAGCCCGACCTTTCAGCGCTCCCGGAGCCAGCGGACTCGCAGCGCTTGGCCTGGTGTTGGGCCCCCGTCGCCGGGGTGCAAGCACAGGACTTAGAAGCCCGCTCAGACCCTTTCTTCTTCTTCTCACCCGTTGAGCCCTTCTCCAACCAGCTGGCGAGACGAGATCGACGGTCCCTCATGGTCCGCTCCGACAAGTTCTTGCAGAACTGGCAGTCCTTCTCTACATGAGTCTTGTCCCCATGAAGACAGTAGAGGCATCGTGAATGTTCGTGTTCCTTAAACACATTCTGCAGCCCACATCCAGGGCAGCTGCGAAACAGCTTGGGTCCGGGCGACGAACTCGCATCCTGGGCCATCTCGAAGTAGGCCGCGAATCTTCTGGAATCCTCCAAGAAGTTGATTCGACTAAATCTTCACCCTTGAGGGGCGTAGGAAAATCCTGCAACGGGTAGCCGTTAAAGGGAGTAGAAACGGCGGAGCTCGAGGCTCGATTAACCGAAAAAATGTGAAAATTCGCCTGAAAAAGCGCAAAACACGCAGTAAAAGCTCGAGAGCTAAGCACGAGGACTCCCAACACTTGAACGTGCGGTAAAAATCTGAAGATAGCTGCCAGAGGAGGGGCTTAGGTAGAGGGCAGTCATTGGCTGTGGTCAGTATGACGCAGAGATCAGTGATTGGTTACTACTACGAAAGACAGATCAGAAACGAAACTGATAGTGATTTTTTTCTTTACCGAGGATTCCCAGCCTGACGACGGGGAATATTCATGAGAATGTGAATCCATGCCAGACCCCATGCTGGAGAATATTAGAAACTTTGTCTGAGGCTTTAATGATGCAGTTAGGTAGATTCTGAAGCTCCCTCAAGATTTCTCTTTCTTTTTTTGTGAAGTTGCTTTTGGTATGGCAATTCTGCAGCCTGACCTTTTTCAGGTCATGCATTACAAGATCCTGGAAAGCTTCAATATATCCACCTGGTTGGAAGGCAGGATTGAACCTGGACTTATTTCTGAGATTGCTTTTTTAGGCCAGTCAGTAGGGATATTAAGAGCTTCCCAATTTACCTAAGGGACCAAGTCATCTGCCATTACACCTGATTTCAGATTTACCAAATCAAGTAACGTATGTATGTCTTCAATTACAGCTTCCACTAAATTTGGTGCTTTGGGAGGATTTATATGAAAACTTTTTTAAACAAATCTTGCGCATGTATTTATCAAAGTCTATTCTAGTTTGGGCATAATCAAAGTATGGTGCCGGGCAGAAATTGAGGCCATATTTTACGATTTTTGTTTGCTCATTTGTGAGCATATGAGATGAAAGATTTATTATACTCATATCTGTATCTGTAGTTGATATTTCCCCATTAGTTTGCCAGAGAGAGTCAACCATTTCCGATATGTCGGTATGCGAGGTACTTGTTCCGTTCTCCCCACTGTATTTTCCTTTTCCTCTCTGTCCCACAATTCTGCCTCAGCCTCTTCCTGTGCTCTTTTTTTATGTTGCGTCCATTCATATCCAACAGTCTAATTTCTTCACATTTTTCCCCTTTACTGGTAGTAACGTCTGATTCTGTGGTTGAAACATCATCGCTCGAAGCTGAGACTGTACCTTCAGGAATTGCTTTTTTCTCAAAGAATCAAAGAGTCATGCAAATGTGTAAACGCGTCCCTTTTCGTGTCCTCTTTATCTCGGAGAAACTTTCTTTGTTTCCTTAGCTTGATGTCACATTCAAAGGATTTTAGACCTCCTTCCATATTTGCTCTAATTTTCTCCCCTTCACTTTGGGGAACTTGTAACAACTGTTCTTCAACGGCCTGGATTTTTAATAATATCTTCTGCCGATCTATATATGCATGTTTGATTAGGATGTTGAGAAATGTAATGCAACAGGTACTGGTCGAATCACCCCACTCCTGCAGCATTCCTCACTCCTTCAAGGAAGGGGACGTCGGTATTTGTAGACCCCTCGGGATTCTGCCTACATCAATATAATTGTCATGATGCCTACCCCCAGGCATCCGGATCGAGTCCATCAGCCCCGGGAGCAGGCATCCAGATACTTATTAAAACCCCATCAGCTGGGGGCTGTTTGGATTCAGTGCTGGTGCCCTAGGCGCCAGGCTCATCATAGAAATCAGTACTGGCGCCATAGGCGCCAGGCTCATAGACTTTACTTACCTTATGCAGACCATGCTGCAAATGAGCCCAAGCCAACATGAGGCCTTGATGGGACTATTTTATTACAGGGACTATTTTTCACTCGGGTGTGGTTCTGGGGAACTTCTTACCTGGGACTACTTTGCAGGCTATTTAAACCACGCCCGAACAGCAGCCCATGCTTCGTGTTATTCTGCATCCAGCAGCGTAACGCTCACCGTGTCTGCAAGTCAGCATCCATTCTTCTGCCACGCCCGCCTCGAATCCAGAGCTCCTAGACAAAAGGAAAAGAAAGGAGAAAAGGTTAGATCACGGACATTATTTGATTCCTTACCTGATTCCAGACCCAACACAGCTCCGAGCCTGGAAAGGACATCATTTCAGCACGCGTCGCTTCGCCTTAACGAGCATTTTATGATTTACCCAGTACTAACAAGTTCTATTCCAGTTTTATTCACACAAGAACTGCTATCAGTTCCTGTTTCTGATTTTAAAAAAAGAAACTCTGACACAAACCAAATACATTTTGTTATAAACTATTGATTGAACAAATGACTGCTAAACCTGTTTGACAGAGGGACTAACGTGTAGCCTTTCTTAAATAGCATGCACGCCTTGAATAAATTAAACTATATCAGACAGTAGAAAGAATATTTTTTCATAAGTTTGCATAATTGGCTTACCACATTTTCCAAGAGAGTGACTGTTGCTCCGTGGTATAAAACTTCACAAAACATCTGGTACAAAAGGGTGCGTTTGTCATCTTGGAGATTTGCAAAGCATTCAAAATGTTTCCGTAGTTGCGATATATCTGTGAGAAGTGAAGAGTGGTGTAAGTATCCAAGCAATGTACAGACGCAAATCTGATCACTTAGAAGCACAATTGCAAAAGAAACGTCGGTCAAATTCTCTATGGATATGCAGCGTAACTGCATTTATCATAATCTAAAAATACAACACTTATCAGCACTCCAACTGTGAAAAATGCTCTATTGTGATAAATAATATTGCACGTCATATATAAGAAGAATGTACATGCTAGTTAAACTTGCTCTCTGCTATAATATATCAATTTTTGATGTGTCTGTGTCGTCAGCCATTGCTTTGCATAGAAATGCAATTCCATCATGGCGAAGGCACAGTCTGACACTGAAGCATCATTTCTATATAATGAAACCCACCATACAAATTAAGCCGGGGGCTTTGCTGACTGCAGCCAAGATGACCGCGTAGCTCGGGAGCTCCTGCAGTGGTCCCTCTCTCCACCACATCCAGACTTGGAGTCAAGTTTCAAATGTTTAGGGGGTAAAAGAGGAGGCCCAGTGATCGGCCTGGAGCTGGCAGGTGCTGTTCCAATTATTGCACACATGGATGATGCCGCGCAGATGAGCAAGATGGCAGTGCTCGGGTCTGCCTTGGTGCCTCACCAACCTCGAAGCCTATGAGTAGCTGCGGCTCTCCCAGGGGGAGGGTTGGTGCTGGGGCGGTTGCCCTATTCATTGTTCAGGTGTGTTGTGCTGCAGGTGCATTGGGTTATGCTTCTCTAGTAACGCGGTGGGGGGTCGCAGGTTTTTCTGGACCCTACAGCACTGGGGCATGGGTTAGGAGACGAGCGAAGTGGTCTCTGTGAAGAGTGTTATCCTGCTGATGTGAAGCAGAGACAGGTACGGAGGCTGCACTGTGGTCCCTACCCCTGCCTAATGGTAGTCAATATGAAATATTAACTTCAGCAATTAATAGTTTTAGCTGAATACTAGAAAATAATCTATCCACCAGGGAGAGCGCATGTAAAGTTGGGGTGATTGATCTAATTAAATTACTCATAAGAGACCATGAAACAGCCAGGCGCACTGGGAGAAAACACTAACCACCCTATCTACTTTTGATTCGAGGCACCATCGTATGTGCTGCTGTGCTTACTAGTGCCAGCTCCATTCACTTCTTGAGCGGGATAACACCTGCTTCTTCTCCATATTTTAGATTTGGAAAACATATTATCTCCTTGGATCTGAGAGTGGACGGACTCCATCTTCACCAAAGGGTACCGTAAGCGTACTTTAAGCCCTAGTGTCCACCTCAAGACCTGTTCCTTGTGTCAGCACTATCTGCTGTTCCATTGGATTTGGATGGGATTTAAGAGGCATTATCTCTTTGGATAAGGAAGAGCACTGGTAGTAACAAAAAGAATATCCTGGTATGCATGTGGAGTGACAAGCTCAAAGCAGAAGGAGATGTATGAGAAACCAACACTGACAGCTCCAGTGGGAGTAAGGAGGCAAGGATTCTAGAGATATCGAGTTGCCCGATAAGTATGATCAAGACTCTGTGGTTCTACCTCTCAAAAAGGATGACATGCTCTCATGCATGGCAACATGCAAAGAAGATAATGGCTGCATGATTGCATATGAAATTTAACTCTCCACTAAAGCCATTCATACTATAATGGGGGAAATGTGACAGGAGCCAGCAAAAACAATGTGAAGATGAGAAAGCTATCAAAGTCCTCTAAGATAATTTGAGGAAAATTATCAGGTAACTGTCAGAATGGCAATTAACATGGGATTCAGCAGTGAGCAGAATCAGAGTCATGGAAAATCCCAATAGAAGCGAGAATCTTCACTTTAAGGGCCAGGTGGAAGGAACTAAAGGATATAACATCGTAGAATGGGTCCAGGAGCTTTTGGCCCACCATAACACTGACATGAATTCTGCTGGAAGCCTGCTCCATACGGTACTGTGAGGGGTCAGAAATGAGAGACAGAAACAAGGATATCGTATTCTTGGTTAAAGACATTTTTATTAAATAAAAATGGGTTAGAAAAACACCTCCTTAGCCCTCTTGTAAAGAGGAACTTCCCTACCTAGAAACTGAAACTAACGATCTGTCTGTGTCAGGATGTCAGTAACTGAAAAGCCGTCCTTGTGTCCATAACAACCTAACCCAGCCCTCACATTTATAAAGAAACAACAAAAGGTGAAAGTAAATGTATTTAACTTGATCTTAGAAAAAGTGTTCAAAACCAAAAGTATCAGAATGACTCCAACGAAAATGTCCTCCAAGGTAAAGACCCTTGGATCCAGAAGGTGACCCCTTCCCCTGGATTCTTAAACCGGATGGACAAATGTCTCTTTAGCTAACCATTCCTTTGTGTCTTCACTGGACTCCCAAAGTTCTTGTTGAACCAAAAAGGCATGTTCAAACTAACAGTTCAGTAATAGTCCTTCTGTAAAAGTTCTTGTATCTTTTCAGATTACCTGGTATACTCCTGTGCCAGGAATGTTTATATAATTTCCAGTTACTTGGTGTACTCACCTGCCAGGACTTCTCTTATACACCTTCAGATTCCATAGCATACTCCCCTGCCAGGAATCTTAACTCAATTTCAGCTGCCTGGTATATTCGCCTGCTAGGACTTCTCTCTAGGTTTTTCATATTACCTGGTGTACTCTCTTGCCAGGAATCTTTGTACAATTTCAAATGCCTGATATACCCGCCTGCCAGGACTTCTTATGTGTTTCACAGTTCCTTGATACCATTTCAGTTGCCTGTGGTATTTACTTGCCAGTGCTCTTATGTATTTCACAGTTCTTAGATTCCACTTCAGCTGCCTGCGATATTCATCTGCCAGGGTTCTTATATAATTAACAGTTATTTGAATCAACTTCAGCTGCCTGGCACAATTCCTTGATATACCAATTCAGCATATATCATGTGTGTGGTGCTTGGTACATCTGTCTATGGTAATATTTGCTCAAATGAACTTGCTCATACTTCTGCCCAACATTGGTATCTCACACATCTGTGTTTGATTGGTGTTTGCCTTTATCATTTGTCTTGTCTGTCTTCAAACATTCTTCTTTTTGAAGCTTGCCTTTGTACTTTTCCTTGGTTGCATTTGAACAAACTTTGCCTTTGTTTTTTGCCTTGACTGCCTTCAAACAAACTTTGCCTTTGTATATTTCCTGCATCAGACATTCTTATTAGGTGTTGAATTTGTACTTTGTCTTGACTGCAATCAAAAAACGTTGTCTTTGTATACATTTTACATTAGCAATCATGTACCATTTAATTACTTGTTGGCGCGCTTGTTGGAATGTCCTCATATCCCAGGCCGCTTTCGGTAGACTCACTGTTTTCTTCCAGCGTCCCTGATGCTGCTTGCGCTTCTGCGGTATGGCTTCTCCACCCTTCTTCCAGTTTGGACTGTGCAGACACTTCTCAGGCATCCAGAGCAGCTGCGTGGTCACCCGGGCCCGGGGTTAAGACTGCTGTCCCGTCGAGAGGCCCGACCTCCAGGAGCTTCTGCAATGCTCCCAGCATCTCCACGGCCTCCCTTGCTCGCACACAGTATCTCTCCCCCTATCACGGGAGCCTGCTCTGCTTCACCAGCTCTCTGTGTGCCTCGCGTTCAGAAGCCTTAGAATAGATGGCAATGTCTCCTTCTGCACTGCTTGTGTCATGTTTCTGCATCTCTGCCTCTGGGTGGCACTGTCTGCAGACCTGCAGGGAGTTTTCTACCATCTTCAGAGAAGACCCTTCATTATTATTTAACATTTCCTTTCATAAATCTATTTATCCGAAAACATGGACTTGTGGCAGTTCTCGTTCCCTGGATATTCCTATGCATCAGTCTTGGGACCACAATCCACAAAAGCCCTAGAGGTCAGTGCTGCTTTCACTTTCCCAGGTTCAGAGAGGGAGGAAGATTACCTTCAGGTGTGGTGCTCCAGGTGCTGCTAATTAGCCTGTTTCTGCACAGGGCAGGTCGGTATTTAAGCAGCTGTATGTAGGAGCACAGGGTTTTTGCATTGAGTTCTCTCCCAGACCTTTGTGCCTTGAGCCTCGAAATTCTGCTGTTTTCTGTTTCTGCCAGAACCTGCTCCTTTCCAGTGCCCTGTGCTCCCTGCCTTGCAGCACTGCTACTCTGCCTACTCTCCCCTGCCTTATGCCCTGTGCCTCTGTGCTTCCTGCACTGAAGCCCTGCTCCCCTGCTTGCAATCTCATGTTACCTGCTGCAACCCCTTGCTCCCTATCACCAATTCTCTTGTTTCATGCCTGCAGTTCCTTGCTCTGTGTCCACAGTCTGTGTTTACTGGTTTATGCTTCCTAGGTTCCACTGTTTAGTTTCCTTGTTCTCTGACTATAGTTCTAGCCCAGAGTTAAAGTCCTGCATATTCCTGTTACTTCCTACAATCCAGTCTGTGTTATCCTAGTCCATAGTTTCAGTCCTGAGTTTTCCTTTTTCCTGGTCTACAGTTCATTAAGCTGTTCATTGATTCCGGCCCATAGTTTCTAGTCTGCAGTTCCTGTCTCCTGTACCTCTGCAGTTAGATTCTTTTCTACTTGCTTTTCCTCTTTCATTCCTGGTCTCTGTCCTGAAACTTACTTACTTTGACTGCCTATTCTTCCCTAGATATTTCTGTTTCCATTCTTGTCATCACACTTGCTTCTGTTTTTCCTTTGTTGCTAGTTTGGCTGCTGGGTTTCCTACCTTTGTCTCGTTTTATTTGTAGTCTATAGTGAATTTAATATAACAGTATGTTTCGATTTGTTCCGTCAGAGGGCATCTGCTGTAGGATCCGGCTGGACCCATACCGGCTTATCTCTTGTAATTATACTCCTTGTTTGTGCCCTAGGGTCAAGACACAGAAGCCACTCTTGCTGAACCCTTCCATGGCCTTGCAGGGTGTGGTGCCTGTAAAAGTAACTTACACAGAGGCGTTGAGCTTCCCTTATTGCTGTGAGTAGTCTCTAGTCCAACCTGTGTATACACCCCTCGTGAGATTCCTCATTGTTTGTCCAGTGCATGGTTCCCATCCCTTCTTGTTCACCATTGAGGTCTATTCTTCCTTCTAGTTTAGCCGCCTGCTGTATTTGTTTGTCTGTCCCCTTACATCCGCACAACAACCCCAAACCTACCTGGATGTCCTGTGCAACTCCCGACAGCTTGTTGCACCTCTCTCCTCCATAGTGCGGTTGCCATTTTTAAATGTCCCGCTCATTGCAGGTTGGGAAAAACAACTAGTCTGCATGTTGTACTTCGAGCTCCTGTCATTTTGCACAAACTCCCTTGTCCTCCTCGTCTGAGTACCTGAGTGGTTATGGGGGTTAAAGTCCATAACGTTCTTTGGACTCTTAACTCTTACATGGTTTTTTTTCCTGGGCTTTACATAAAGGCACATTTAGAACAAAAGGTGGGGGGTCTGAATAAAATGATGTAGGTTTCTTGAATTCCTCTACAGGGGGAATTGTTATCTGACAATAGGCTATTGTGGTTTTGGGGATCAAGGGGGTTTTCTCATGGGAAAGGGGGGAGCACTGTGACTCCTCCAATTAAGTCATAGCATCTACCCAGTAGTGGTCTACTCCCATGTGATCCTGCCTCATTTTACCACCCCCAGGGTTAGGAGCAGGTAGTGGCTGCCATCTCCTGCCCACATGGGAGGAGGTTCCAACCGAGGAATCCGTGATGACTCCATTGGATTCATCACAGTACACAGAGTAGACCCACTAGGTCGAGGCAGAGGAGCCCCACCTAGAGACATGGAAATGAAACTCCATGCTTATATTGTAAAGTAGAAACTCTTAGAAAAAAGCCAGATATGAAAAACATCGCCTTCCAAGGACAGCATGGACATATTTTTCAGGATCTGCCACTGGTCATGCTCCAGAAGTGGTTTGCCTTTAGGATTAACACTGATAGGCTGAAGGCAGAAAATATCAGATGTAGTGGGATATTTATTTTTGGCCTGGTCTTCTACCGGCAAAATAAATCCCACAAAGTCACGATACTAAAGGGAGACACCCTAATTCTTGGCATTGAACTGTCTCTTGAAGAACTTTGAGGCAGCAAATTACTAGATGGAAAATAATGTATCGAGCTAGAAACCATCTCAGTGACTTGCGAGGGGACTCTGGTACACTCCAGGGCCCATAATTGATTGTCAACCTTTGTGACTTTGCTGTGTTACGAATGTTACATTCCTCATTCAGAAACGGTGTAATTGAGATGACTAAAAATGTGCGGGTTGAAAGATGGTGCAGAAGCCCTAGGTTAAGCTTCACAGTGATTTACTCCTCATTTTAGATACATCTTAATGTAAAGGATACATAGAAGATAACCCACTGGACACACCATCAAGCTCATCTCCCAGGTAACAAATGACTCTCAAAGGACACTGTCAACATTTCTCTCAGTTCCATGCAGGCCCTTCACACATTCCAGATTTCAGTCATTAACAGAACATAACACCTCTGTTCTTCACACAGATTCACACCAGGCAGGTAGGAATACTGCAAGTAGCCCAAACACACTTTACCCATACAAGTCACAGCTAGGAAAGTTGAGAGGGTGGACCCCTGGAGGGGAAGTCTCTCACAATGTAGGTCCGCATATACAACTTTATCCCCTGTTTTATGAGAGTAAAGTGGAAGAACCACCACCAAAGCTAGCATAGCGTGGGGAACACACCCAAGCTTCTCTTAAGCTGAAAGCTGGCAAAGAAACTTTGTATAGGAATGTAGTAAGAAGAAGAGGTGTACACTCTGTGGTATGAGTGCCAATGGGGCTGTTGTGGGCACCACTTCCGAATCAACTAGGTCATACAGTCCAAACAAGGTGTATAGAGCATTCACACCTCAGGCTAACAATATTATGATGTAATGATGCCAATGTATAGTGCATCCACACCCCAGGATCTCACAAGACTCTAAAAGCAAGCAAGAGCCTGGGGTGTGGATGTTTGGATAGATCTGGCAATGATAAATTGGGGTACAACCAGGCCTCTGGAGAAGTTCTCGGGCATTCAGGGATAAGGGACTCCGGGCACGCCTGAAAGGGAACATAACCACACAATGTGAGACTACTCACTTTACCCCCATGTTTAAAGGAATTATTGAAGTATTGACCACATCATGGTTGTAAAAGAGACACTCTATGATCTAGGGAGTACACAGGACAGATCATACTTTTTGACCATGCCCCAGTTCAGTGCTGTATGCAGGGGGTTTATGGTAAGAAAATACCCAGATCTTGGAGGTTTGCGCCGTGGTGCCTTCAGGAGCCAATCATATCTTGGGAATTTGAGGAATGCATAGATGAATTGTTCTCATTTAATAAACTTGACCACACAGATGAAGGCGTCAGTTGGGATGCCTTTAAGACTAGCCTGAAGTGCCATCTGATTTTGAAGGCGAGCAGATTAAGGAAGTTAAGTATAAATGAGGAGGAGTCATACCTTCGACTGTTGCTGAATCGATAAGCAGCATAAAGCTGGGATTCTGGTGGTGCTTGTTTGCTCATTTCTCTTGTAGCTGAGAAAGCATTAGATCAGGGCACGTGGAGGTTTCTTGTGGCAGTGCTGGCGGGATTTGGCATTGTTGAGGTTTTTCTTAAAACAATAATGGCCATTTACATGAATCCCATAGCTCACGTTTCGGCTAATGGCTTCATTGTTAAGCTTTTTACTTTAACAAGGGCACATGTCAGGCGTGTCCAATGTCTTCAGTACTTTTTGTCCTGACAGTTTCCCCCTGGCACAGCCCATAGGAGAAAGGATGGAAAGTGCCATTTTAAACTATTCCGAAAGAACGTACAAGGCAGCTTTTTTGGCCAATGACATCTTCGTTTCACTGTCTAGCCCGGAGATCTCTACTCGAGCTCTAATGAAACTGCTGGGGGAGTTTAAAATAAGAGGTATTAAACTTCACCATGCCATGTTTAAAGTAGAAGCAGTTAAATGTGCATGCCCCCTCTGAATCTTTGCCACCACCTTGTAATACTTGGGGGGTCAATCTGTTGAAAAAGATCTCGAGTTTTATGCAGCTAACCTCACCAATGCCAAATTAGGATTAAATTCAAAACCCTCTGCATTGTCCACAAGGCTTTCTGGGGCCTGGGTCCAACATACCTTCAGCTATCCCTCCGCAAATACCTGCCATCTCGAGCACTCCGCTCCTCTACCTCTAACTCCCTCAGGGTCAGTCGTTTCTCAAAGAAACGAGCTGGAGGTAGATCTCTGTCTTCGGCTGGGGCCTCCCTCTGGAACAGCCTCCCTGCCACTCTAAAACTTGAGGAGAACCATCTCCGGTTCCGGAAGCACCTCAAAACCTTCCTCTTTGCTTCTGCCTTCTCCTCCCCTCTCCCCTGTTGATTCTGCTCTCCCTCGGCACCATGCACCTGGCCACCCTCTGTCCTCTGGGCCCAGGTACCTGCTCATCTTACCACCCTCACGCACTACCTCCGGGCCACCCCCTGCACTGGGGTCTGTATCTGTACCCATACAGCCCTCCCCTTTTCTTCCTGCACTTTCAGACCTACACGGCCTGCTGCCATAAACCCAGCACTTGCCACTTTCTGGCTGCACTCCCATTGTTTGTTGCCTTTTTATTTATTATTTTATTATTATTTTTGTTTTTTTTCCTTCTCGCTCCGCACTCTTCTTTTGTTCCCCCTTCCATGCACTTCTCCCCCTTCTCCCTCTACCCTGCACTTGCACGTTCTCAATGTCACTGGGCCTAGTAAGATCGTTGTTTTTGTTCTCCCCTGTTCCCTTTCCCTGCCTGGTCGCACTCTGAAACACTTGTGTATGAGCGCGATAGAAATAAAATATCAATCAATCAAAAACACACCACCACTCCCTTAAAAGAAATAGGGAAAACCTTTGCTCCTGGAGCCATCTGGCTGCTTTCTGGTTTGGGAGAATTATTTTAGACAAAATTAATGTCATCCAAAGGCTTTTATATACCTTTCAGGCCTTGCATTTTCTGATTCCAAAGAGGAATTTACAGGCATTGCAAAGGGATATCACGTTTTTTTTTTGGGAAGAACACATGCCCTACGACTGAGAAGAGGATGATGTTTCTCCTGCATAATAGCAGATGTTTGTCTTTGTAAAATACTTTCAAGCAGCTCAGTTGTCATATGTGAGTGGCTGAATCTAGACACCACAAAGCACTGGAACCGTTTAGAAGCTGAGGTTCCCGGTCAGGCAGTGCAACACATACTTTGTATCCCAGCGGAGAAAGGCTGCTGGATGTTTGTGAACTCCCTTCCATCATAACCACCATGACAATTGGAACAGGCTTAACAACAGGGGATCCTTCTGTTATGAATCCAGTTGAGTCATCACTGAACACCCGAGTGTAACCTCCTCTCATGTGGGCAGAGGAGGGCAGCCGCTACCTGATCCTGACTCTGGGGGCGGCAATATGAGGGATGATCACATAGGAGGAGACAACCTCTGGGGAGATGTCATGACTCCATTAGTTGAGACATGGTATCCCACATTTTGCCTTGAGAACAGCCTTCCCATGTCTGAGACCCTTATGGCTTATTGCCATGTTTCCACCCCTTTTCCCATGAAGAACAGGGAATCCCCTTCAGTTAAATCTGTGATCCATCCTTGTTGATCTGATAGAATTACCTTTTTCAATCCCACTTATCAGTCTATTAGAGATGACTTACCATCAAAGCCTTTAGGAAATGCTCATCCAAGTTCCATTAGTCAATCATTTACAATGGACTTCTGTTCCCAGAATTCACAAAATACTGAGACAAGGAAGAGGAAGGATCGAGCAATGTGGAACAAGAGAGACTCTGAACTTTGTGAGTGTTCTAGTGTTTCCCGACATCCTTGTGCCCGGGAGATTTAAACAGCCCAAACATAGAATGAAGAGCCGCTGCTGTGGCAGCTGGGGAGAGAGTTACATCTCTCTGCACGGAGAGGAGAGTCGAGAAGCCAGAACCTGCATGGTGGAGTCAAGCTACCAAACGAAGAAGGAACTGCAGAACCAAGAGGCAAAGCGGGAACACCAGGAGCAGGTGAAAGTCTCCTGGGCATTTGCAGATGCAGTGGAAGAGCAGTTTGCTTACTGAAGCCAAAAGGACAGCAGACGTGTCGGGAGAAAGCCGCGGAGGACCGGTGAGTGCACATAAGAAGACCGCGAGAGAGAAGCAAGCTGGGATCCTTCCCCGACTGACCGCAAGAGATGAAACAAATGCCTAAAGAAGCCAGTGAGACCTCCAGAGAGCAACAGGGACACCACACCGGGGCTTATCGGCAAACATGCTATGGGCGTATAGCTGTAAATCTGTAAATGACTTACCTGAGAGAGAGAAAAGGAATGGACATACAAAAAGGGAATTTTAGTCACAGATAAACCCTTTGCAAATGTGGAAATGTACACAGTACCAATACGAAGAAATTAGCAGTAGAAAGATAATATATCAGGAAGATACATTATTGATTACCATATGAAGACAAGTTTGGGAGCAGTGAGAAACCCAAATGAGCAGAGGTCCAGACAGGGAAGTATACCAGGCAGTCACAAGTATGTGGTGTAAATCACAGGTCCAGGCAGGAGAACATACAAGGCAACCTCAAGTGTGTATAACAGAAGTCCTGGCAGGGGTGTACATTTGTCACCCGCAGGCGTTTCCGACTGGCGGTTTCTTCCGCGCTGGGTTTTGGGACAAAGGTACGGGAGGTACTAGTCCCTCCTTTGTGTCCGTTATTTTTTATATCTACTCTCCCGGCCCAGCGGTCCCTGCGTTGCAACTTTCCTTTGGAAGCTCTCGCTCTTCCGGGTTTCTTCGCTCCTGCCTCGCTCTGTCCAGGCTCCAGTCACTCGCGCCCTACAGCGAGCGTTCTTCTTACTTTCTCTTCCCTCCAGTTTTCTCTGCTGCCGCCGCGCCTCGGCGGTTTCTGTTTCTCTTTTCTTGCGGCCCCATCCCCGCGGATAGGCGCCGCCCCTTTTCCCTGCGCTTTTCTTTTCTTCTCTCTCTCCGCTATTTGCCTGGCGCCTTTCTCCCTTGCTTACCTCTCCTCCGGTCCTGGCCCCCTTTGCAGGCCTTGGCTGGTGGAAGTTCCGGCTCCCACGACAGGATTCCCCTGTTCCACTGCAGTGTTACCTTCAGTTACACATACGGATCCTACACATACGGATCCAGTCTACTATCTACCTCCTACCCATCTGAAAGTCTACTTTTCTGCTGGAACTACGTCTTCCGGGCTACAGACCAGAGGAGTCCAAGGGTTTTTCCCCATTCGGGGTTTTTCCCCTATTTCGGCTTGGTTCCGGAAGGGAGGTCCTCGGACAGCTGTTCTCTTCAGCGGTCACGGTGGCCTCCCTCCGTGACAAGCAAGCTCATCAGAAAAAGGAGAAGGATTATCTACTCCGACGGCGTCTGCAGGACCCCGACAGCGATTCCGGCGGTTCAGGTGAGGAGAGTTCGACAGAAGGGGGAGAAAAAGGAGACCAGGCACTTAAACTGTCACAACATTAGACAACCGAAAAGTGTGTGAATCAGAGGTCCTGGCAGGAGAGTACACCAGGCTAATTCAAGTGTGTAAAACGGAAGTCCTGGCAATGAGCTATACCAGGCAATTGAAGAAGATTATAAGAAGACAAACAGTGTTGTGTGCAAGTGTTGCATTTGGCCAGGAGAGGCCCAAAGAAATGATTTTTAAAGGAAACCAAAGTTGTGAAGTTAAACAGTTGTTGTGCAAGTGTTATACGTGGCCAAGAGAGGCGCAAAGACTGTGAAGTCAAAGGATTGTTGCGCAAGTGTTGTACTTGACCAAGAGAGGCCCCAAAGAACTATGGTGTTTGGAAATCTCAAGGAGTAAAAAATAATCCAGGGGAAGGGAGATACCCTCTGGAACCAAGAACTTTAACATTGAAGAAACCTTTGTTTAAATCATTTATCCTTCCTTTAGGAACACTTTTTCCAAACCAACCAAGGTTAAAGACAAATCTCCTTTTTTACCTTAGAGTTAAGTTTGTAGTTTAGTGTCAGGGTCAGAATAGTATGTTGGACACAGGACAGTTTTAGTTTTTTTTACATCCTGCCACAGACAGAGCCTTAGTTTTTGTTTAGGACGGGAAATCCTCCTAAACTTGTGTCCGACTCTAATTTCTGACTCCTCACAGTCCCTTGTTTTGTAGGCCCATTCACAGTGACAATCAATTCTATTTAGCAAACAAGGGGGGGGGGATTTTGGGAGCTGGATACATGTGGGGCTGTGAATCTGCCAAGTACATATTTTCTGATGCTCTAATTAGAGGGAAAGGCATCAATATGTTCATATTCGTAATTGGGTTTTGAAACACCATGTGACAACAGGTACTCAGGCCCTCATTTCAAGGTTGTACTCTCTGTTGAACACGCCTTGGATGAACTGAGACTTATTTTACATGAAAGACTCTCCACCAGCATGCAACATCAGAAGGTACAGAACACCTGATATTTTAATATTATTATTATTATTATGGTATTTATTGAGCACGTACCTAGCTTTGAGAAGCAAGAGAGCGCTTTACAGAGGTTTACACCAATACAGATACATAACTGAGAGCTTTACAGAGGTATAAAACATTACAGATGCATAATGGAGCGCGTTTGTGGTAACAACAGAACAACCCACATTCAGACCCACATCCAAGGTCAAACATGGCTATGTTGGAGGGGATGCAGGGGTGCAATAACATTCCTCCACATATGGTAGCAATGTTCCATGTTTTAGGTTTTGGGACCTATGGATTTTAGAGATCAACATGATTAGTGTACCTACACTCCCCAAACACCAGAAAATATGCCAGTGTGAGCGTCCTAGCAAAAGGCATTCCCCACAAAACAAAAATGTGGGTGATTTAATTTCCAAAGGGAGACTGCTTATCACTGGTCTTTGGAAAACGGCAAGGGTCCCTGAACTTCTTCATTGTATATTAAACTGGGGACAATAGTCATCAATGAAAAAATAACATTCCCAATACATGGTGAGTGATTGATGTTCTTTGCTGTTTGGGGCCCTTTACCACCCCCCCACCAAAGCGTTTACAGGTATTGGGGCTGCAAGACTATTGAAGATCACAGACTGAAGGTTAATGCACTTTGAATATTGCTAGAGATATTAATGTGTACATCGGCTTTCCCAATGTGTGTGGCATCTTGTTTGATTTTTGAGCTGTGTTACATGATTTAGGGCCTGATTCACAGAGCATTTTCCAATTGGATTGCAGCATTACAATGTGAATTCTGTAATAAGGCCCTAAGACTTTATGTGAATCTTACAATCATCAATGGATAGAGAAGGGCAGTGGGAGGTAGAAGGGGGTTTACGCTTCAAAACTTCCGTTTATAAAACGTTGATTTTTCTGTAGGCTTCCAATTTATCGCATCTATATAAATCAAATAAAAGGACGTCAAATAAAAAAAATAAACAGTCAAAATAACTTTCAAATGAAGAAAGTAAAAATAAACAAATGTATTATTTACTTGTTTTCGTGAGAAAGAAATGTTGTCCTTTTTATTTAAGAATGTTTCTTATAAATGTTATTTTAGATCTAATAGTATGGGGTTGTGATAATTGATTTGGAAGCATAGGTCAGTGGGGGAGACCAGCTGGACTCGTCACCTACGCACAACTTACTTTGCCCTTCCAAAGTTACATCTGAGAAGGGTATCTTGTTTTAATTTCTTTAATAAAAAATATAATTTCCCAATGCTTACTTTTCATTATCTCTCAATTTCCTCTTTGTGAATAATTTAGTTTTTGAATTGTATGTATTGCTTTTGCAGTAATTTACTTTGAATACTTACTTTTTTCATCTCTCGTTTTCATTTCCATCACCTTCTTTAAGTACTTGTTTTCTATGAGGGTAGACAGAACTGGTGGCGTTGACAATTTTTTATTTTGTTTTTCTGTCAGACAAGATGTCACAGCTCTCCCCCAGCTTTGTCCCATTGTTTCTAAATTCACCCGTGATTTATTGAAGTTAAACACAATAAGGGAAAATGTTTTTCGAAAAAAATATTTTTTCAGTGAAATGGTTTCAGAGAGGCATTACTTATATATTATTTTCACATGTTAGGCTGAGAAGATAAGCTTTTGTAATTGGGGGGACACACCTCATATACATTAAGCACCCTTGCAACCCTCCTCAACTACTTTAAAGCAGACTGCCAGCTCCTAGCTAAGTGGCATATCTGCCGAAAATGACACCCCCTACCCCATAGCCTTAAAACAGAGCGTAAGAGATAAGCTGGTGTATGGCATGTGTCTCCTGCACTGCATGTTCGTTTGTTCAGAACAGTGCAAGGCACTCTACTATCTCAATATCTTGTCTGGAGCCCTGCATACTGCTCATGTGTAGAACTGCTTTTCTTTTTTATCTAATTTTGGTTTTCACTGATTGAAAGTTAAAGTTCAGACACTTTTTCTTTCTTAATTTGTATCTAAATTATTTTAATTGAAAGTTATTTGTACCTCTTTGTTTTCTAATAATCTCTGTATTTTGTTGGGTTCTATTTTAATGTGTGCCAATACAGCAGAGGCACCAAGCAAGAAAGCATTTGCGTAGTGTGACAAATCCCCAGATGTCACCCCTTTTTCCCTAGGGGGAGCCCCTTTCATTTATATTTCAAGAGAAAGCGGCATGTTCACACTACATCCCAACAATCATCTTCCTGTTTCCCTAGACAGAGCACACTAATCCATAATGGGACGAAGAAGATGCACAGAGCAATGCAGAATTCCCTGCAGAACCAACATGAGCAGTCTGTACTTGGAACAAGTACTGGGACGAGGAGGAGGAGTGGAGGCATTAAGAGTACTCCTGGGAACTAACTTGAGCAGTCTAGTTATTGCTGGTCGCTCATTTGTCCAATGGGAGTAAAAATAGAAGAGGGAAACACGGAAACACGGAAGTGTTGTTGTCAAGCCTTCCCTGGAGGAGCAGGGAGCAAGAATCCTGTGTTGCAACAGAAGGAGCTGTGGACCATTGTACTACCCAAAGAGAGGGAGAGAGAGGGAGGAACCCTTGATCCCTAGCAGCCTGTGGGGAACCAATAGGACCAGCCTGCCTCCCAGAAAGGGGGGGCCCTCGAGCACCAGCGTTGTGCAAGAAACCAAGGAAAGCTGGAGGCTCCCTCAATGGGGGAACCAGAGAGAAAGCGTCCCTCTGAGGAGGATCAGTAGCATAGAAATGGTTAAAAAAATGAGCGCCTTTTGGGTGGATGCTCCCGTCCTGTGGAACTCCCTGCCTCTGGAACTTCTAGCTCGTTATTGGGTTGCTTTAAGAAATAATTCAAAACGCACGTTTAGATAATTTTGTGCACGTCAGTACTGTTAGCCCGGTATTCCTATGAGTTCTTATTGCAGATTTCATCGGCGCCCGTATAACTCCGGCCCACTTTGGTTACGCCTTATAAATAAATAAAGTAAAGCAAATAGAGACTGACCGGGTAGCCGAGAATAGGGGAAAGCCACTGCAGAGCCGGTCCAGTTGAGAGGGACTGCTCACTAACAAAGAAGGTGAAACTCCTGAAGGTCGGTACGGGTGTAGAGAAAACACCACGCCGGCCAAAGGAAGACAGACAGTGCAGAGTGGCGGCCACAGTTCGGAGAAGGACGCAGAGGGAAAGGGAAACCCTGCAGCAGACGGCAGGCATTCAGGAAGGCCTGAGACAATCGCGGACAACGAGATAAGGTACGCGGGTCGACACAAAGGTGCCATGGCCCGTAGATAGTGGTGGAAGCGGTAGAAAGGCAATGGGAAGGAAGCCATTTGCCCTGATGTTGTGATCTGGCCAGTAAGCGAGGGAAGCGGTAGAAAGGCAATGGGAAGGAAGCCATTTGCCCTGATGTTGTGATCTGCGAGGGAATAACTGAATTGCAAGAAAACCTGAGAAAGTTTAGGGGGGAAGTCATCCCCCTAGTATTGCGGACTGTGAAAGATAATTGTATGAAGTCAAGAGAAGGAAAGGAATCCTTGTGGGGTTTGTGGACCAGAAGGAAGAAGTCAGCAGGCAGGAAGACAACTCCACTAGCACTGAAAACTTATGTAGGAAATCATCTTGCCTGGTATAACGGGAACTATGAGTTTTTGAGAACAGGAGGTGGGAGACACTCCAGAACTTTGGTTTTGAATCCTCTTTTTGGCAACTTTTGGGGAACTTTGTTTTCTACAGAACTACTGGATACTACAGAAAATCCACTTTTCAATTATACTTAGTTCAAGTGTAAGGGGCAGAAATAGGTTTGAACATAGGATGCGTGACACTTTCTGATTTGGACATCATGACAGACATTGGTAATTTTGTTGAGGAAGGGAACCCACTCTTAGCTTTAGGGAAAGGTAGGAGGTTCTCCAACCCACTTTTACTTTCAATAAAAGTGTATAACAATCAAAATATGTATTTATTTTATTTATTTTACTGGGCATTTGTAAAGCGCTTATACAGCAACAAATCACCAAAGCACCAACTTCGCAAAGGGAAGGGAAAAAGGGAACAGTAAGGCAATGGAATAAGATCATAGTGACAAATACATTAAAAAAACAGTCCTACAGTGGCCAGGAGACTATCGCATGCAAGAGGACAACTGATGACTAGCAGGTCGGTGGAGAGCACCCTCCTAAGGAGCAGACAGAAGTTCTATGAGCAACGTAATAGACTAGGGCCAGCCCTAGCGTGGAGGATAAGGGCTAGAGAACAGAAAGCATTCATAGACACTCTGGAGGATGGGGGGGCAAAAAAAAGTGGGGGCGGAGGGAGCCAAATGTAAGATCGTGAGAGGTGTCTATGCAGACCTGTACGGAGAGGACCCAGTTTATGGAGAAGGGCAAGCGGCATACCTAGAAGGTTGGGAATGGCCAAGACTAACCCCTGTGCAAAAAGACCAATTAGAAGAACCCATAACATACGAAGAGGTGCAAAGAGCAATATCCTGATTAAAGGTAAACAAAAGCCCGGGGGAAGCTGGGCTCACGGCAGCATTCTACACAACATTTAGGGAATCATTCGCCAAAGACCTTACTGAAGTATTCAACTATTTTCGAGAGAAGGGGGAGATAACCAAATCTATGAACATGGCACACATCACTCTCATCCCGAAGCCGGGAAAGAACCCACACCTATGCTCCTCATACCGCCCTTTAGCGCTTATCAATGTGGACGCCAAATTATATATGAGGGTACTAGCAGCGAGTTTGGAAGGGATTCTACCGGGGTTGGTGATGCAGGACCAAACAGGGTTTATTCAAGGACGGAACATGTTTAACAATATAAGAAGGGTATTACATATTATCGACAAGGTGGGAATGGGAGGGGGGCACACCCACCTGCCTGATGATGCTAGAGGCAGAGAAGGCGTTTGACTGTGTGAATTGGGCTTTCATGGAGCAAATACTCAGAAAGGTGGAATTGGGACCGAATTATTTGAGAATGATACAGGCTAACTACTAGCCTCAAAAAGTGAATGGGGCGCTGAACAACCCATTCTCAATAAGGAGAACAAAGCAAGGATGCCCACTCTACCCACTCCTTTTCGCCCTGCTGATGGAACCCTTTGCGCATCGGATAAGGGAGAATAGGAAGATCCGATGGGTCAGATGTGTAAAGACACACCACAAAATAGGCCTGCTCGCTGATGATGTGATCCTGATTATCACCGAGCCAGAGAACTCGCTACCAGCAATAATGGATGAGATAAGGGCTTTCTCAGCAGTGTCAGGCTTTAAAGTGAACTTCGGAAAGTCAGAAATGTTAAATCTATCCATAGGGGAGAGGGAAAGGAGGCAGCTGGAAAACAGCAACCCATTCAGGTGGGTATCGGGACCAGTCTGATACGTGGGTGTGAACTTAACAACTTACATAAAACAAATAGTGGGGGTAAACTACCTGCGGCTGCTGAAACTAATCAAGGCGCACCTAGCAAGATGGAGTGGGATGTACATATCATGGTTTGGAAGGATAGCCGCTGTCAAAATGAACGTACTTCCTCGGCTCCTATATCTTTTCCAGGCAATTCCCCTAGCAGTCTCAGGAAAACTGATCAAAGACATTCAGGAATGCATCATGGGTTTTATTTGTGGAGGGAAAAAGCAGAGAATAGGGAGGAAAATGTTATTCAGGATCAAGGCTCAGGGAGGACTGGCCTGCACCAACAGAAAGAAATATTACCAGGCGGCGCAGCTCAGAGCAATGGCAGAGTGGGGAAAATCAGAAACATCAGGTGTGCATGGAGCAAACGGTGGCGGGAGAACACCTTTGGAAAGTGTAGGGGATAATTAAGGAGGACAGGCCAGAGGGGCTATTGGGAAATCCAATCACAAGAAACACCATGAAAATCTGGGAGCAGCTGAACAAGAGGTTTAACATATCTCCTTGGTCATCGCTGCAGACACCAATTTTCGGCAACCCCGACTTCCCACCTGGTAGGGAATATAACAGGTTCAAACAGTGGGTGGAGGGAGGGATAAGGGAGATCAGTGATCTCTATGAAGGAACACAGTTCAGGTAATTTACAGACTGTAGAGGGGAAATGGGCCTAAAGAAAGGGGACCTGTTTGCATATCAACAACTGAGACATTGGGTGGGAACCCACGCAATGATGGAAGGGTCTACAAGGGAATATACAGAGTTGGAAAAGCTAATGTCATCTGCAGAGAACAACAGGGGACTGATATCAGCAATATATAAGATCTTGCTAAGTGAAGTGGGCAGAAGGAAGGTGAATGGGCAGTGAGGGAAAAATGGGGGAAAGTAAGAGGGAAGGCGCTCACTGACAAGGAACGGGACACAGCACTAACGAGCTGGTACACCTCATACACTTCAGTGCAACATCGGGAATTACATTACAAGCTACTACACCAGTGGCATTACACCCCGGATAGACTCCATAAAATGTTTCCCATAATGTCAGCACAGTGTTGCAGGGGGTGTGGGGGAAACAGGAATGATGGAACACATCTGGTGGGGATGTCAGCGGCTTAAACATTTCCGGCAAGCGGTGACATCAAGTGTGCTTGGAATAATGGGAGTAGACAAGGAGTTTGAGGGAGTAGAACTACTCCTAGGCGCTATACCTGAGGGACAGCAAAGTATTGGTGGGGGTGCAGGAAGGTTATGGGCAAACTTAATGATGGCCTCAAAGAGATGTATAGTGGAACAATGCAAACAGAAGGAGCCGCCATCCATTATACAATGGTGTAATGCAATATGGGACACAATAGATGTGGAGAAGATGATGACGACAATAGGGGGGTCACTGAAGAAATTCAGTAAAGTATGGTCACCCTTCATATACTACGCAATTAAGGATACCGCACACCTGTACATCCCAAAGAGACTGAAGGAACTGGGAATGTTTCAAGGCAGAAGAGGGCTGAGCCGCAATTAATGGGACTTTTATAAAGGCTGCTTGTAGAACTGGTGGGGGAGGGAAAAGGGGGGAGGTTACTGTTGTTGTAGTATACGATGTTGATTGAAAATGTGCTATGCAGAAAGTAACATGGAGACAGAAAGCTAATCATATATGTAAACTGTTGAGCAATAAAGATTTGGTTAAAATAAACGGTCCTACTAGGCCTCGTGAACATTCTGAGCGTGCAAGTGCAGGGAGAGAGAAGGCGAAGTGGGTAAGTGCTGGAGGATGCTTGAGGGGGGGGGGGAAGTGTCAGCAAGTCAGTTGCAAAGGCAACAGGTAAGTGCCAGGCAGTGACCACTTGATGAAAGAGGGGTCACTAGCCAATACAATAAGTGCAGGGCCTGTGAGACAACACAAGCCAGTTGTGCCCCAAGGCCAAGTGCTGAGGGAGGGAGGGTGCTGTGGGCGATTGGACAGAAGGCCAGGACCCAGGTGGACACATAAGGGCCCAGGCCACCAATCACAGCGACTGTGGGGTTTAGCACAGGAGGGAGAGAGGGGAGGAGGAGAAGAAGAGGAAAATCTTGAGATACTTGTGGAACTCGAGGAGATCCTTAAGACTGAGAGAAAGGGGGAGGGTGTTCCAGCTGAGGGAGCCAGCTGAGGAAAGGGAGTGGCCGCCTGCTCTCTGCTTAGAGAACCGCTTGACAAGTAAAGAGTTGGAGCCGGAGGATCGGAGGGATCTGAAAGGAGAGTATTTGGTGAGAGCAAGATGCAGATAGGGTGGTCCCTGGCCCCAGACAGCTTTATGGATGATGCAGAAGGATTTCAATTTGATCCGTGCTGGAACCGGGAGCCAGTGGAGAGATTTTAGGGCTGGAGAGATACGGTATCTGGGAGTGAGGCCAGGGATGAGTCTTGCAGCCCTATTCTGGATTAGCTGGAGGGGGCGGAGAGAAGAAAGTAGATTAAGGAAGAGGATGCTACAATAGTCCATCCTGGAGAGTACCAGGGCTCTGGAGACATTAAGCTTCTGGGGAAAAGGGAGGAAAGGGAGGATGCTCTTGAGGAGGTAGAGTTGGAAATGGCCTCTTGTGTGTCATTTGGCTTTTTCAAAATGCCACCTGTGTGTTGTTTGCCTTCTTCTGCACCCTTACAGTAGGTATTCAATCACCCCATAGGGGACAGTGCAGGCTCTATTTCGGGAAACAGTGAACAATATTTTGCCCCTTGTCCTCATGCAAATATCAAAGCAGAATAAAGCGCACTGAAGCAGGTTCATATAACTAGGCATAAAGCATGAATAGGCTGCTTAAGCATCAGCACAGAGACATAATTAAACAGAATAATCCGATTTTCATTTTAAGAAATGTTAAGTTTATAAATTGATAAAAAAAATGTGGAAATTCTAATTTTAGGCATACATCAAAAACGTCAACGATAGCACACCTTTCTTGACTGATTTTCTCTGCGTGCTTTGCAAACTTTCTAATTGAGGCAAGTACAGAACTTGTTCCCGTGAACTGATATATTTCCCGACAACCAATGTGCCCTTTGCCTCGATGCCAGAACCGTTATTTCGTTGAGTGCCCTCTCCTTTATTTATTTTTGCCCCAGGTCGCTGATATGCCTAATGAGGAAGTAATGCACTTAGCTCCAGGGCATGGGCCTAGATGGAAACCACGCTGCCCATGTGCACGTTTTTGCCCTAGCCAAGTGCATGGTGATGTAAAATCAGCACACTTTTGTCATAGGCAATTTACTATGTAGCTACTCCCAAGGCTTGGATGGGCGAGGAAAACATTAGAAGGAGGGGAAGCTATTCCACATCCATGTTAGTGGCCACGTTTCAAACACCCTTGTCATCCAACACAGGTTTTATTTTACTTGTTTAACATTTTATTTGCTATTGTAAAGTCAAAGCATGAGCTGCATCAGTTAAAATAGGAACAACCATGAACTACCCTTCTTGATATTATTATCGGATTATCGGGTTATAGGGAGTACTGTATGCTGGCGATCTGTGTCACATGTAAAGGTACTGTAAGACAGGTAAGAAATGAAAATGGCAGCACGATAAAGAGACACCATTGTTTATATTACTGTTTTACCCAAAACCTTGAAATGGCATTGGTTATGATATGATATGATATTTTATTTGTAACGCTCTCATACACAAATGTTTCAGAGCGCGACCAGGAAAAGGGAGGGGAACGAGGGAGAAACAAAAACAACGATCTTACTAGGCCCAGTGACATTGAGAACGCTCAAGTGTTTGGAAAAGGGAAAAAAGGGGGAAGTGCACAGAAGGGGGGAGAAGTGGAAAGTCCGGAACAAAGGAGAGAACAGAATAAATAAGAAATAAATGGAGGCGATGAACAGTGGAAGTGCAGCCAACAAGTGGCAAGTGCTAGATTTGTCGGATAGGGTATATCTGATAAGTGCAGAAGAAAGTGGGAGGGGGACTGTACGGGTACAGATACAGGCCCCAGTGTAGGGGTGGCCCAGAGGCAGCGCAGAAAGGTGGCAGGGTGAGCAAGTACCTGGGCCCGATGGACAGAGGGTGGCTAGATGCACAGTGCCAAGAGAGAAAACAGATCAGCAGGGGAGAAGAGGGGCAAAGGCAGAAGCGAAGAGTAAATCTTGAGGTGCTTCCGGAACCGGAGATGGTTCTCAAGTTTCAAGGGGGCCGGGAGGCTGTTCCAAAAGGAGGCCGAAGCTCTACCCCCAGCTCGTTTCTTAGAAAAACGATTGACCCTGAGGTATTTTGGACCCATGCCCCAGAAAGCCTTGTGATATGATATGATATGGCATTTATAATGCGCCTATACATGAGTGTTTCAAGGCGCGACGAGGCAAGGGAAGGGGAACAAAGGGAGGACAGACAACGATCCATCCTACTAGGGCAGGTATCATTCAGATCACGCAAGTGCGTGGAATGGGGGAAGGGGGAAAGTGCGGGGCATGGGGGAGGGGACGGTGCAGTACATGGCATAGAATATTAACAATAGGTAAGGTAATGGCCAGCAGGTGGCAAGTGCAAAGGTAAGTGCCGTCATCAGGTGTCAAGTGCTGGTAGTGGGACTGTAGAGATACAGAAACAGTCCCCAAGTGCGGGGGTTGCCAGGCAGGCAGTGCAGGTGTGTGTGACTGGTGGGGGAGGGGCCTGGGCCCGAGAACAGAGGGTGGCCAGCTAACCAGTGCAGATTCAGTTTCAGCCAGGAGGTCAGCAGGGGAGAGGAGGAGAAAGGGCAGAAGCAAAGAGAAAGGTTTTTAGGTGCTTCCGGAACCGGAGAGGGTTCTCCTCAAGTTTCAGGGAGGCAGTTCCAGAGGGAGGCCCCACCCGAAGAAAGAGATCTACCACCAACTTGTTGTTTGGAGAAGCGACTGAACCTAAGGGAGTTGGAGGCGGATGAGCGAAGAGCTCCAGAGGGAAGATATTTAGGAAGAGAGAGTTGAAGGTATTGAGGCCCCAGGCCCCAGAAGGCCTTGTGGGCAATGCAGAGGGTTTTGAACTTGATCCTCGCAGCCACTGGGACCCAGTGCAGAGATTTCAGTCCTGGAGAGATACAATCCCTGGGCTTGAGGCCAAGGACAAGTCTTGCAGTCCTGTTCTAGATGAGTTGCAGAGGGCGGAGAGTAGAGGCAGGCAGATTTAGAAAGAGGCTGTTGCAGTAGTCCAGTCTAGAGAGAACCAGAGCTCTGGAGACAGTGAGCTTCTGGGGGAAGGAGAAGAAAGGAAGAATACCCCTGAGGAGGTGCAGCTGGTAGTGTGACTTCTTAGAGACGTCAGAGATGTGAGGAGAGAAGGAGAGTGTGGAGTCGAAGATGACCCCGAGATTTTTAGCCTCACAGATAGGAGCAGGAAGAGGGCCAACAGAGGCCGGCCAGAGAGTGACAGGAAAGGAGGGAGCGGTTTTGTGCCGACAAGGAGAATCTCAGTCTTACTGGCATTAAGGCAGAGATCATTGACGGCACACCACTCCTGGATGGCGGACAGACAGAGATGATAGAGGGCGAAGAGGTGGCTGAGGGTAGCCTGAAACTGAGCTGAGTGTCATCAGCATAGCACTGAAAATTGGGTCAGAGAGCGGCAATGCGGTGGGCAAGAAGTGCCAGGTATAGGTTGAACAGCCAGGGAGAGAGGTTAGACCCCTGGGGTACACCACAGGTAGAAAAAAGGATAGCAGAGGAAGGAAAGAAGTCAGCCACGCCAGGGCCTGACCGGTGATACCCAGGTTATCACAGACATTTGAGCAAGATGGCATGGTTGACCGTGTCAAAGGCAGAAGAGAGATCAAGCAAGATGAGGACACATGGGGTGTTAGAATCAAGGTGGGAGAGCAGGTCTTCACAGATGTTCAGGAGAGCAGTTTCCGTGCTTCTGGCAACTCTGAAGCCAGACTGATGGTCATGAAGACAACCAACAGATTCAGTGTGGAGATTAAGCTGGGAGATGGGCAGTTTTTCTAGAAGTTTGCCCAGGAAGGGAGTGATGGAGATTGGGCGATAGTTAGCCGGGGAGGAGGGATCATCAGAGAGTTTCTTAAGAAGAGGGTGCACAAGGGAGTGCTTCAGGGGGGATGGGAAGACTCCAGTGGGGAAGGGGTGGTGGCAGAAGTCGGCCAAGGCAGGAGCCAGGGAGTCGATGTGGTCCTTGATGGTTTTGGAGGAACAGGGGTGAACCTGTTTTGATGAGACTTTCATAGATCAGACTTGTCTAGAAACCTCGTCTGCGGAGAACAGGGGAAAGGCAGAGAAGGAGGGAGGAGTGGTGGCTGCAGAAGGGCCAGATGAAGAGGAGGGAGGAGAGAAGAGGAGAGTGAGGACAGGATCTCCTGAGTTTTAGAGATGAAGTGAGAAGCCAGTGCCGTGTAGAGGGCCTGGGAAGGGACAGGAGAGGTAGAGACTGCGGCAGGATTTGCCAGCTCGCTGCAGATTTTAAAGAGTTCAGCCGAGTTGTTGGATGGTGCAGAGACGCAGGCTTGGATAAGAGCTCTCTTCTTGGTGAGGACAGAGAGGCGGTATTGCCTTTGGAGCAGGCGGCAGGCCAGTTTGTCAGAGAATGCACATGAAGCACGTCATTTCCTCTCGACCACCCTGCACTTGCGTTTAAGGGTGACGAGGTCTGAGTTGTACCAGGAGTTACTTAGCTTTGGGCTTCAGGCGGATTCTCATGACAGGGGCAAGAATATCAAGAGTATCAGATATAGCAGAGTGGAGCAGGGAAAGGGCTGTGTCAGGGTGAGAGTCAGCCAAAGGGGAAGGGGAGGGGGTGAGAAAGTGGCGGCGAAAGCCTCAACTGACACGAGCTTCATGGGTCGGATGACCAAGAAGGTGGGTGGCAGTGATGGAAATGGCTTGGCCTGAGGGGTAGAGAGGGTGAGATGGGAGGAAAGGAGAAAGTGATCTCTCCAGGAGAGAGGAGTGTTTGAGCGGGACATAAGGGGAAGGTCTGAGGAGATCAGAACATCCAGGGTGTGCCCTGCAGAGTGAGTCGGGCCAGAGGGGAGAATAGAGAGTGAAAGCGAGTCGCAGATGTTGTGAAAGAGTCCAGAGGGAAGACAGGAGGCATCCAGGTGGATGTTGAAGTCTCCAAGAAGGAGGAGTTGAGTGGTCGAGACCAGGAGTGAAGAGGAGAGGTCCGCCCACTCAGAGAGGAAGGAGGAGATCTGACCAGGTGGCTGATAGATAGTAGCCACAGTAAGGGAATGGCTAGGGGAGAGAGAGAGAGCCTGCAGACCAGGCATTCAAAGGTGGAGTAGGCCTGCGTAGGAATGATAGAGGCAGGAATCCACTCTGGGAAGATCAGGGCTACACCCCCTCCAGAGCGGTTGGGCCTGGGTGCAGAAAGGATCTTGTAGCCATCAGGGAGGAGCACGTCAAAGCTTGTGACAGAGCTGACCGTGAACCATGTCTCGCTGAGACAGAGGACATCGAGGTGAAGTTCCTCCAGAAGGCGGCAGATGTCTCTAGGAATGTTTGACAGCTGAGCGAGAGTTAAGAGTGGCAATATGGAGAAGGTTGCCATCCTTGAAGGACTTCCCGGGAAGGGTACAAATCAGAGGTACGCCCTGCGGAGGTGTAGAAGGAGCCCGAGGGGGGGGCAGAGAGGAACAATGCAGAGGGTTTTAAGTTTCATCCTTGCATCCACTGGCAGCCAATGAAGGGATTTCAGAGCTGGAGAGATGCGATCCCAGGGCTTGAGGCCAAGGACAAGTCTCGCAGTTCTGTATAGATTAGTTGTAAAAGGTGGAGAGTGGAGGAAGGTAGATTTAGAAAGAGGCTGTTATAGTAGTCCAGCCTAGAGAGAACCAGAGCCTGGGAGACAGTGAGCTTCCGAGGGAAGGAGAGGAAAGGCAGAGTAACTCTAAGGAGGTGCAGTAAGAAGTTTGACTTTTTAGAGACGTCAGAGATGTGTGCAGAGAAGGAAAGTGTGGAGTCAAAGATGACCCAGAGGTTCTTAGCCTCGCAGGTGGGGGTAGGAGGAGGGCCAAGGGAGGTTGGCCAGAGAGTAAGGTGAAAGGGTGGAGAAGGTGTACCAATGAGAAGGATCTCAGTCTTATTGGCATTAAGACCGAGATTGTTGGCAGCACACCAATTTTGAATGGCGGTTAGGCAATCAGAGATGAGGGAAGGAGAGGAGGCTTGCTGAAGGAAGCCTGAAAATGAGTTGAGTGCCATCAGCTAGCACTGTAAGTTTGAGCCGAAAATGGAGATGCAGTAGGCAAGAGTTGTCAGGTATTGGTTGAAAAGCCAGGTGGAGAGGTTAGACCCCTGGGGAACACCACAGGTAAAGAGGGAGATGGAAGGTAGGAAGGACCCAAGTTGTACCTGGGAGGGTCGGTCAGAATGGAAAGAGGTCAGAGCCTGATCGGTGATACCCAGATTGTCAAGGAGACGATTGAGCAGGGTGGTGTGGTTGACTGTGTCAAAAGCAGAGGAGAGATCAAGTAGGATGAGGACAGAGGGAATGTTGAAGTCAAGAGTTCTGGCAGCTCTGAACCCAGATTGGTGGTCATGGAGAGAGCCAACAGAGTCGGAATGAAGGTTAAGCTTAGAGATGGCCAGCTTTTCCAGAAGCTTACCCAAAAAGGGAGTAATGGAAATTGGGCGATAGTTAGCTGGAAAAGAGGGATCCGCTGTGGGTTTCTTGAGGAGAGGATGAACAAGGGAGTGCTTCAGAGGGGAAGGGAAAGATCCAGAGGCAAAGGAAAGGTTGCAGAAATTGGTGAGGGCCGGAGCGAGGGTATCGATGTAGTCCTTAATGGTTTTAAAGGAACAGGGATGAACCTGTTTTGATGAGGCTTTCATAGATCAGACTTGTCTAGCGACCTCATCAGGGGAGAAAAGAGAAAAGGAGGAGAAAGAGGGAGGGGGAATAGCTGGGGAGGGTCAGCAAGCTGAGACGGAGAGGGGAGAGGAGGGAGAGCGGAGGAGAGGGTGGACAAGATGTCCTGGGTTTTAGAAATAAAGTAAGAGGCAAGGGCATTGCAAAGAGCCTGGGAGGTGAGAGGCGGGGTGGAGACTGCAGCAGGGCTGGCCAGCTCCTTGCAGATTTTAAAGAGTTCGGCCGAGTTGTTAGATGCCTCAGAGACGCAGGCTTGGATGTAGACTCTCTTCTTGGTGTGGACAGCGAGACGGTATTGTCTTTGTTGCAGGCGGCAGGCCAGTTTGTCAAAGGATGAGCAAGAATCCACCCATTTCCTCTCAGCCGCCCTACACTTAGCTAGATCAGAGTCATATCAAGAATTGCGCTTGGCTTTGGACTTCAAACAGATCCTCATGACAGGGGCAAGAGCATCAAGAGTAGCAGAAATAGAGGAGTAGAGCAGGGACAAGGCTGTTTAAGGGTGTGAGTCAGCCTGGGGTGGAGGAAGGGGGGAGAAGGTGGCAGCGAAAGCCTCGATTGACACACGCTTCATGGGCTGGATGTCCGAGAAGGTGGGTGGAAATCTTGGGGTAGGCATGGCTTGAGGGGAAGAGATGGGAAGATGAGAGGAGAGGAGGCAGGGATCACTCCAGGAGAGAAGAGTGGTGAGGGGCATAGGGGGGGGGGAGGCCAGAGGAGATCAAGACGTCAAGTGTGTGACCAGCAGAATGAGTTGGGCCAGAGGGGAGGATAGAGAGGGAGAGGGAGTCACAGAGGTCACGAAAGAGAGCAAATGAGGAACAGGAAGAATCAAGGTGGATGTTGAGGTCACCAAGGAGGAGGTGTTGGGTGGTAGAGACCAGGAGGGAGGAGGAGAGGTCAGCCCACTCGGAGAGAAAAGAGGTGATTTGACCGGGGGTCGGGGGGCGGTAGAGAGTAGCAACAGTAAGGGAGTGGCTAGGAGAGAGAGAGCCTGCAGACAAGGCATTCAAAAGAGGAGTGAGTCTGAGTGGGGATGATAGAGGCAGGAATCCACTCAGGGAAGATCAGAGGTACACCCCCTCCAGGCCTGTTGAATCTAGGTGGGGAGAGGATCTTGTAGCGGTCAGGAAGGAGAGTGTCAAAACTCATCACAGAGCTGGCCGTGAACCACGTTTCGGTGAGACCGAGGACATCAAGGTCAAGTTCTTATAGAAGGTGGCAGATGTCAGAGGAGTGTTTGACAGCCGAGCAAGAGTTGAGAGTGGCAAGCAGCTGAAGTAGGTTAAAAAAAAGAGAAATGAGTGGGCTCCACTGGGTAAAAAAGTTCTTTTCGAATTGAAAAATGCTGAAGTAGTAAAAGTATGCCTTGTTCAAAAAAATCATTTAAAGGGAGCTGGCTGTGATAAGTCTGGAGACACCCTGACTCAAAATACTCAAGAAGCTGGACAACCAAGTGAAATACTAGGTCACACAGCGGCTCTCGGTTGGACCCAATTTTGGTAAGGAATTATCTTAAATTAAAGACAGTTCAATAATGTGTCCAAAGTAGTACACTTATTTAAATGAAAGAATCCGTTGCTGTTTAACAAAAGTGATGCTTTATCGGAAAACACTCAAAATAGAGCTAACACTAATGCATTCTTAGTGAGGAAGCAATTGCCACAACTCGTTAAAATGTCAGACTTAATGTGCCTATGCATATCGGAAATACATTTCCTTCTTCAGGGCAAGTCTGTTATGTTGCAGGTAAGTGAAGTACATATAAGAGTTCCATCATAACAGTTAAACACAATATAAACAGAAACAAAAATAAAGATAATCGAAAAAACATATGATTGTCATAAAAGTAAATCATGGCACATACCATTTAGTTGAAAGTTCTGCTGGTAATATGCCAGAAGAAAGAAAGAATAAACATTATGAATGGGCTGTTTGTTTACACATCGTGTGGCCAAGAGGGAATATATGTGGGCTCAATTACCTGTATAGTGTGGCCAACTCTGTACAAGAGAGGTACATCAAAAAATGTTCGTGGCAGGTGCCCCATAACGTTTGAGCGTACGTTGCAGGTACTCAGTGCGGTGTATGCAGACAAATGCCGTAGGCCCTGCAGCTGTAATGCAGGGCAAGAATGTAATTAGTGAAAGACAAGTGTACGCTAGAGTGGATTGACTACGGTCCCGTGGGACTCAGGTCCTTACCGTGAGTTACACGGATCGTCTGTGTTCTTCAGAGCGCAGCCGAACAGAGTCTCCGCTGCCGTATACAGTCGTTGTCAGGGCAACGGTCGTTTTATATTACACGTGGCCGCCTCGCGGCAGAAGGGGCTGGAGGACACGAAGTGATGTGGTTTGTGGGTGGATGTGGGCACTGATGCGTAAAATAATTATCGTGTATAGTGTGATAATAACGAGAATTGTAACAAAGACAAATTAAAAAAACAAAACAACTATATTTCCTACAATTTCTACTGTCAACACCATGAGTGTACTATTGACTTTATCTGGCTATGATGGTGGTTGGACAGTTGTTTTGTGATCTAATTGCTCTTTTCATGCATCCAAGCAGCAACCTTGCCGCATGTCCTTGACTTCCCGTCTGGGACCCGAGGTGCAGCCTTTTGGCAACACCTTCCGCGACAAGGCTGTTCTAATTGAATGTGATACAGCATGGACCTTAAATGCCCCGTGACCATGGGGATATGTTTTACACCCCATCAACTCCAAGTATGGACCTTCACATCCACATTCTGATTCATTGAGTATTTTTTTTATTTTTATGATTCCGATTTTTTTTGTTTATTTTGTTTTTTTTACTTATCTTCGTGCATGTGTTTTTGCTTGAGCGGCGTGCATGGTGATGTTATGTTACAGGTTCTTTTACCGCGCACTGTTGCCACCTGCGTGGTCTCTTGGCTCTCTAAATAAGCAGACTGTTTTTCATTGGCAATGCAGAATGTAGCTAATTTTGCAGGTTGGATGGCTAAGGGGAAAACTCCAGTGAAGGCTAACAGGTAATGTTTCGTGTTTTACACGTTGTGACCACCCTTGCCATCCAATTATATCTGCCCTTATCGAATTCCGGATGTGTTCTCCAGATTTAGAGACAATAGTCGTGACGTGAGAACAAATCATCTATTTCTGCGGGTATCATGTATACCTGCGGCACATTACAAATCACCACATACCGAAGAATAAACCAACACTGCACTGCCTTCTGACACAGCTTTGCAATGTTGAGGTAAGATATATATGCAGTGACAGTGATAGCTCGAATGCAAGGCCCACATTGTTTTGCCCCGCTAATGCATGACTTTTTAATTGGATGCATGCAGCAAATATTATTTTCCAAAGTTTGCTACACACATTTGCATCATCTAGGTTCTCACGTGAATGGTACTACACCACCCTGAACTTATTTTGGTACAAATGCCCACAAGAAAACGGACGAAATGAGTAAAATACAGCATGTTTCTCCATTTACACCAGAAAACCAAAAAAAATTAAACCAGGAAATAAAAATAAAAAGAAGTCTGAGAGTACAACTAATAAAATATGTACCAGATCTGTAGAAAGAATTCCAATGCACAAAAATGAACACAAATACCACATCATGGCCGTTCCAGTGTCTTAAAATATTATTCGATGAGCGATTATTTTACCAATTATATAGGTGAAACCCCTAATGTCACCTGCACAGCTGAATAGCTGCCACACGTGTTGCCTTTTGATGAATACCAGTATGAGGAAGACATAGCTGGCTCTGTTGGTCCCTCATTTGTAAAACACGGAGATATTAGCATTGCAGAAGACCCAGAGGCATCATCTAGCTTTGGCATTTACCGGAAGGATTGCAATAGCAACGTTCTGATATAAATATAGCACTTTAGTTTGAAGATACCTTCTTTCAATATGCTTATTGGAGCGCCGCCTTGAATCGACTTCCTTTTTGCAGCATGCCGATTGCCGTCCACACAGTCCCACGAATGCAATGCGAAAGTCTCGAAGTGTGCAGAGATGTGGGGATAGACGCCTTCTGTGCTTTCCCTTTCAAAGCCTCCTTCTCTTTCTGGCAGCACGCAGAATTCTGTCAAATAAACACACACACATGAGACTGGGTGTCCTATAGCTTGCTAACCGTTGCCCTCCGCATTTCGTAGCTCTGCTTTTTCGTACGGCGAATCTGTATCACACGATATTAGAGAGCAACGCTGTTCTTAGCACAACCTAATAATAAATAGAACGAAAATGCTGTGAGTTGGTGCCGTGAGCTGTAATGTAATGGAAAGTGGGCATACGCAAAATGCCCATCTGTCATGTTACATCTGCCATGTTAGTTGGACTCGATGCACGAGGCTCTCTCTGTAAGAAGAAAATGGGGGCAGAGAGTATGTTAGTGTGATAACAGAAGGGGCAGATGTGAAACCTGTATTGATGGGTGCAGATCGGAAGTACTCAACACCTAAGTGTCCTGTTTAAATGGGTTTGGCAGAGATACTTGACAGTATATCATCTGAAGGCAGGAGCCCAGGGTCTGATGACAACACTTTGGGGCGGGTTGGCCCGTAATATGGGGGGAGTGGGATAAGGCTGAAGAGCAGAGCTTATTCATAGCTTCATTACTGCTGCAGTGCTAAAGGCTAGGTATGTGACCGACTTGGGGTATTTGTGTGTGCAGTGTAAGCTGGTAGCAGCTGTTAGTTGGGAGATAGTTTAATGGAGGAAGGAAGGAGGCCGTACAAGTCAGAACAACTTAGTGTCCTCCCTGCACTCCTACCACTGGCCTCTTGCATGCAAGCCTCATTCACTTTCTCCCATTGTCACTGTTAATTCTCTTTTTTGTTTCTCTCTCTCTCTCTCTTCCTCTCTCTCTCTCTCTCTCTCTCTCTCTCTCTCTCTCTCTCTCTCTCTCTCTCCCTCTCTCTCTCTCTCTCTGTCTCTCTCTCTCTCTCACACACACAGACACACATTGTACCCCATGCACAGAAACCATCTGGGAAGCGTCAAATATGGGAAGGGACAGGCCAGAGAGGGGACTCCACTCATTACTGATGAATATGATCGGATGTTCCCTCCCTTTGTCATCTAACTGGTACAAGACAGCTCCAATTCCGGTGTCGCAGGCATCCGTCTGGACGATAAAGGGTTTGTTGTAGTCAGGCACACACAACACAGGTGCCCTACACCGACTTTCTTTCAAGCCATCAAAGGCCCTCTTCAGTCCAATTAACCTTCCTAGGTTGTTTCGGTGAAGTCAGAGCTGTCAGAGGTGCAGCTATGGTTCCATAGTCCGCCATGAAATTGCGAAAATACCCAGTGAGGCCCAAAAAGGCTCTCACCTGGGTTTGAGTAGTGCAAGTCTCCCAGTCATGTACATTCTGTACTTAACTGGGAAGAGGTTGGATTTGACCCCCTCCTAACTCATGACCAAGATACGTGACTTTCCCTTGAGCTATCTGGTACTTGGTGGCCTTGATAGTGAGGTTAGCCCTTTTCAAGGCCTGCAACACCTTATCCAGATGTGTCAAAAGCTCTTCCCAGGTGGAACTGTAGACGGCAATGTCGTCTAAGTAGGCCACACAAAAGGCCTCCAGCCCACTGAGCGCATGATTGACCAATCTCCGCAAGGTGGCAGGGGCAGTCTTCAACCCAAAAGTCATGACCCTAAACTGGTAGTGTCCCTCAGGTGTTAAGAACGCCGCCTTTTCATTGGCATGGTCCGTTAGAGCTAGAGTTGTTTGCCAATAGCCTGAGGTAAGGTCAAAGGTGCTCACAAATTTGGCAGCACCTATGGTGTCCACAAGCTCATCAGCCCTGGGCAATGGGTGCGCGTCGGTTTTGGTGAAGGAATTGACCCTGCAGTAGTCCACACAGAACCTCCAATCCTTGGTACCTGCCTGGGAACTTGCCTTGGGGACAAGGACCACTGGACTGGACTAGGGACTGGTTGAGGGTTCAATAACTCCAAGATCCAACATCTTGGCGACCTCAGTCTGGATGTGGTTCTTAACGGTATCCGACATACGGTAGCACCTGCTTTTGACAAGCACACTGTCACCAGTGTCAATTTTGTGCCTACACCACAGTGTAAGGCCTGGTCTAAGTGAGAACAGAGAGGCATACTGCCAGAGCAAAGCCCTGCAGGCCCTCTGCTGCTCTGTCGTCTGATCTGGAGAGAGATTTACTCCCTCCACTGAGCCGTCCTGAGGGTTGCTATGCAGCAAATCAGGAAGGGGCTCACTCTCATCCTCTTCTTGCTCTGAAGCTACCAAGAGACATGAGACCTCCTCTCGCCTATGGAAAGGCTTGAGCCTGTTGACGTGGAATACTTGAGGGGCTACCCCAGAGACTCCCATGTCAACCAGATAATTGGATTCGCCCATCTTGGAGATTATCCTGAAGGGTCCAGTCCATCTGTCTGACAAAGCTCGAGGCTTGGTAGACTCCATCACAAGGATCTCCTGGCCTGGAGTCCAATCCACTTGCGAGGCTTAAGGTCATGCCAGTACTTATTCAATTCCTGGCTGGCCTTGAGATTCGCTGTCGCCTGACCCATCATCTGTGTCATCATCTGTCTGAGGCCTAACACATAGTCCCCCACTTGCTTGGCGGGACCTGGATGGGGTGGCATCCAAACCTTCTCTGATCAAGGCAAGGGGCCCCCTCACAGGATTTCCAAAAAGTAACTCAAAGGGGCTGAAACCAACACCCTCTTGAGGTACCTCTCTGTAAGCGAACAGCAGGCATGGCAGGAGAAGATCCCATGTCCTCCTTAGGGGCTCTTCCAGAGCGCCTAGCATTCCCTTGAGAGTTTTATTAAATCTCTCAACCAGACCATTGGTCTGGGGATGGTAAGAGGCGGAGAACGTGTAGGTTACCCTGCACTCTTTCCATATGGTTTTCATGTAACAACATAAAGTTGGATCCTCTGTCAGAGACAACCTCCTTAGGGAATCCAACCCGGGTGAAAATGCCCAGGAGAGCCCTGACAACCACCTTGGCAGTAACAGTCCGAAGGGGTATAGCCTCAGGGTATCTGGTGGCATGATCAACCAAGACCAGGGTGAACCAATGTCCACCTGAAGTGGGAGGGTCAAGGGGACTGACAATATCAATGCCCACCCTCTCAAACGGTGTGCCAACCACTGGCAACGGCTGCAGTGGGGCAATGACACTGTCTCCAGTCTTGCCAGACAACTGACAAGTTGGGCAGGTCCTGCTGTGGGACTCCACTTCTACTCCCATCCGTGGCCAGTAGAAATGAGCAGATAGCCTCTGCTTAGTCTTCTTGGTACCAAGATGACCAGCTAAGAGCACCTCATGTGCCAACTGCAGCAGGAACGGCCTGTAAACCTGGGGTACCACCAACCTCTTTAGGGCACCAGGTTCAGGTATAGTGGGCTCACTAACATGGAGCTTACCCTCACAATAGATCCGGAATGTCCTAGGCACTTCTCCTTGTGCCTGGGACAGGGCCTTTTTCCTCAGACCCTCGAGAGAGAGTGGTACTCTCTCTGTCCCTTACCCAGAAGTTCGCACGGGAGGGTCCCCCTTCAGCCAGCAGGCATTGAAGGTCGGGGTGGTCCTCCGGGTTGAGCACCTCTCACACAGGAGGGTCTTCTTCCTCTTCTCCCTCAGGAGTTGAGTTTGGGTTTTCCACTGGACCCAGTCTGTCCTGAGCATGGATCCCAATGGGTGCTGTAGGAACAGGACAAAGAGAAAAAGCCCCCTTCACAGGGGTGGCCTTCTTGTTCTTCCGTCTTCTCGCCTTAGGTCTCACCTTTGGCTTGGGTACCTGACTCACAGCCAGCCCCGGTGTCACCGGTGACCTAGTGACTGCAGCAGCATTCATGGGGAGACCATCAGAGATCAACCTCAACTCTACTAGGTCATTTTCTAACAGAATGTTAGCAGGGACATTGTCCTGAACCAGGACAGGAAGCTTTGCTGTCTTGTCTCCAATCATGAGTGTGACTAAGGCTACAGGCAATAATTTGGGAGGCCCACCAGTTAACATGGTGGTTCTCAGAGGGGCACCTACATAGTCCTCTGGCTTGAGCATGGTCCTGTCCACCACTGTAATGCTTGCCCCAGGGTCTCTCAAACCAGTAGAAGGTTGGCCCTTCAAGAGGATACTTCTCAAAAACCTACAGGTGTTCTGTGTGATTGTTGCCAGTACTTATGCGTACTGGTCCCAGGCCCCAAAGGACACTAGGGAAATCTCTACAGGAGCACTGAATGCGATCCCTGTAGAGGAGGGGAGGACAGTGGCCTCCACCTCAGACATGGGGTAAGGGTAGCTGAGGCTGACAGCCTGGACTCCAAGTGCCTTACCTTTACACTTGGGGTCACCCTTCTTGTGATCCAGAGCCCCACATTCCCAACAAGTGCCAGCAGTGAGGGGTATAGTCCTGGAACCACTGGGAGCCTGCTTTGCAGCAGGTGGACCACTACTCTTATTCCCACCCACATAGGATTTATCCCCACTAGATTTTTGGGTCTTAAGAGAGGAAGGGTTTGGTGTACCCGACTGTGATTGCTTTTGGGACTCCTCAGCTTTCTGAGAGGTGCCCTTTTCTTTGTCCTTGTCCTTCCCACTGGAGTCCTTAGGGGACACCCGGTCAGAGAACTACTTGTCAGCCAGTCTGGCCAGCTTAAAGGGATCCAAAATGTTCTGGTCAGCAACATACTGACGCAGCTCTGGTGAACAGGCTTCAGAAAAATGCTCAAAAAAACAAATAGTGGGACAATTCAACAAAAGCTTTCACCTTGTATCCATCAATCCACACCATCATGTTCATATCATATGTGCAGCACTCACCCAGTCAACCCAAGACTCATTGGGCCTCATTACAAGTAGGGCGGTAAGGGTTAACGGTCACCGGTAACGAGACCGGTGCCATTAAACCCTTACCGCCCTACTACGAGTTCCCATTGCGGGTCCTTCCTTAACGCCTGCTTTTAGCAGGCGTTAAGGACGGGTCCCGCAAAGGGACTTTAGAGCTAATAACGGTACCATAATTTACGGTACCATTATTAGCACCTTCCCCATTCCCATTGAGCCTTATGGGGGCTCAAATGGGAATGGGGAAGGGCCCTGGTGAATGGGGAATTATCGGTCCCGCCAACCTTGGAATGGACCGGTAATTCCTCCATTCACCAGGGCGGAATCGGAACGAGTTTGGAGGCAGCCATGTCGCAAATAGCGTCATGGTTACCTCCAAACTCGGAATGAGGCCCATTTTCTCTTTTCTTGAAATCCCTGAACCTTTTGAGGTATTGGGTATGTGTCTTGCCAAACTTGGCAATCAAAGCAGACTTCATGCACTCATACTGACCCCTTTCTTCAACACTCAGCTTCAGAATACAGTCATATCCAGTCTGAGGCACTTTGCTTAGCAAACACTTAGCCCAATCTCTCTTATCAACATCATGAATTGCAGAAGCCATTTTAAACGCTTCAATCCATTGGAGAATATCAGAACCCCCCCCCGCATACACGCCAACCAAATCTTTTATAAACTTGGTGGCTGGGGACCCGACACTCTCAACTGGTTTAGCTGAAGTCTCCACTCTAGCTTTCTCTAGCTGGATTCGCTGACATTCAGTGTCCTTCTCTTTGAGTTCAAGTGCCCTGTTCTTGAGTTCCACTTGCTGTGCCAACTCCTCTTTCTTAAATTCAGCTTCAATTTCTAACTTGCGGTATTCAACAGACAATATCATCCTTAATAACTCAAGTTCCAAGGCATTCCCTGAAGAAACATTACTGGAGGTCGGAACAGAGGCAGCAGGAGTGGTGGCATTCCCAGAATCAGATTCAATGGCAACCCCAAGGGCAGGAGCCTCAATGGTTGCATCCCCCCTTCAAGAACTTCACAATCTATTTGGTAGTCCACCTGGGCAGCTATCAGCTCAGCCCTAGACTTAGCCACAAAGTCTAACTCCCTGTCTTTACAAGCACCCTGGATAGCCTCTAAGCTCATCCTAGTCAATTTACCATTTGCAATAGACTCCATTGCTTGTAATGCAGGTATCTAGTACACAACTAAACCTCAATTTAACAAAGTGTAGCTATTTTGTAAGTGGCAAGGTTATACACTGATTCTTAAAACCATAAGTATCCCACCCCTGCCACCAGTGTAAAGACTGGAGGGGTGTGTCTGTACTCCTGCTCTCTATATGGTCGAGGAGAGGCACAGAGGCACTTAAAATTCCAACCACCAAAATTCTCTATTTGGTAGCTATGGTCGAGCAATCAAGGCCTAGCTTCTCAGGAGGTGATGCAGGCTGGTTCTTAAGTACAGTGTAGTCCCCAAGCACCCACAAAGGAATGTCCACACACTGTATTAGTGAAAACACTGTCTTTATATAATTAAGGATCGAGGTTATATACACAATCGCAATAACTCAATTTGTGCTCAGTTAATCTACAATGGCAAATATATACAGTGCTAAGTGGTCCCACAATTATTATCAGATTTCATTATAGTGCATCAACTATACTCTGGTCAAATATCACACAAATCAATTAATAAAGTTAACCAACAATAGACATAGGCGGAAAGCAGTTGGTTAGAATCATTGGCAGAATCCTGGCCCTCTACCGCTGGACACAGTCCTGTGTGGAGATCCCCCCACCTGGGCAACCTGTAAAATAAAAGATATACTACAAGCCCAGTCCATATATTGTTCAATGAGTCTTATTTCCTTCTAACATTTTTCTACCACCCCAATTTACCTGGAATAGCAGAGTTCCTTGAGGAGGCGTCAATGGATCCTTCTTGAGTGACTCCCTTTAAAGCAGGAGCCACAGATCGTCGAGGGGCCTCTAAGAAAGTGAACTTGGCATCGATGATCCTCGATGAAAAGTTTGATGGCGTCGAGGCAGCAGCTTCGGTCCTGGAGGTGCTCATCGACGACGAGTCGAAGACGTCCTGCAAGGATGAGGCGTGCGGGGCACCTCGATGTCGATAGTTCAGGACTGCAAAAAGTCTGTGAAGAACTTTGGCCCAGCAAGGGCGTCGAGTCGCCCGGCGTCTCTGCGGTCTTTGGTTGGCAGGAAACCCACCAGCGGATTCTCTTCAGCGCGTCAGCGGCCTCGACTTTCTCCAGCGGGACAAAGCGGTCGGCGGTGCGGTCGAAAGATTCCTTCGATTCGAATGTCTTAATCAATGAAGCGTTGCGGCTCCAGTTGTCGACGCGGGTCTCTAGCGGTTATAGCAAACCTGCAAACCCTTGTCGACGACGGTGGATGGAATGTCTGGTGCTCGTCTTCGTTCTCCTCGGTGGTCCCCATCTCCGGTCGGCAGCCTGTCGAGGGTCTGACTTCCATGGAGCTTCGGCGAAGGTTAGCAGTGCCTCGGAACTCGGGAAGAGGGCGCCTAACCAGGTCCTCTCTCGGATCACTCCTCGATGAACTCGACAGCTTTCGGATCAGGTCGAAGCAAATGCAGCAGCACATCTTCTTCCAGCTGGGCTTCAAGGATAAGCTTCAAGTATCAACTTCAGCTTCTGAACGAATTCTAGCAGTGAAAGGCCCCCAGATATGCTGTTCTGTCTCTCATTCATTCTGCTGGGTCACACTCAGGCAACCAATCACTCAGAACGGCATTCAGCAGTCAGTCAGCCAATCAGGCATACAGTGCATTCAGGCCATTCTCCTCCCTCTCAGACACTCACAACAAGGATTGTGTATTGGGACAAGTATCCAGACATTCAACACTACACACTGCATTCATACCAGTTTCGGGCAGGGCTGTCTCAGTCATTGTGTTTCATACCAGAAACCAGACATCCACAACAAGAAGTGCATATTGGTCACACACTCGATTCACCCAGGTCCCACCCACAGGGTGTATCCACAACATACAGCAGGGGGAAGGCTCCAGCCAGTCTGGCCTGGACTTCACTGCAATACCTTTATATGGAACTTCCACCCAACAGCCAGTCAGGGGGTAGGGACAGAGTCAGGGCTTCCCAGATCTTTGGGAAAACAAGGTAACAGGCAATAGAAAGCAAGAGGACACAGGGGCAATCTTGTTTCCTATCAGGAATCAACTGATTCCAATGGCAGAGCCTGGGTATCCCCAAAATGGAGGATACTCAGAGCACTTGTCAAATTGAACATGGAGCTGCTACCAGCCCACACCCTGCTCTGTGGTCCACACACAGGTGCCCAAACACATACACTAGATGCACAGGGTTGTACCCCCACCCATGGGTGCCATAAGGGTATCCCATGGGTCTGTACACCAAACCAAAAATAGGAAGAGCTGCACTGCCTGGAGTCCCACATGGGCCCCTGGGCAGACAACAATAAAGAACACAAATGAAAAAGGACTACAGGACAAGGACAGGGAGGCCCTGTCCCTCTAATGCATTTCCAACATCACACACACCATAGGAAACAGACAAGTCTACTACACAAGTATTGCACACTCAACAAGACAAACTGCCTGGAATGAAACAAACATTCAGACAAAACCTTCCCCAGCACCTCACAAACAAATTGTATAAAAACACTTTCGAAGTGCTTCACAAAACAGACCACAATAGTTACTGACTAATAGCAGGGTATCTCCATAGTCACCTACACCACTTGCTGTATAGGCCGGAGGAGGGGTCTGCACTTCCGCTCTCTATATGGTAGAGGGGAGGCACAGAGACCCCTGCCAAGATTCTCTATTATGGTAACGTAGTCGAGCAATCAAGGCCTAGCTTATCAGGAGGTGATGCGGGCTGGTTCTTAAGTACAGTGTAGTCCCTGAGCACCCACAAAGGAATGTCCACACACTGTATCGGTTAAAACACAGTCTTTATATAATGAATATTTAAGGTCATATACACACTCACGATAGCTCACTTTGTGCTACGAAAATCAACAATAGTAAATATGTGCAATTCTAAAGTAGCACCACTAACGTTATTAGATCTTATTCAAGTGCATACGGTCAGAATGACACACAGATCAAAATAAAGAGGAAACCAGCAGTAGAGAGAGGAAGGAAAGCAAGATGGTTGAACACTTGGCAGAATACTGGCCCCTACCACTAGACACAGTTCTGTGTGGAGATCCCCCCACCTGGGCAACCTGTAGAAGAAAGATACAAGCCCAGTCCATATATTGTTCACCCTTAGACTTCCTAATAGTTCTGCAACCCCAAAGTACCTTGGTGTTGTAGCGTTCCACGTTAGGGAAATCGACAACCTTCTTGAGTGTCCTCCCTTTCAGGCAGGAGTCACGGGTCGTCGAACGTCCTGACGGAGAACAGGTCGAGCTTGTTGATGGGGAAGCGTAAACGTCCTGCAAGGAAGAGGTGTGCGGGGCACCTCGGTGTCGATAGTTCTGGACCGCAAAGAGTTGAGGAACTGTGGCCCAGAAAGGGCGTCGAGTCGTCGGCGTCTCTGTGGTCTTTGGGTGGCGGGAAACCCACCGGTGGATGCTCCGCGGCACATCGACGGTCAGGCCTTCTCCAGCAGGATACAGCGACAACGATACGGATGAGAGCATCCTTGGATAAATGAAGTTTCTTAGGCAACGGGAGCACGGCGGCTCCAGTCGGCGATGGCGGTCGACGACAGTGACGGAGAACAGTCCGGGCGCTTCTCCTTGGAGTTCCGCAGCAGTCCCCGTATCCGGTTGGCAGCCTGTCGAAGTCTGTCTACCAGGGAGCTTAGGCAAAGATCAGCTGTGCACGATGGTCCCTCGTAGCTCGGGAAGAGTGCACCTTACCAGGTCCTCTCTGGGTCAGTTCTTGAAGCACAGCAGCTTTCAGATTGCGAAGGAGAGCAACAGCAATTCTTCTCGTCCAGCAGGGCTCAAGGATAAGCTTCACTCCAGTTACTCGTCGTAGTGGACTTCAGCTTCTGAACACGATTCCTAGCAGTGAGAGGTCCCCAGATATACTGTTGATCTCCCATTCATTCCGCTGGGTCATACTCAAGCATCCAATCACGACTACGGGCATTCATGCAGGCAGGCAGCCAATCAGGCACACAAGGTATTCAGGCCATTCACTTCTCTCCAGACACTCACAACAAGTTATGTGTATTGGGACAAGTACCGAGCCATTCAACACTCCAAGCTGCATTCATAGCGGTTTCGGGCAGGGCTGTCTCAACCATTGTGTCAAACACCAGATACTAGACAGCCACAACATAGAATGTTTATTCGTCACACACTCCATTCACCCAGGTCCCACCCACAGGCGTACCCACAACATACGGTCGTTGAGAAGGCTCCAGCCAGTCTGGTCAGCACTTCCCCACACTACAATATACAGAACTTCCACCCAACAGCCAGTCAGGGGGAAGGGACAGAGTCAGGGCTTCCCGGGACTTCGGGAAGATCAGGGTAATAGGTGATGGAAGGCAAGAGGCCATGGGGGCCATTTTGTCTCCATCAGGAATCTACCGATTCCAATGACAGGGCCTGGGCATCCCAAAATGGAGGACGCTCAGAGCATCGGTCATTTCAGCACTGAGCTGCCACCAGCACGTACCCTGCTCTGTGGGTCACACACAGGTGCCCAAAAACATACACTAGGGGCACAGCATTGCACCCCTACCCATGGGTGCCATAAGAGTATCCCATGGGTCTGTTCACCAAACCAAAAGAGAGAGAGCTGCACCGCCAGGAGTCCCACATAAACTCCTGCGCAGAAAACACGACAGAACACACGATAAAAAGCAGTAAAGGACAAGGATACGGAGGCCCTGTCCCTCCGATGCATTTCCAGCATCACACTTGCTCACACTACATGCTAGCACATCACATAACCAATTCACATTCACATGTAAGTAACATGAAAACACAGATGTCTCATTCAAGCATAATAAAACACACTGAACATCCCACACCCATTACCAAAGAACAAGGAATCCTAACCATCCACCAGCGCTCACTCACACCCCACCCAAACACAACATTGCGTGATAACATTTGTTTTGATACAGGTGCCAATTAAGAGGAACATGTCCCCTAACCTGAAGTTGTATACAGGCAATAACATATAACATTATAGATCTATACCCCTCCAGTTTGAATCATGATCTGTAACATTATGTCACTAATGCATAACACCTCAAAAGGAGCCCTAAAAAAACACTGTCATGGAAGACAAAATGCAATGACGTACACATAATTACTCACATGTCAATATTTAATTTGCCATGTTTGACAATACAGGTATATGAACTTGTGTAAATGTCATGGATGTCAGAGCATCAAACTACACAAAAAATTGCTCATTCACAGACCTCCCACCCATTAAAGAAAACAAGCAAAGAGAAATAAGCTGTGGTACATATATATTAAGAAACAAATGTATTTATAGAAACTCCATGTTCAAACCTTGAACGTAAGGAATACTTGGTGGCGTATAAACTGCTCACTTAGAAACTTTGCACCAGCACAAGCCACAGCAAAGGCTCAAGGCACAAAAGTAAAACATGTCTTGCTAAACTGCTGGTAGAAAAAGACAACTGTGTTAGTGGAATTATCAGATGTGTCAGTAATAAATACAAACCTAGGCTTATACATCTTGAGTTAGTAACAAATGACCAAACTATTAGTAGGTAAATAAGAAACAAAGTGCAAAACATTAATAAGTACACTTTGTCAATAAAAACATGTGAAGACCTCCTATTTCTGAGTGTATGCAGCACTCACAAATGTCAAGCCCATGAGGTTGCTCTCAGCCTGCTACATTTGAGGCCTCATCATTGGTGTATTGTGAATCTGGTAGGTCCTATAAATTAGATTCACTGAAAATAAATAAGTAACGAACATTGGGCAAAGGGTCACTTCACCAACGTTCATCCAACCCACTCACATAGACTCTTACCCACACATAGCAGACACACACCTCCTGCCAACAATCACTAACACAACCAGTATTGTCACTGCACCCACTATTATGCACATGTTGGGGTGCTCAGGAAAGGTCCCACTGAGAAAGAGGGGTTTGTGTTGTCTGGGGGAGCGGTGAATCTGGCGCGATGTTGGAGGGTAGTTAATGTGACTAGGATATGTGTTACTTTGTGTTCAAGTTGATATATTTTAGATTTACACGCACGCAGCAAGATCAATGTCAAAATCCCCAATGATATATAAACACAATCTAGATATGGTGTGCTATGAAGTGCCTAGAAGTTGGGCAACGAGGAGTTTCAGAATGCACATGCAGAGAAGGGGACTTGTCACAAAAAAAACACACTGTGAAGAAGACACAACAGTTATTAAACATGCATGCACTGATATAAAGACATGGGGAATTTACAAATCTTAACACAGGGTGCTCTTTTTGTAAAGGTGGTTAAAATTCGCAGTCAGGGATTTGCAAGGTGAATTTGAAGTGACTAGGGAAAACTGGTTTTGCAGCGTTGGAGGCTGAAGGAGAGGTAAAGATTAGACATGACATTGAGCAGATGGTCAGCCAACAAACCGGCCAGGGTTTCTATGGCTTGCCATTATCGCAAAGAAAGATGTAATCTTTTTAAGTGCATGGGAGCTTGTTATTTATTGTTCAGGGGTATACAGCCATTTGCTTTTCACCAACAAACTTGGGGTGAAGTGACGCACGAGGCCAGAGTGACTGATACTCATGGGTTTCGATTGTTTTATCACGATTTTACCAGAGACCATGCGTGTTGAATTGGTATTCGTTTAGAATAGAGTGTTCTGGAGACGCCAGAAAGTCGGGGTGGGTGAGATCATTGTCACCAGTTCAAAGGGAACCTGTTTATTCTGCCTCTCTTTGCCTCTCTTCGCCTCTCTTCATGTTGTTCGAAGTACTTGTGCAATCCTTTTGCAATTATGGTTAGGGTTCTGAGGTCTCAAACCAGCTGTGACATGTAAAAGATTGTGTATGTATGTGAATGTGAAACGATGTGATGATGTCATGACCTGCCATGGACAAATCCTAAAAAGGGATGTGTTGTACACATGAGCTGAAGATGGTAATTAAGATCACTGCAACCAATGGGAATGGGGGAACTGGAGAAAGATTGTTTGTATAGGTTTTAACTAATCACATGTGGGGGTGGATTGTAATAAAATATAGGGGAGTGTTTTAACTGTTGCGAAAATGTATATAATGTGTCATCTTGTGTGGTTCAGGGCGGCTCGTGTTAGTTTGACTTTACAGCATCATCTAGCCCCTCACTGGATGATTGTACACTACACTTGCTTTACGTACAAACATGCCCTTGTTTCTAAAGTGGTGGGCATGCTTAGTTAAGGTCATTAAATTCCCATCCGCACACATACAAACTAATGGTACTACAACGCCCTAAACTCATTTTAGCCACCACATCACTAAACTATTCAATTCCCATGGATAGCCCCACTCACACAACCGATGCATTCACCAAGTGTCACCTTGCCCATAATACAGGGGAAACTATGCTTTCAGTGTGGGAAAGTCCCACATCATCAATATGGAAAAACAGCCAAAACAGTAATTTGCTCCATACACCTGAACCAAACTTTTATAAAAAACATTATAAATACAAGGGACATCCTGTAGGCACATCCACACATGGCAACAACAATATAGTTTTATCCAAGACACACCAAAGCAACCAACACCTCACACAACTACACTAACCACTTCATCCCCCCATACTACCTCCACTACAGTAGGCCTTTAAAAACGAACCTAAAACAAACTAGCGCATACAAAAGACTCTGCTGCACACACCTACTAAGACATACATAACTGTTCCTCGCCATATTGGTGAGACATATCTACTACCAAGGTGACATTTCAAAATAAGAAAAAAGACTAAACAGTCATAAGCATAGATTGTCTTAAGTGCATAAAGAGTTTGGTGGTAATTTGGTGGCAAACATACCAATTTATCACCAATACCGTTTGCTGTTTCCACCATTTGGTTCCGTGGGTTTATCGTGGTGGAAGGGCGATGTTAATCTCCATTTTTGGAGTCCATAGAACTGCATGGGGAATTTGGCAGAATTACTGTGAGTATTCCTACGATATTTGGCCTTAAAGTAGCAGATTTACCTCCAGCATGAGGCTGGATGAAAATCCTCACCTTCAAAGTCAAACTTGTAATTCGGCAGTGCCGTGAAAATGGCAGTTATTCCGTCACTGCCAAAAAAAGTGTCAGTAACGGAAATTAGTAACGGAAATTACCACCTTTATTTACCTGCACTGCCAAACCTGTAATGAGGCCCAAAGTCATTTATTTGTGAGCTTTCTTAGTCATGACTACCTCCTCAGCAAGGGATGAAATTAATCCTTTGAATAACTGAACACTGACACTTCGAAGAAAGAAAAAAATAATTATTCTGATTTTTACAATATAGAAACTCAATATCGTAAATCATGTTGCATGTTAGAACATTCCTTTACGTAAGCTCATATTTAGATTTACATCTGACTTAATTGTTCAAGTTGAAGGGGAAAACTATTAGGAATAGTGGATAGGGAAATAAATAGATTACAATATTCATATTTGCAAGCTCAAAATTGGCAGATTGGGAGAAATTCAACAGGAATCAATCAATTCTCTCACGGAATGGAATTAGCTATTTTCGTCCACCCATTGTCTTGACCACTTCCTCAGGCAGGGATGAAATGAAATCTGAAAAACCTTACAACGTTAATGCTTAAATAGCTGGGATTGCTTTTTTCCTTATCTGTGCCTGTTCTGGTTTGTTCAGAGAGGCATGCATTAGATGTTGAATCCCCCCACAGGCCTTCAAGGTTTGAATCGTACACTGAGTTAAGTGGGGTAGGGGTCAGTAGTGGAATTAAAGAGAAGGGGAAAACCTTCCCACCCTGTTAGAGTGCTCTCGGGATGGCAGGAAGGGTTAGGACAGTGTCAGGCATGATAGGCGCAGTCAAGGTGAAGCTCTGTATGTCAGACTGGTCCCTTTGCAAGATCAGTGGTGGCAAAATCATGCACATATCAGGCATATGCCTCTAAAGGTCTGTTAGGGAGAGGCGGCACAACAAGTAATTTGTTAGACCTTTGACACGTGGAGCCCAGTGTGACAAGTTTGTGTCAAATACCATGCAGGGATTGTATTCTGTAACAATCATGAGGAAAGCATGGGGCCTGCCATGTGGGAGAAACCCTCAAAGGCCTCTGAGAAACGTTTGGGACAGGGGCCTTTTGAGTGCCAATGGGGTGTGCCTGGCAATAAGCCATTGCCTTACAGAGGCTGGTGCAGTGTAAGTGAGGTGCAATTGGAGGGTTTTGGAAAAAATTGAAAGTGTCAGGTATGAATACTGTGATCTTTGCATTACTATGAGTGGAAAGTGCGAGAATCTGTTAATTTGGATAGTGATTTATAATACTGTGCTGTCTGGCAAAGCCCCAGTCAATGTTTAGAAAAAGTGCATCTATCTGAATGATTTGAGTCCAAATAAATGCTCCCCAACTGGGCCCTCCTTTGTGCATTGCTTTCCTCTCAGAGTGTCGAGGTTCTTGTGTTTATGTAGCTGTTGACCATTTTTCCCTCCACAGTAGCCCTGCCTGAGGCATCATTTCATGCACATAATCAAGTATGTAACGTTGAATGCACATGTAAAACGCCCTATAGTTGTGTAGTCCTGCCACGTGGGATATCTTAATTGTATCTGAAATGTTGCTATGTGGACAGGTTAGGTATACTCTTTTTGTATGGCATGGCTCCATATTCTGTGCTAGCTAAGAAGTGGCAAGATGCAAACTACACACAAATAGCATAGACAATGGAACCATGCATGTAATCCAAAAGGGATCCTATGTGAGGCTATTTAAGCTGCAATGTTGTAATGGTTTTCAAATGGCTTATATCATCATTTCATCCCTGCCTGCCAGAGGAATTGGTCAAGACCGTGCATGAAAGCTTGCAAATAAATTACTTTGTTTAGCCTAAGTAAGATATCGACTTGCTGTTTTTGTCTAGATCAACACTTTATTATACCCTTGGCTAACACGATACAAGCAAAATGATATATGTATATATTACAGGGCCTGCGGTAGCGGCCCTTTAGTTATGGTTAAGTTGCTCAACTCACAGAAAGAGCACTTTTTGGGGGGCTTATAACTTTGCACCCGCCCCACGGACGAGTCCTCAACAAACTTTGCCAAAAAGTATATGGCTCCCGTTGGAATGATTTTGTGACGTTTGGTGCAGATTTGTCCAGTGGGGTGGGGGGCAAAGTTATAGAGTTGGTCCCAAAATGTGAGGAAATCCTCATAGACGCAATGGAAAAGAAATGTTTCTTGCACCTACAGCCCAAACCACTGGATGGATATTTACCACATTTGCGTTAGGAGTGGCGGCTTGGTTCTGAACGTGTGCTTTTGTAAATTTGGTGTAAATCCGTTCAGTAGTTTTTTTAAAAAATGACCAAAAAGTAGGTCAAAATAATTTGTGATATCTCGGTACGATCCGCTGTCTCATTTCCAGATTCGGAGTCCTCGGACATGTCTGGAGCAATCAGGGAGTGGCATGACATCGTATGTGCCCACTGATTGGATGTTTAAAAATGTGAACGGCATCATATTTTTGGGAACGGTCGCCATGTTGGATCCGCGGACAGCCGGCTGTGTCCGCGGATAGCACAGTGAGAAAAAGTGTGAAAACCACATTTGGGGTTATTTGGTGGCTGAAAGAGGGCCTGGAAAGGTTGGGGGAGTGGAATAAAGTTGATATGGAGCTGTTTGTATAGGTGAATAAAAGCATTGCAGGTGCCGCCGAATCCTCAGTCAATTTTAGTGTCTGGGGAGGTTCAGGGTGAGTCTTGTTATTTGAAGGTGCATTGTACGTACTTGTTATATGGTTTAATTCTACTGTGGTGGTTGTGGCCAGTGTAGGTAGAAGGGCTGCTCTGGCAACGGTGTCCGCGGAAGTGCACGGACCCGCATATGCCATCCGTGTCTTTTAAGGATGCCCGGCATCGAAAGAGAATATTGGGCGACTACTTAATCAGCTTTTGTGGCTGTGGTTGTGGAGGAGTAGCTGAAGTGTACTGGAGTACAGGATAGCAAGTCTTATTTGTTGTGTGTAGTGAAGGTGGTTGTGGCTATGGCTATGAAGAAGCAGAGTGTGTGGATGGTGAGAGATTCTTGGATCCATTCATTGAAGGTTTATACTGAATTTCCTGGTATCTCTGCTACTATTGTATTGGAGGAAGTGGACGTTTCGTGGTATGCAGATTGAAGTTGGCGACTTTATTACCATTCTGTGACAGTATAACTGACTTTAAAGGTCCAGATATTATTGTGCATTGTGGAGGCAGTAGTTAGTTTGGGCTATGTGACTCCAGGATGTTTTCAATTTGCCATTAAGGACATGTAGAAAAGTCTAATGGAATGGTTTCCAGCTGCAAAGATTATTTCCTTGGAAATCAATGAAAGTTAAATATGGAGAAGTCCAAACTGGTTTTGTTCTGAAATGGAAGAATCTAGACAGCATGTCAATAAAGGTGTATGTGCTTTTTTATTTGGTTTTGGAATGGCATCTTTTGACAACTCAAAGTTGGATGGCGTAAATATATTTTGAGGAGATGCAGTCCATTTGACTGATGTCGGAAATCAGATTTTTCTTTTGAATATCCAAAATGCACTGGAACTTGTTTTGTGAACTCGTGAAATACGTTGTGAAGGATTATTTTAGTAGTTGTAGTAAATAAAAAACAAAAACAGAAAAGAAGTTGTTTTTGTGAAAGTAAGAAAAAATTATTAAGTTCACTAGAACATTTGTTTGTGTAGTATATAAAACCCTCAACATAAAAAAAGGTTCTAAAATATGTTATGTATTACTTCTTCTTTCTCTAACATGCCATTGATGTTAATAGGATCTTGCTGTTTCTAAATATCTGCTAATGTATCCTGTAACTGCCTCCTTGCACACATGTAAAGTTAATTGATTTTAATTCCTCCACTCCACGGCTGGAATTTTCTAGATGTCAGTGGACTTTTGTACTGACCACAGACTTTGCAGACTGCAAAAGGTCCTGTGATTTTTATTTTTAGTTCTATTTTTTAACTGTGAAAGGCGGGTCCTAAAGGAACCTTTTTTTTTGTCTTTCTGGCTTGTATTTCTTTTTATTTCGTTTTTTGTAGGAGAGGCAAGGAGGTAAGGTGGGGTAGGGAAGGGGACTAACCAAAGATACGGAGGGGCAGGTGTACAGGGGAAGATGTTGGGCATGTCTTAAATTTAAGGTAGTGGCAGTGTTTCCCATGCTTTTGGACCGCAGTCTTGAATGCACTCTGAAACTGCTCCCCCTGCAAAGTGATGTCTCATAGTAAAGAGTATTGTGAGTTTCGAAAGGTAAGGGTCAGCAGTGATCTGTATGGCATGTGAGGCAGTCAGTGGGATCCTCTGCACCACATGAGTAGCCTGTGTGGTGGTAGGAGCTGTTAAGAAAGATGGGGTAGAGGAAGATAACCTACTTCTCCCTGAGAAAGGAATAGCCTTTCTTAGAGCACCTGTGGTGTCACATGAAGGTGGTCACAAAAGAGTACTGCCCAGGTTGTCCACGACTGAGTATGACCCTGCACTCAATGCATTGAACCTTGGCAGCCTGAGCTTTTGGTACACCCCCAACGGTTTTAAAGAACCACCACACCCATGGTTCTCTCTGGGTGCTGGAGGTAGGGACTTCCTCTACCTCATCTTCCTTTTTCTTGCCATCCTCCTCCACATCATCGTGCTTGTTACCCTATCCAGGTTCTCCACGTGATGGTGTTTGCCCCTGGGAAGGTGGGATGGTCATGATAGACGCCATTCTTGAACTCCTGGAAATCTCCTGGAAGTAGCTCTGAAAAGATGCTCTCTCTTGCTCTGCCAGATTGAGAATAACTAAAAGTAATGCGTGGGTCTCTTCAGATGAACCGTCGCGGACTACAGAGTTGAAAATAGACCTTGAAAAAAGATGACATATCAACTATGAACAGCTCTAGTAATTGTAATTGTAATTGGTTATTTATAATGCGCTTAATACCCAGAGGTTTCTAAGCGCAGATCCGGGTATCGAACCTGTGTTGCTCCGCATCGTCTTGTTTCCAAGTCCAGCGCATAGACCCTGAGCTATCCTCCCAAGACGAGCTCTGGAAGGGAAAACGTTCAACTATAAGATTCTAGATTGTCCGAAAAGGCAGTTTCAAACCGTCCACGGTCATGGACGCTGTCCCTGGACATGTTGGCATGCCGCATGAGCGCAGTGACATGATGACGTCCGTGAAGCATCCATGGTGGCGGCAGGTGTCCTCAGACATCGGGAGGTAGGTGACGCTGGGCACATGTGTGGGGATGTTCGCAAACAGACGCATTGTCTGAACTAATTTAAAATGCATCATGCGAGACCGAACATGCATGGACAGGGAACGATGTCCGCAGATGCCCCATTATGCAAACTGACCCTCCGAATTGTCGAGATGTTCACGGACTATTGATTGGGGGTTTAAAAAAGAAACATGAACTTATTAAACAATTTAAAAAAACAGGATATTTATAGTAGAAAAAATAAATGTATTTATGAAAGGGATGGGGCATCAGAATGGGAAACATAAATGGGAGAGTTTGGAATTTCGATAAAGTTATCATCTGAGGAGGGAGGGAGAGAAGTTTCATCAAACTGTGTTTGATTTATGTTTTGTTAATTTGATTGGGATGAGTGCTGGGGGCTAGGGGGACAGGTACAAGTAGGAGAGTGATAATCAACCTTTTGTAATAACATTATTTTTAACATAATTTAATAGTTCTTTAAAGTTATTGTTAAGTTTATTCAATTTTAAAGACAAGATCATCATTTCATTCTGTACAGTTAGGGTTTGGGATTGCATTTCTGATTGTTGAGTTTGTGTATTATTTATCTGTGGTGTAGCTTTTATGTAAACTATGTGCTATAAGAAAATAAGACAATATTATTTCAATGAGCTCTCCATAAATTCAAATATTTGTTAATATTGAAAGATGTATTGTTTACCATTAGAGATGTTACCTTCACTCATTTCTTCTTTGGGAAAGTTTTCTTCTAGCCACTGAAGTTTTTTTTTTTATTACTGTGCATTTAGTTCATTTTAAAACTTTAAGCACATCATACAAATACATTAAAATAAATAACATCTGTACATGTCTTCATTATCAAATTACAGTTAGAAAGGAATAAAAAGTGAACACACCATACATTTACATTCTTTATATTTCCTAAAATAATACTTACAGAGTTAATCTACCTACTACATGATTGCACAATTTGATCAAACTTCTTCGAGGCTTCCTGCCATACTGCATGTGCTGCATCAGTAATTACTATGGATTCAGCCCCGAAGATCGTTGACCAGAACTGGTCACCGGAAATGTCCTCAATTTTTGTAATATTTTCAGGGATGCAACAACAAATCACCAGCAAATTCGAGAGTAATACTAAGTAATTAAAGAAATTATTCAAACAACTAGAAACTCCAAGAAAGAACTATCCCGATGATAGAAAAATATTTACAAGTCGGCAGAATACCGAGAGGTCTCAGGTTCTGTATATTCCCCTCCTTTGAGGAAGATGACATCAAGGATTTAAAAGATTGGGATGAATTGCTAGTCACAACCTCAAAAGACATGATTCATAGAATCATTATAAACACCAAAAAAGCCCATAACACTTTGATCAAAGAAATCGAAACAATCAAGAAAACAATAGAAATAAATATACAAGAAGCAACATAAAAAAATTACCAGATCATGCATGACTATTTAGCAAAATATGAACAAGAACTAAAAATCAAAAAGCAACAGAAATTCCATAGAGATGAAATGGACTACAAATTTAAAAGGGTCTATAAATTTCAAAGAAAACCAGCAAACAAACAAAGCAGACCTACATACCAACCAGTCTCCAAAGAAACTCCACCATCTAGAGTATCGCCACCATCATCGGAAGCAGAAACAGTGAGTGAAGGAGAAACAGAAACCCCACAAACAACAAATGAAACCACTTCAGAAGTAGTATCGACCTATTCCTTTTTAGAAGTATACACAAATACAGACAATTGAGAACCTACCCCTTATATCAATTGCCCCAGAATCAAAGCAGTGCAGCCACACAAAACCCCACCACAAATGGTGGCCTTACAAAAGGGGCTGCAGGTGGAGGGGTAGCATCGCTAGATGACGCAACAAAACAAGGTGTATTGACAAGATCCAAAACTTATTGACAAAAGAAACCTTAGTATTAAACTTATAAGATAAATAGTGCTCTTTGGAATTAACATCCGCCCTCAACAAAGGACTAACCTTCAGCCCAGCAAATCGTACAGACTATTTTCAAACAAATCTTGACATATATAAATTTAGTAGAAATCTAAAATTAAAAAAAAATCTTTGCATCTACAATCCATAATAAGCAACAAGAAGAAATTGAGACTCCATAAGAATTAACCATTCCACACTCCTTGGATACAGTAGATCTACCCAACATCCAAGAAATGGGAGAAACACATACACTAGAAACATTTGCTTCAGATCTGAATCTCAATACGGGTCTGTCAGAATTAATGAAATTAAAACGGAAATCAACTTTTTATCCACAACTACCAATTGATAATGTGGTGGATATTTTCCAAAAGGCTGTTCTACAAGATCTACAGCAAAAATATTTGGCCAGGGGAAAACCAACACCAATTAAACAAAATCTTACACTCTTGGAGAGAAAAGCGAACAAAGAGTTAAGCAAGGATCACACTTTCACAGTTAAGCAAGCAGACAAAGGAGGTAAAATAGTGCTTCTAAACAGATGATTACATCAAAACGGCACAAGTACACCTGAGTAACAGTGATTGTTATGAAAAACTAAGAGACAATCCTTTGCCCAGTCTTAAACAGGAATGGAAAAATATGAGTACACAATGGCATGAAGGACTACTTTCAGATGAAGAATATGATTACATGAAAAATCCTCATCCAATTTTAGCGACTATATATTTTTTAGCAAAGATACATAAAAATATGATCTATTACCATCAAGCAGACCAATAATAAACGGTATAGGCTCCATAACAGAACCAATATCCGAGTACATCGACAAACATCTTCAACCACTGGCAGCAGGACTTGCCTTCTTCATAAAAGACACAAAATATGTAATTCAGCAGTTGGAGTTGATAAATTGGGAACCAGACTATAGATTAGTAATGTTTGATGTTACCTCTCTATATATATACAAGCATACTGCACACCAAAGGGATAGAAACAACGCAACGATTTCTAAAAATAAGATCAATCTCTTATTTATCACAAAACAACATGATATGTGAGATGCTCAACTTTACTTTAACAAGCAACATATTTCTTTTTAATCGAGAAATGTTTAGACAAAAGCAGGGAACCGCAATGGGCGCCAAGTTTGCTCCGGCCCATGCAAACCTCTACATGGATGCCTATGAACTTCAACACGCATAGCAACATCTTTCCTTTACACAAGAAAACCAAGTGGTTTACTGGGGGAGATTTATAGAGGACATTCTGGTTATCTGGAAAGGTAATAAAAAATCATTAACAGAATATCATGAATATTTAAATAATACCAATTCAATTTCAAATTAACCATGGAAGAAAGTGAAGACAGGATTCATTTCCTTGACCGAGAGCTATACATTGAGAATAATCCCGCTATACATTGAGAATAAACCCGTTATATCAAACCCACATCTGGAAACAGCATTTTACATGCCAAGAGTAATAATCCTCAACACATAATGAACAATATACCTTATGGGGAGTTTCTAATGATTAAGCGCAACTGCACTCAAGAAGAAGAATTGGATCAACACATATCATCAGCAATTGAAAAATTCAAACAAAGAGGCTACACTAACAAGAATTTAACAAAAGCATACTGCAAAACGAATTACAGAACTAAGACGGAACTGTTACAAAATAAAGATAAAAGAACCAAAGATTGGAAACCAGAAATTGAGGTTTATCACAACATTCAGTTCGGAAGCTAATCAACTTAAAAAAAATATTAAAAAAGACATTGGCATCTTTTATCATTAGATGCAGGCTTACCTTATTTGGAAGACTCTCCATATATCACCTACAGGAAACAAAACTTGTGCCCTTCACATTTTGAGAAACATAAGAAGACTAAAAGAAAAACTAGATTGTGGCAATCGACCAACCTAACAGGAAATTACAAATGTGGCAATTGTACCGTATGTCCATACTCGGACAATGGAAAGACCAAGATCATGATGCCAAACGTCCAAGAACAAATGCTGAAAGACTTTATAAATTGTAATACTAAATTTGTTGTTTATGCCATCAAATGCTCATGCTCAAAAATGTACATTGGAAGCACAATACGTCCATCAAATGAATTGCTGAACATTTAAGGACGATAAAAAACAGGGACTCCAGATACCCTCTGGGTCAGCACTTTCAACTTGAACATTCACAAGATCAAATCAATGATATCAGGTTTTTTGGACTGCAACCTATAGACACTCCTGTTATACAAACAAGGAACTGACCATATCCCATCAAAAATATTACTCTTTTTACACACACTGTTTTTTCGTGTGGTACTCTACGAACAAAGGCTGAAAACTAGTACGCCTATAAAACAATAAATGTTGGACCCAAATGCTCTGGATATCTAAATAATTTGATATCTCAGGCTACCCTGGAGCATCGAGTGTTACTACCTTGGAGCAAGAGAAAATATATAGAAAAAATATAGAAAAAACTGCTGTGATAGCTTAGTGGCTATTTTTAATTGTACAGTTGTTGTTTAACAAATAAACATAATCTCCCAAAGGAGCATTTACAAAAAAATGGTACTTTCAAAAATCGAAACCATGAACATTAAAATGCACAGTGAATGAACAAAAAAACAAAATGAAGAAAATAAAACAATGCCAGGAATCAGCAGGAATACAACCACCGACGTTGACCTAGGATTGGGCTCTTGATAAACTCTCACCAGCTGACCCTCCAAGTCATCAGGAGGACCTGACCTCTGGCATTAGTTTGGAACCACACATGCCCTGGGCTCCAAACCCGAGGACTTTACAATCGGTCCTTTGGCCGAGGCCACCAATACATCAGACTCTGGTGGGGGTCGCATTTGGTTGCTTTGCCCTATCACACAAAATCAGGATGTGTTAGGATTTTTCTTTTTGTTGTTTTATTTTCTTCATTTTGTTTTTTCAACTCATCATATAGGCTGTGGATTCAATCACACATTGTGTGGATGGTTTTTTGTTTGAAAATGTTTATTTCTTGTCAAATACCAGAATGTATGTTCCATAGTATTTGATGTAATTCACTGTGCATTTTAATGTTCATGGTTTCGATTTTTGAAAGTACCATTTTTTTGTAAATGCTCCTTTGGGAGATTATGTTTATTTGTTAAACAACAACTGTACAATTAAAAATAGCCACTAAGCTATCACAGCAGTTTTTTCTATATTTTTTCTATATATTTTCTCTTGCTCCAAGGTAGTAACACTCGATGCTCCAGGGTAGCCTGAGATATCAAATTATTTAGATATCCAGAGCATTTGGGTCCAACATTTATTGTTTTATAGGCGTACTAGTTTTCAGCCTTTGTTCGTAGAGTACCACACGAAAAAACAGTGTGTGTAAAAAGAGTAATATTTTTGATGGGATATGGTCAGTTCCTTGTTTGTATAACAGCAGTTTTGATGCCCTTAACCTGACCTTCCTAACACTTAGGGTTTTCCCTCCAGTTTACTTTACCTATAGACACTCCAGCAAGAGGTGGAAACAAAGAAAAACTTTTAAGGCAGTGAGAAGCCATTTGGATATGTCTTTTGGACTGTTGCAATACAGGATTAAACTCAGATACAGAAATGGGACATTTCCTGTAATGTTACAAAAACACTTACAACACTCTATAAAATCCAACATTCCAATCATGGAAGTATGTTGGGTTGGATGGTGTAATTCAATAAGGATTAATAAATGCATTCCTCTGGATATATCCAGCATGAGGAAAGAAGAAAGAAAAATGAAGAAAAAAGTTTCAAAACAATGTTCTAAAAATGTTTAGAAATGCTCTTTTTGTGTTGGTTATATGACAATTTGTTTACTCGACATTTTTATTCTTTACGACAGCGATTTTTAAATAACTTTATCATTGTGAACCGGGATCATTTAAATTATGTAACTAATTCCAACTATTTGAGTAATTGTAGATTAGAAATTAGAGCACCTAATATTATATTACATGTGCAATCTTTCTTAAGAATGTATATTGGAGATTCAGAAAGAGCACAATCGGATCTTGTAAACATGTCACGATCCAAAAGGGAAGCCACAACGCGATGACGTCAGCACGCACAAAAGTAACATGCTTACGTTGTCGCGTCGCGTTTAAATAGCACCCATTTTTAATTTGCACTCGGTTACCGTGCTGATGCTTTACACAGTGCTACCGAAAGGATGCAAATGTAAAAATAAACAATAAAATAAGGCGAGAAAGGGTTTGACAATTTTTAAGTATTATTAGACACTAAGAACTCATAAAACCGCGTTAACACAACATGTTCATTTTAAAATCAGGTATTCATTAGAACTTGAAAAGGAGGAAAAACGATTATTTTTCAACAAAAGCAGCTCTTGCTACACCATATTGCAGCAGCTGAATGCAACACAAGGAAAGCATAGAAGTAAGTTTATTTCAAATCACATGTGAAATTAAAAGACACAAGTATGTTATGTTGGAAATGCATCAAATGCATATATATAAATTACACAATACACATACTTAAATTTTGTCTCTTGGTCTGGCATATTTAGAGCACAAAGTAACAAAAACCCTCCTGAGGAACCATTTTGGGGAAACACGTGTCGAGGGATTACGAGAAGAATTGTTAATATTTATGAGAAAAAATGAACGTTTTCAATATAATACAGTGAAAAAAGACACGTTAATGACGATGAAAGATGAATGATTATTAATTTTTCAAGAAAATCATAACAATGAAAGCAAATCAAAAAATGCACATCTTATAAAATTTTATTTTGAAAAGTCAAAACAAGAAGTTAAAATCAGCAAATAAACCAGAACAAATTATTGAATCACCAATAAACCAACATTTGAGCGCAAGACTTATGATACTTGTTTTTTGTGTTAATTTGTCTTCAAACCATTGGGCAGCCTCAATGCCAACTAGTATCCGATGTATGCAGCACCAATATACTACTTAGCTAGAAGAACGCTAATAAAACTCGCCATCGGTTGTTTAAAGGCTGCAGCAAAAGTCAATTTTTGTAATATATTTTGAGTATCCTTTCGTAGAACAAATTACCAACTCAGGGCAAGCCGTTAATATATGGCGTCTGGTCTCAACATTTTTGCCACATAGTCGGCATAAACATTCGATCAGTACCCAATACCTCCTTGGTACGGAGTAAATTTAACTGTGAAAGCAATATAAAATGCTTTAATTCAATAGCACAATACTTAATCAGATAGCTACTCGGAGTGTAAAAGGGGAAAGCTCTGGTAAGAGAATTCCATATATCTTTTCTTGTGTTGGAGCCTGTCAACATTTTTGGTTCAATCCCACAGCTTCGTCTTATTTTGTATTATCAATTCTCAGTTGGGTTTAGAGTAAAAGATATCTGGCTCAATATTTAATCGCCTTAGATGTGCTAGTGCAGTTGATTGCAATTCAGTTATGAATGCGTTTTTTCTCCTATCAACACCATCTTGCTAGCCACTGAAGAGTGATTGCCATTTTGGCTAAGATAAAAAATGCTGATATTTGTTTATGAGAAATTTTCATATACTGAATGGTAATAATATCTTTGTTTAAGTTGCTCAACCTATAGAAAGAGTACTTTGACTGCAGCTTATAACTTTGGTGCCGTTTGACGAATGTTTACCAAAGTTTGCAGAGAGGCGCATGTTAATTGGATGTTTGAAAATATGAGGTGCATCATAATTATCGTATTTGCGGCTCATGGCCTTTGTCTGCGAACAGCGCGGTGAGGAAAAGAAGTCTGGAAAATATATTTTGGGTTATTTTGTGGATGAAGGAGAAAAGGTGGCGGAGTAGAATAATGTTGATATAGAGCTCTTTTTATAGGTGAAAAAAAGCTGTGCAGGTGCTGCCGTGTCAGATGTTAATTTTTTTGTCTGCTGACGCGATTGGGATTGGGGAAGGAGGGCCTGGAGGAGTCTTGTTATTTGAAGGTATATTGTATAGTTATTATAGGTTCTATAGGGGGGAGTATACCGTATTTATAATATGGTGGAACAATATAATTGAAGTGTATATGGTGTTTATGATAGTAGGACAATTGAGGATAGTGCTCCTTGATGCCTCCTCCGCCTTTCTCATGGCCAACCCTTCTATCCTCATTAAACATTTACATGATACCTTTAGCATCATGGACCAGGCACTGCACTGGCTTACCTGTTTTCCTCACTAACCACCCTTCACTGCTGCAACTGGGCAGTTTCTACTCCACCACCTCACTGTATACCTGCAGTGAACCCCAGGGTTCTATCCTATAATTGTGGCTCTTCAATATCTATTTCGTCCCTCTGGCTCATCTGATGTCCTTCTTCTTTTTTCATTTCCAGTGTTATGTTAATGCCACACAGCTTTCCTTAAACTTCTCTCTACTAATTTCTTCCCCTTGTTTGTCTGACTGCCATCCAGGCATTGTGGGCAACTAACAATCTCTGTCACAATGCCAGTAAAACAGAGATCTTTCTTATTGTGACAACTGTGCCCTGTTTTCCTCCTACCCTGTGGACGCCCTCTTTGGGCCCTCTACTCTCACCATCCTGTGAGGCCAAAAACCTTGGGGTCATCTTTAAGTCCTCACTCTCCTTTACTCTTTACATTTTGGAGCTAGTAAAGAAAGCCCACTTTCAGCTTCACCTCCTTACAGGCATACTACCATTCCTCACCGTCCCCCAGAAACTCAACGTCTCTTGAGCCCTGGTCTTCTATAGGCTGGACTATTGTAACAGCCTCTTCCTTAACTTCCCCCTTTGTTGTCTATGCCCCCTGCAGCTAATCTAGAATAGGGCTACAAGAGTTATCCTTTGCCTCAAGCACAGGGATCGTACCACTGCAGCTCTAAAATGTGTACATTGGCTCCTAGTGGTTGCAAGGATGAAATTCCAGATCCTCTGTATCATTGACAAGGCTTTCTGGTGCCTGGGACTACACTATCTCCAACGTTGGCTCCATCCACTCCTCTAACTCCAATTCTCGGCTTGTCAAACGCTTTCGGAAACAGAGAGTGGGAGTCATGTCTCTCTCGTCAGCCGGTGCCTCTCTTTGGAACAGCCTTCCTGCTCATCTTATACTTGAGCTAGACTTACTTAAGATCCGGAAACTTCTGAATACTCTGCTTTTCCGTTCCTGTTTCACTTAATCCCTTCCCTGCTAATATCACTGCGACTGGTGGCCTGGTCCCTCATGACCCTCACAGGTTCCAGGTCCAATATTAGTCGACACCAGTACACCCCTTGACCCCTTCAGTGATGCTCTTGCGGGTCTACCGCCTGACGGCTGTGTAGCTCACCCTTGGGACTCCTCTACCCCAGCAGGTAGCCAGTGGCCTCCCACCTTGGGATTTCTCGGCACTTTCATTCTGGGATCCTATTGGCACCTAGTAATCCCTACTTCCCTTTCCATTCATGCACTTCTCTTACTGTACAATCCATATGTGCATTTATAGCAGTAGTGTGTATAATATTTTGGGATAAGCAAGAGAAATACAGATGCAAAAGATTTCTAGAACACTGCAAAGTGGCAGTTGGTGTGTGGAGGTTCAATATGTTGATAAGGTTATATGTAGAGTTTTTGGTAGTGTTTGGTTGATAGATGTGTGACTGTTTGAAATCAGGCAATGAGGGAGTGTTACAAACATAACAGTAAAATGGTTGGAAGGGCTGTCTTGTGAGATGGTGTGCACGTGCAATATAGGGTTTGAAATGATACATGCCCTGGGAAAGGGACTGCAGAGACCGCAGATAGTCATGAAGGTCCATGGATCATGTCCTTATTGTATGCTAGAGAGAAGCGTTTGGGACAGAACATTGTTTCTGTGCTTTTTTCTTTTTCACTAATATATAATTATCCATTATTTCTTTTAGCATAGTAGAAAATGCTAATGGAAATGTTGGAGAATCTTATTGAGTCTAACTACTTTACCGAAAAAATGTAAAGTAGCTGGAGTCTATAAGCTTATATTTTGTTGTTCTAGTTTTTAACTGTGAAAGGTGGTTCCTAAAGGAAGCTATTTTTTGAGTGTTTTTTGATTATGAATGTTTTGCAAGAGAAGCCAGGAAGAAAGGTGGGGGAGGGAAATGAGGGAAGAGGCACCAACCACAGATATGGAGGGGCAGGTGGACAGGGGAAGATGTTGGGTGTGCGTTCGATCTAAGGTAGGGGGCAGTGTATCTCATGCTCCTTGATAACAGCTTCAAAAGCACTTCGAAACTGGTCCCCCCTGCAGAGTGGTGTGTTGCACTATATACAGAGTACTGTTGTCTTGGAAAGATATGGATCAACAGCCTCTTTTATGGCTTGCAAGGTAGCTGGTGGGATTTTGTGCCCCACAGGAGGAGCCTGTGTGGTTGTAGTATTGGTTGAGGAAGATGAGGTACAGGAAGACAAACGACTGCTTCCTGAGAAAGGAACAGCCTTTCTCAGAGCATCCCGGTGGTTGGATTTGGGGTGGCGGTGCATGGAGGTGGTCCCGTAAGAGTATTATCCAGGTTGTCCGTGACTGAGTACAACGTTGCACTCAGTGAATCTCAGCTTGGTAGCCTTAGCCTTCAGTACACTCCCAGCAGTAGTAGGGAACCGCCACACCCATGATTCTCTCTCGGTGCTGGAGGGAGGCATTTCCTCTACCTCAACTTCCAGGTCGCCTTGATTCTTGTCTGCATCATTGCTCTTTTTCCATTGTCCAGGCCCTGCAGCTGGTGGTGATGGCTCCTGGGGAGGAGGAATGGCCATCGCTGATGTTAAATAGAAGTTGTACTAATATTCTTCCAAGCATGTGCTCTCTCCTGGATTTCAGATGGAAAATCAATAAGAATAGGTCTAGGAGCTGTGCAAGGGTACATTTTCAACTTGAAACGTCCTAGATAAGCTGAAAATGCAGTTTCAAACTGTTTGCTAAGCATGGACCCATTCACAAAGCGCGGACCCGTTTGCGAACATGTCATCACGCTGCATGCGTGTGGTCACGTGGCACTGTCGGACAGTCTGCAATGACAATCGATGTTCACAAAAATCAGTGAACAAAAAACGGTGCAAAAAGTTCATAGAAGTGTTACAAATGTTGCTAGGAGGAGGAAAATGACACAGTTTTAAGTTGAAACTTTCTAGATTGGCTGAAAATGCTGCTATATTGGGGGCAAGTATGATATTGGGAAGTTGTAGCAAATGAGGGTGCACTGGTAAAAACCCATAAAATTAAGTGAAACAACTTTGTTAAAGGGACGTTATGGTTAAGTTGCACTAATAAAAACCTATGAAATTCAGTGAAAAACCTCTGTTAAAGGGGCGTTATGGTTACAAGTGAAACAAAAAACCCTAGAAATTGACCAGTTATGGTAAGCTAAGCAACCATAACTCGCGCAACCACCTTGCACTGCTAACATGTGTGATGCTGGTGTAGAGCGAAACCAGGAAATACCATCAATCTTGTTTAGGAAATCTGTTGTATCCCTGACAGAGGATGGTAGGGTCTCTGCAAAAGGGAAGAGGAAGAGGAATGTGTTATGCATGTGGAGGTATTTTCCAAGAGGGAATCAATTGAGGCAGCTATGGGTCTCCCTGGAGGATTTTTGGTTTTCTTATGTATTTTGCAGACAGAGTAGATGATGGGTGTAATTGAAAAACATTTAGTGAGGTAGCTTCTTTCATCCCATTCCAACAGACCCAGGTCATATCACCTCTGTAATTTCTCATCATATTCTTTGTATCTTGGATAAGCATTTGTGGCTTACTTTTTGTAGCACTTGCTGTCTTTAAGTTGTCTTGTGGCCTCTGCAATGTAGTCAACAGAATTAAAAGAACTACATTGCTGCGTTATCCAAAGGCTTGACAACAATAGTGTGACATTTCCTTAGATCCTCAATTGCCTTCCATTGACTATAGATGTTATTGTGTTGTGTTTTATGGCCCGATTTGGTTGGCAAACCTTTTAAGTATTCAGTCACCAGATCTTCAAAAAGGTCTATGTTAGGACTACGCGAAGTCAGGTGACTAAACGTAAATTTCCTTTTGAGTTTGCTGTCAATCGATTTCATGGTGTCTATTCCCAAGTTATCTGTTATATTGACAACCCATTCAACTATAATTTCCTCCACATCATTGCTTCCAATAGGCTCATTTTCAAGGGTCTCCAATGCGTACAATGGCGGTATCTCCCTGATGGTTAAACATCAGGCTCTTTCGTTGGGTTCCTCTTCTTGTCTTGGGCGCTTCTGCATTTTCATAATATTTACCAAGCCTAATTTTACTTATGAAGCATTGTAGGTCTATACGTTACTGTGAATAGTTACATTTTGAGGTGGGTCAAAAGGTAAGCCTCTTTGATTGCACATCCTGTTCTGCTCTAATTAGAATTCTATTCGAGAAAATGAAAATTTGCAGTTCCTCCCTCAATTTTTTATTTTTCCCCTCCCAGAGTGCATCTGACGCCCTGCTGATTGATATCTTCAGTTCCCTCTTTCCTCTCTGTTCTCTTCTGGTCCTCCTCGTGTTACAATAAGGTCAAGATAGGGCAGAAAAGGGCCTTCTTTTTTATTTAAGGGGGGCTTGACTCAGAAAAGCAATTTACATAAAGGAAAAACAAAGGAGAGTCAACAGCTACCCCTATTCAAACGTGCAAAGTAGGTAGGCCTAAGGATCAGGTAGCTAGTTTTTACAAAATACTAGCTGTTGGTGGTCGCTGGACATTTTAAGGAGAAAACAGTTCAATTTATTCATAGGTTTAGACACACATCTAAAATCTGTAGGTTCACGAATACAACATTTGAACCTTAAACAACATATGTAAGCCCTAGCGGGTAACAAAGAAATACAAAATGTTTACACTCCACAGTCAAGTGAGGGTTAGTAGCATAATTGTTTTGTGCAAATTCATATACTACTTTCAAAATAGTAGTACGTTATTGTTGTCGACACATAGTCATGTTCGTGTTTCTGGTTCGGGATGGAGGCAGCCTTCACCGGAATCTAAATGCCCTCCTCGTGTTACACCATTCCTTCCCGGTAGTCTGCCCCTGTTTTTTTTCTTTGTTTTGCCAGCCTGATGTAAAAGTCTAATTGCCTCTAAAAAATGTAAATGTATGGGTGTATCTTGATTATCACTGCTGGAGGTTTGTGTAGATGTGCTAGCTCCATCTTCTTTATTAGAGTGTTTCCTGGATTTCATGTGTTTCCAGTGGTTGCTCAATGAGTTCTTCCTTTCTAATGTTATCAAACCTTCTAGTGAAGGTATACATTCTCCCCGATGCATAATCCAGATTATCTCTTCGGAATTTATTTCTTTGATTTAATTTTCACATTTCATAACGTGCTTGTCCACCTGGGTCATCAATTCCTTTGCTATTGCTGATTCTGCACTTGTGTCTACTGTCATTTCAAGATCTTTTATGTCCGCCAGTGCTTTATCTCTATCACTTCAGGCTTATTTTACCAGGATGGTCAGCATTCTGAAAGAGCACTCATTGGATGCCTCACCCTATTCTTACAACATTCCTGTGTCTGGATCTTCTTATGTCAGAATGGTCAGTATTCTCAAATCCCTCCGAATGTATTTGGTGTCAATGTAATTATGTAGTGACTTGATCTCCCACCACTTATTTGTTTCTTTTTTATGTCGTTTTTCCAATTTTGTAATTTTCTGTTGGATTGTCCTTGTCTCCCCTTTGGGTGTGGCTTTAGTAGGTTTGGAACTCAAGTTTCAACAAAAAGTGTGGAGGTTTCTGCAATGCTGTAATAGTGTGCTAGACCAGGGCTATTTGCTGGATTATTAGTCACCACAACCATCTGGCACGTGGTTTATTTTTTCAGCAACACGTAGTTCTGGATTGTGTCCTTGCTCTTGACCCCAATACCCATGGTCGTGAGGATAAAGGCAGCTGTGTATGCGCATAACAAGACGTTTTACCTTGCAAATGCTGCCTGGGTCCTCCAACTCTGGCTCTGTGGATCTCATCTGTCTCTGGTCTTCCTGCACGCTATGAGCTCCCAAATTCTCTCCTGTCTATGTACCGGGGCAGGCATGCAGCAGCAACATCAGGCTTTACTAGTTTTTAAAGAAAACATTAACAGCTTTCGTAACACGCTCTGCATCAAGCTAATTCAGACGTCTGTATGTTGGGCAAAGGTGCTCGCCTTTTTTCACGGCTAGTCTGCATTAAAAACATGTAAGGAGGCATTATATATAGTTGGCCCTACAAAGTTAATCAATATCCTGAGATGCCATGTTCTTAAGAATTTATTGTATTGTATTTATCGTAAAGCTGGTCGTATAGCTTTTCAACTGATTGATGTGGACCCATTTTTCTTCTATCTGTTCTCCTTTTGGGATGCAGATCTTGTAGGCAACAGGTGATAATGCATCTACAATTTCCAAAGCACAATGCCAAGACGGGAGAAACTTCTGCTCCTTGGTCTAATTCCTTTGGAATTGTACAAGTAAACATTGTCCCCTACTTCATACTCTTTCCTACTGGATTTTAGATCATAATGGGTCTTCATTCCTTCAGCCGACTTTTCTATATTGCGCTCAGCATAAGCAAAAGCGTGCTGGAGGTGCTTCCTTACATTTAAATGTACTCATGAGTAGTGATTGCATGTATCAGTGTCTGCTCCTGAGCTCTATAGAGAAGATGCTGCCGTAACACCATTTTTCATCCGATCATGAGCTGAAATGGAGACATCTTTGTTGCCAAAGATGTTGTAGATCTAATAGCCATCATAACAAGTGGTAATCGGATGTCCCAACTGGTTCCAGAGTTTGCCACAAACTTCTTTAAGATACTAACAATTGTCTTGTTGTATCTCTCTACACTCCATCCCCCGCTTAAGGCCAGGCAGTAGGCAATGTGGAATTTTCTTTTCACCTCACTGGTAAAATGGCTTGATATGATATGATATGGCATTTATAATGCACCTATAAACAAGTGTTTCAAGGCGCGACGAGGCAAGGGAGGGGTACAGAGGGAAGACAGAGACAACAATCTTACTAGTCCAGGGGATAATGAGATCACGCAAGTGCACGAGAGGGGGGGAGGGGGAAAAGTGTGAGGGGAAAGGGGAGGGGGCAGTGCAGTACATGGGATCAACAGTGAAAATAAATAAAAAATAAATACAATAAAAAACAATTAATAAAAAGGTGCTGCCAGCAGGTGGCTAGTGCAAAGGTAAGTGCAGACATCAAGTATCAAGTGCTGTAGGGGACTGTAGGGCTACAGAAACAGGCCCTGAGTGCAAGGATTGCCAGGGGGGTAGTACAGATGTGCAACTGGCGGGGAGGGGACCTGGGTCCAAGATCAGAGGGTAGCCAGGTGACCAGTGCAGTTTCAGTGTCAGCCAGGAGTTTAGCAGGGGAGAGGAAGAGAGAAAGCAGAAGCAAAGAGGAAGGTCTTGAGGTGCTTCCGGAACCGGAGATGGTTCTCCTCAAGTTTCAGAGCGGCAGGGAGGCTGTTCCAGATCTACCACCAACTCGTTGCTTGGAGAAGCGACTGACCCTGAGGGAGTTGGAGGCGGATGAGCAAAGAGCTCGAGAAGGAAGATATTTACGAAGAGAGAGTGAAGGTATTGAGGCCACAGGCCCCAGAAGGCTTGTGAGCAATGCAGAGGGTTTTGATACAATCCCTGGGCTTGAGACCAAGGACAAGTCTTGCAGGCTTGTTTTGGATGAGTTGCCGAGTGCGGAGAGTAGAAGCAGGCAAATTTAGAAAGTGGCTGTTGCAATAGTCCAGCCTATAGAGAACCAGAGCTCTGGAGACAGTGAGCTTAAGGGGAAAGGAGAGGAAAGGACGAATACCTCTGAGGAGGTGCAGCTAGTACTGTGACTTCTTAGAGATGTCGGAGATGTGTGGAGGGAAGGAGAGTGTGGAGTCAAAGATGACCCCAAGGTTTTAGCCTCATAGGTGGGAGCAGGTAGAGGGCCAAGAGAGGCTGGCCAGAGAGTGCCAGGAAAGGAGGGCTTAGGTGTTGCTGATGAGGAGAATCTCAGTATTACTGGCATTAAGACAGAGATCATTGGCGGCACACCACTCCTGGATAGCAGACAGACAGTCAGAAATGAGCGAAGGAGAAGAGGTTGCAGAAGGGATCCTGAAAATTAGATGATTGTCATCCGCATAGCACAGAAAGTTAGGTCAGAGAGCAGCAATGCAGTGGGCAAGAAGTGCCAGGTATTGGTTGAACAGCCAGGGAGAGAGATTAGACCCCTGGGGAACACCACAGGTAGAGATACAGGTAGAGGAGAGGAAGGACTCAAGTTGGACCTGGGCAGGTCGATCGGAGAAGAAAGAGGTCAGCCAAGCCAGGGCCTGATCGGTGATACCCAGGTTGAGGAGGATAGCATGGTTGACTGTATCAAAGGCAGAGAGAGATCAAGTAGGATGAGGACACAGGGGGTATTGGAATCAAGGTTGGAGAGCAGGTCTTCACGGATGTTCAGGAGAGCAGTTTCCGTGATTTTGGCAGCTCTGAATCTGGAGACAACCAACAGATTCAGTGTGAAGATTAAGCTGAGAGATGGCCAGCTTTTCCAGGAATTTGCCCAGTAAAGGAGTGATGGAGATAGGGTGATAGTTAGCCGAGCAGGAGGGGTCAGCTGAAGGTTTCTTAAGAAGAGGGTGCACAAGGGAGTGCTTCAGGGAGGAAGAGAAGACTCCAGTGGAGAAGGAGTGGCTTCCTTTATCCGACTCAATCCTTTGTGGTAGGCCAAAATGAGAGAAGATGTGGTTGATCATTAGTACAGCAGCTGTCTCTGCCTTACAATTCGGTGCTGGAAGACATTCTGCCCACATTGTGAACAACCATGTCACAGTCAACATGTACTTGTTTCCTCTAGAGCAGCAAATCAATGGCCCAATGAAGTTGACTTGCAAATCTGGCCAAAGCAGTTTTGTTGGGGAGCTCTGTGTGTGAGTGAACTGGTGTGAAATTGAGCACACACGACAACATTTTAGGTAAGTGTCGAGGTCCTGTCCCACGTGTGGCCAGTAGGCAACCTAGTACAAGATTTCTAATGTGTGAAACCCCCTATGACCGGCAGTGGCTGCATCATGGGAGTGGTTCAACATCAGGCTTCGGAATGAGGTAGGTACTACCCATTGTCACAGCCAGATAGGGCTCTTCTTACCAACAAACCATCTTGGATCCGGAACATCTTTGAAAACTTCATCAACACCCAGAGATCCTCTTTACCAGTATAATCCAACTCTGTTAGAAGAACAATCACTGGGTCTTCAATGTGTTGATAGAATGTTCCAATGATCAGGTCCTCTTTCTGTGCAGTGATCACATCTGCATCTTGGGTATCTTTACTCCACTGGGCAGTCGAGAGTTTGCTGTTAGCGCAAGTTTGCGACCTGGTGAAAGCAGCAATTTGGATTTCACCCAGCAGGGATTCTGTTTCTATGAAATCCTCCTGCAGAGCTCTGGTTTTTAGCCAGCTGGTCAGCCATGTCATACCCAGTCTTATTTGGCTCCTCTATTTTGGAATGATCCATTATCTTCTTCCAGTAGATGGTCATTTCATTGGAGGTCACCAGATCGTCAATTGACTGGATCAGTTTGGCATGCCTTGAGGAGTCTTGACAATTATGTGCTATCGCTGGATGAATGGGTGTTAGGGAGAATTCTCTGTCAAGGCTAATTTCCCAAACCTAGTGAGTCCGCCAGCAGCTTTGCTGGATTTTTGGGGTTTATTTTTTTCTCCTGCTAAGAGTGAGACTCTTTTCCTCCCATTCTTAGAAATGATTTGAGGTGTTCCTTTGACTTTGTATGTGTTTTATGGGCTATGGGGTCCTTTACCCCATAGGGCTTCATGTGTTTTTGATATGTGGGTTATACAGCACCCTCCATGCCGTAACCCAGGGCTGTCGTAGCGACCCCCAAACATAGACTCCATACCCTGGGACTGACTTCTGTCTCCCAGGCCATGTAAAGTCACCATTGGCTTTACTAGTCTCAAATTGTGAACAGAACCAGTACAAACCATCCTATTGTGGATGTACTGGTCGGGGCAATTCGATTGCCCCGGGGTCTGTTGTTCGAGGGGGCACTGTCCAGTCCCCCCCGACCGAGTTTTGACTGGTATCAGTGGATACTACTTTTTATATTCGACCGCAAATATATTCCTATGGGATTTTCCCATTGTTCGAGGCTACCACTTTTTAACATAGCCTCGAACATACCACCGGTTTATTAAATTAATATAAATTCACCGGTTGGTATTTTTTTGCCGAAACTTGGTTCCAAAATGGAGTTTGTGTTCGCTTCTGTGACTCCAACCCAAGTCGAGCCCTTTGTTCCACTTTTTGCCGGGCTTCTCCACAGAAGCCTCCAAATGTGGTGCCACTCTGTCTGGGTACCACAGGGGGTGTTGGAGGGGGTTTAGGCACCCTGGACTGAGTTGCCTCGGCAACTCAAGTCACACTCTTGCGTGATTGGCCCACGTGGTGAGCCGCCCGGCTCACCACTTAGCATGTTTGAGTGACAGCTAGGCTGAATGAATGGGGGTTTTCTGCATAAAAGCAGGGCTTTGGGAACTGGAACTTCAGAAGTCACCACAGGACCTAAAGAATCCGAGGAGGGAGAAGCTGAGCTGATCTGCAATGACGACACCACCGGTGGAGCCCTGCTGAACCGCACTTACCACTTTTCCCGACGACAGAGGAGTTCTCCAGTCTGGAGAGTCTTCTTCCTTTGACTGGTGGGGATAAAGAGTTTGCCCGTCTCTTCGCCTTCCTGGACCATCTCGTGGCCGCCTTGCCCGTGCCAAGCACGCCGGTAACCGGAATACCACGGTTTACCACTACCACGAAGAAAAGGGTGGTACCTTGTAACTAGGAAACTCTGCGGCTGGTTTCTTCCCTGGCAGTGCAACGACCTTCAGCTTTCCTCCACATCGAGACCTCCTCTTCCTCTGGACGAAACATCGACTTACACCCGCTGGCAGGAACAACTGCCCCCACTGGAGCGTTATTCCCATTCTCAGCCTGGCTTCCCTTGCGACAGATCGTTCGGGGTGACAGTAAATCCTCGACTTTCTAACCTGGGCTAACCTGGGGCCTGTTAACTAACTTTTCCTGACTTGATCTCAATCTTTCGTGAACTTTCTACAAAGACTCTTTGGGCATAACCCCACTGTGTGATCCTGGACACATTTCGCTTGCTCTCTCTAAGAGTGGGCCTGGCATTTGAACTTACTTGCTCTCCAGTAGACTTTGCCTAACCTGCCTCACTGTGGTTCTTTGAAAAGTATTGAAATTTGTGTGCTTTCATAACCTTGCCTTTTTCCCTCCCTTTTTAATAACTTATTAGAGTGCCATCTTATGTTAAGCGCTCACCTCTGTATGAAAATAAGTGGTGTTTCTCACTAATACTTGTCTAATAAATAATTAGGGTTGTATATATATATAATAGTGACAGTGTGTTGAATTTATTTACCTCTTTATGCTAGTGTACATTACAAGTGTGTCTTTAAATAAATAATTATATACTTTTACACCAAAGCTCTGGTCAGTGTTTGCTTGTGCTACTGTATCTCTGTACCTATTGTGTATACTCTATATACTGCCTAACTCATCTTGAGAGAAGTCTCACCGCTCAGCCACAGCTACCAGGTAAATCTGGGTGGTACAGACTGCTACCAATTTGGGTTTACTGCCAACCACCTGTAGTCCTAAATCTTTTGCAGTGGTCCCTAAGGGAACTGCACAGGTTGCTGCCTAACACTGGTGTACAGCGGTGGGATTTGTATTGAGTATACATTTTAGTGTGCTTATAGATACCTTAGTGCAACTAAACACAAAGCTTAGCACTAAAGAAAGTTATTTTCTAAAACATGTCAACTATGGAAAGTTATAGTCAAGAGTCCCTTGCCACAAAAACTGTTGATTGTTTAAGAGTTCTCTGTAAGCATAAGAACCTCCTGACTAAGGGCAAGAAAATGGAGCTAATAGAAAGGTTGTTAGCAAACCAAAGCCTGGATGGTGGTTCAGAGGAACCAACCACTCCAGCAACTGTAGATAACAGCAATGATATTGATATGAATGTTAGTATTGATAACTTTGAGTCAGAAGCAGAAGAGGAGGGGGAAGATATTAGAGTTGTCTCCCCTGGGCCTCTACCTGCCCTGTAAGCTGTACCTACTGGACCTTTACCAGGTCCCACACTTAATCCCCAATATATGGAAATAGAAAAAATGAAGCTTGAATTAGAATTCAAAAGAATTGTGCTCAAACAGAACAACGGCACCAAGAACTAAGGCTCAGAGAAATGGAGCTCAACCATGAGCTAGAAATGAGAAAATTGTCTGTGGAAAGTGCTTCTCTCTCCGAATCCTCTAGGAGTTCCAGTCCCAAAAGACCACGGATGCCTAAGGAGTTGGTGGGTATGTATGAGCCTAAGTTGGATGTGTTGGATTGGTTGAGTTTGTTTGAGTATAATCATGGGCTCCAGAACATTCCAGGAAATGGGTTACTTTCCTGGTTGTTCTCTAGGATCCCCCCTGTTGCAACTGATGTGGTAATGGAGTTGGGGAGGAGGATAAGAAGGATTATGAATGTGTGAAGCTAGCATTGATAGCTAGATTTGGGAAGACCCCTTCCCAGTACCTTAAGAGGTTCAGGACCCTTAAAAAGCATGATGGTACCCCTTGGGCTACCTGGGTGAGTGAAAGGTTGAAGAACTTAGAGGGATGGGTTAAGGGTTACAAGGAGAACACTTATGAGGGAATGAGAAATCTTGTAATGTTGGAGTCAATTTATGATGCCTGCTCTCCTGAGCTCAGACAGCACTTGGCTGATTCAAAGGAATTAGATCCTAGAAGACTAGCTAAGGCTGCTGACTTGTGGGTTGCCAACAGGGCTACTCACAAGGATTCAGGGGTCACTCAGAAAAAGGATGAGGGAAAGCAGCCACCAAAAGGGAACCAAGAGATTTCTAATACCTCTCAAACCAAAGAGGGCCCCAAACAACAAAATAACATAACCAAGGTTAAGCCCCAGGGTAAACCACAACAGGCTAGTGTACCTTCTGGTCACAAACCAGAAGGAGGTCAGGCCAAGCCACCCTTCCAGAGAGCATTTGGAACATGCTATCTTTGTGGGGCCATTGACCACATCAAAGGAGATCCCAGATGTAAGGGTAAACCTGCAGGGATCAGCACAGTCTCCTTAGCCTTCACTCCTGAGGAGGAAGTCCAAATGACTAGTGCTCACTTTGAAGTCTTTGCCGAAGAACCTTTGGGTCTTCAAGCAAGTGTAACAGGAGAGTCGATGGGTCTGGTTAGTGATCAGAATAGGAGTGTGTACAATTCCATACCAGAAAACTCTAAAGTTTATTGTATGGACAGTGTTCTTGTCAATGGACAGTATACTCCTGCCAGGCGAGACTCTGGGGCCAGCAGAACAGTAGTGGACGAAAGCTTTTTCAGGCCTGAGGATGTTGCTAAGGCACCCAAAGGTCCCACTAAGATGTCTGGAGGCCCTATCCAAATGGTTCCAATTCTACCAGCCCTCATTCAGTGTAATGACATGACAGTGTTGATTCCTGTCGGTGTTCAGACTGAGGTGCCTTGGAGAGTCCTGTTGGGGAATGATCTACGAACTCTAGGAGTAGTATCCAGTACCCCCAGGCCTCCCAGTATGGAGACCCAGAACCAAACCAAATTGGCTAGAGAGGCCACCTTAAGGAACCACTCTAAGCCTGTGGGAACCTCTACTGAGAACCCCACTACAAGCCCTGGTGTTGGTAAATTGACCTCTGACCCAGGCAAATTTCAGGCTAAAATGTTAGGGAAATGGGAGCCCCAACCAAGCTCCTTCATTGTTCTCCAGTTTTAGAGTCTGTGACCCCCCCTGCCTCTGAGGAAGAGGTAGATAGACCTACTGGAACCCTAACTAGGCCTAAGAGAACTGGTAATTCTCAGTGCTGGTGGAAAACCAGACAAGAAAAGTCTAAGGCCAAAAACCATCAGACTGTTGGACCTTCCACAGAAGACTCCAACCCAATTCCTAGTCTTAAGGGGGAAACTCCTAAAGTAGGTAAAGGTAGATCTAAGAGGAAGGAGAAGCATGTACCTTGCTTATCTCCATCCCCTCCAACCAAGAGGCCTAAAACCCAACCTTCTCCCAACAGAGAGGTGGTGAGGACCTCTGGAGGCCCCTCTAGATCTAAGGGAATCCTTTATAAGGACCCCTTAAAAAAGCCTAACAAAGGTTCAGAAGTTGTACCAACTTCTGAGGGACGGGTCAACCAGATCCCCTATAACTTTAAAAAGACTAATGTTCCTCAAAGAGTTTGTAGGTCATATAGTTTACAAAGGAAAACCTTTGACTCTACCACTGAACATAAATCAGGGTGTCACCACCAAAATGCTGATGGTCTCTCTAGGATGTATGTCATCGACTAGAGGTATGAGATTCATCCAGGAGTGGATTAAATCCTCATGTATCTTAGTCTGGGGGGGGCGAGTGTTAGGGAGAATTCTCTGTAAAGGCTAATTTCCCAAACCTAATGAGTCCCCCAGCAGCTTTGCTGGATTTTTGGGGTTTATTTTTTTCTCCTGCTAAGAGTGAGACTCTTTTCCTCCCACTCTTAGACATGATTTGAGGTGTTCCTTTGACTTTGTATGTGTGTTATGGACCATGGGGTCCTTTACCCCATAGGGCTTCATGTGTTTTTGGTATGTGGGTTACACAGCACCTTCCGTGCCGTAACCCAGGGGTGTCGTAGCGACCCCCAAACATAGACTCCATACCCTGGGACTGACTACTGTCTCCCAGGGCATGTAAAGTCACCATTGGCTTTACTAGTCTCAAATTGTGAACAGAACCAGTACAAACCATCCTATTGTGGACATACTGGTCTGGGCAATTCGATTGCCCCGGGGTCTGTTGTTCGAGGGGGCACTGTCCAGTCCCCCCCGACTGAGTTTTGGCTGGTGGCAGTGGATACTACTTTTTATATTCGACCACGAATATATTCCTATGGGATTTTCCCATTGTTCGAGGCTACCACTTTTTTTTTTTTTATTTGTTCATTTATAACACAGCACAGAGGAAACAAGACAATAATGGCATGTAAGACCCACAGGCAAATCAAACAAAATAGATTCAAATCCCCTTCCCTCTCCTCCCCCACAGGATCCCGCGTCAGCAGCAGAGGAAGTCTCATTCGGCCTGAGCGAGTTGGGAGCCCCCCTCCGACGGGGAGAGGGCCCGGGCAATCAGGCGGGGTTTAAAAGTCAAGGCCGGGTAATTCCGGTCATAGTCCAAAACTGGGGCCCACATGTCAGCGAATCGGTGAAGCAGACCCGCTTTGGCTGCTGTGACTTTTTCGGCTATTAAGATATCCCATAGTTTAAGCCACCAGAGACTTATCAGGGGGCCTTCTACAGACTTCCAAGTGCTAGCCACTGTTATTTTGGCAGCCAGTAACAGCTGGGAGACCAGTGCCGCTCTTCTCCCTGTTCACGGATACGAGTCCGGAAGTGGAATCCCCAAGAGGACCTGTTCAGGCACCAGGGGGATCTCCATCTGGGTCATCTCTCGGATAATGGCCAGGCATTGAGTCCAGAATTCTTTCACTCTGGGGCAAGTCCACCACATGTGGAAGTATGAACCTATAAAGCCACACTGGCGCCAGCATTGGGGGTCCAGGGTTCGCTGGAAATGATGGAGGTGTAAGGGGGGATAATACCAGCGCAACATGAGTTTATGAGCGCATTCCCGATTGGTAATGCATCGGGATGTCGTACGTGTTCTCGTCCAAACGTCTATCCATGTGTGGTCTTCGATCGCTCGACCCAGGTCCGATTCCCATTGGGCCATATAGGAGGGCCTGAAGAGTAGGGGGTCATCTTGCAAGAGTTTGTATAGGGCCGAGATTTTACCCCGGGCCGGCAGGTCCTTAATCATAAGTTCTAGGGGGGCCAGGGGTCTAATTGCAGCGGCTCGAGTCTGGGGGTGAGTGCACCAATGCCTTAGTTGGGCATAAGAGAATCTGTCCGTCTCTGCAAGCTGGAAAATCAATTTGCATCGTTCAAAGGTGAGAGGAGCATCGTTCTCAAAGAGCTGTCCCAGAGTTTCAAGGCCTCCCGCCACCCAGTTCCTGAAGTTTTGCGGGCGAGCTCCCGGGGTGAAGGCGGGGTTAAGAAAAATCAGGGAGGCTGCGCTAAGGGATCCAGGGATGCCTCCACCTCCGCGGGCCCATTCCCATGCTTTCAAGGTCTGCTTAGTGGCAGTCAGTATGCCTGGCCAGTTGCGTCTAAGAATAGTGGGAATGAACGGGAGGAAGCGGAGGGGAAGAGGAAGGCGAGATTGTTCAATTTCCACTCATTTCGGGCGATTGGAGGCCAGGTCCCAAGCTTGAAATTGGGCCAATTGTGCTGCAATGTGATATTTCCGGAGGTCCAGGACTCTCAGCCCTCCCAGTTTCGTACTGGACATCATTGTTCTCCGGGGAATCCGGGCTTTCTTGCCTTTCCATATAAAGCCAACGACTTTCCTCTGGAGCCGCTGCAAAGGGGGAAGGGCGATTGTGGTTGGAAGGGCAGCGCATAAGTAGAGAAATCGGGGGAAAAGGTTCATTTTGCTTGCCGTAATGCGCCCCAGAAGCGAGATTTCCTGTGTCTGCCAACGGGCTAGGTCCTTCTCTAGTTCCGCAAAGAGTGGGGGAAAGTTGGCCTGGTAGATCTTCGCAGGGTCAGTGGGGATCTGGACACCCAGATAAGGGATCGCCTGAGTATTCCATTGGAGCGGGCCAAGATTCTGCAAGGCTTCTATCTCGCCTGGGGACAGTCCCACGCCGAGGGCTACTGACTTTTGGAAGTTGATAGCGAAACCCGAAACGTCCCCAAAAGTCTGGATCTCTGCTAGGGCCGCCGTCATAGAATCTTTGATGTTTGTGACGGTCAGCAGCACATCGTCCGCATAGAGGGCGATCTTGTGTTGGGTAGTGCTGATCTTCGGGCCAGAGATGAGGGGGTTCTGGCGAACTCACTGGGCTAATGGCTCCATGGCCAATGCGAAGAGCAGGGGAGATAGCGGACATCTCTGTCGCGTGCCGCATGTGAGGGAGATCGGATCCGACATGCGGCCATTTACTCTCAGCCGGGTCCTCGGGGACTGGTAGTTCGCCAGAGCCATCCGCATGAACCTTGGTCCAAAGCCAAAGGCCGTTAAGGTGAAAGAGAGGTAAGGCCAGTCTATTTTATTGAAGGCTTTAGTTGCGTCCAGGGCGATCAGGGCCAATTGCTGGGAACCCTGAGCAGTGACTTCTATTAGATTGTCCTTCGTAGATCTGTGGAGGATGAACCCCGTCTGGTCCGGATCTATAATGCTCGGGAGGATTGGGGCAAGGCGATTGGCCAGGACTTTGGAGTAGATGTTAGCGTCCAAGTTGAACAAGGAGATTGGTCTATAAGCGCTATTTTCAAGGGGGTCCTTTCCAGGTTTAAGAATTAAAACGGTGATAGATTCCTGCATCGATGGGGTGACGGTGCCAGAGACTGTGAACGAGTTGAAGAGGCGGGTTATGGGGGCCACCAGTTGAGGGTGGAAGAGTTTATAGAAGCATGTGGAGAACCCGTCAGGGCCAGGAGCCCTCGGCTTTAGGCCTTTGATAGCTTCCTCCACTTCCTCAATAGTAATCGGGGACTCCAATTCCACTCTCGCCTCCGGATTGAGGGGCAGAAGCGAGGCTTCCTGAATGTAGGCGCGCTGAAGATCTGGGTCTCACAGGGTCACGGTCATTATCTCCAACTTGTGGGCTATCGCCAACCGTAATTTCTCGTCTTCCAAGTGGTGGGTCCTTCCTTGCGCATCACGCAGGCCTGGGATGAAATTCCTGCCCTTCTCCTTGGCCAGTTTACTGGCCAGTAATTTGTTGGCTTTGTTGCTGTGGACGTAGTACCATTGCTTGGCTCTGGTCAACAGATTTGCTGTAGCGTCAGCGTAATGCGCTTCGAGTTTCTGCCGCTTCATCCGCAGGGCCCTGTAGGATTTCGGGGACCAGCCTTTGCGTTTGTGAACGGCCTCTGCCTTGCAAACCTCCGCTTCTAGGATAGTCCGTGCTGCCTGCTTTTGTTTGTGGTAAGCAGCGCCTTGGGCAATCAACTCCCCTCCAAGTACTGCCTTCATAGCATCCCAGGTATTGGCCGGGGAGGTGTCTTCGTCAGGGTTTTCAGCGAAAATGTTTTTAATCGTTGTGGCAATCGTATCTCTTATAGCCATGTCTCCCAGGATGGGGTCGTACAGGCTCCACTGGCGGCGGGGAGGTGGATCTGGGTCGTGAGCCTGTAAGGCGAGCGAAACCGGGGCATGGTCTGAGAGGATCCGGGAGCCAATCTTAACATTATTTGTGAAGGACAGAATCTGGGGGGAAACCAGCATCAAGTCGATCCTGGAGAAGGTACGATGAACGTATGAATAGAAGGTGAAGTCTCTCTCTTCAGGAGATAGCACTCTCCAGGAGTCAACAAAGCACACGGAATAAGTGGAGTAGGGCCGTGGCCAGCTTCAGGTCTCTAGCTGGCGAGGGGTGAGACCTATCCCTGAGTGGGTCCGGGACCCCGTTGAAGTCGCCTCCAATGATCACCTGTCCCTCAACGAATGGAAGGAGGGAGTCCTCTAGGTCTTGATAGAAGCCTTCCGGGTGCTCAGTTGGGGCGTAAACTGAGACCAGGGTGTAGAGTTGACCAAGTACTGAGCATTTGACCGCTATGAAGCGACCCTCGGGGCAACTCAACGAGTCTAGGATCTGAGGTTTCAGGGCCCTTGCAAATAGAATCGCAGTGCCTCCTTTCTTGGTACCTCCGGAGGCCAGGAATTGCAGGGGGTAGAGCTTGCTTCGTAAGCGAGAGAAGTCTGTCGGGAGCAGATGCGTTTCTTGCAGGAATGCAATAGAGGTTCCCTCATTATGCAGCATGTGTAGGATGGATTTCCGCTTCGGGGGAGAGTTCAAGCCTCTAACGTTTAGAGTGGTGAGCTTCAAAGTTAGGTGCGGGGGGTGAAGCCCCGAGTCCGCTTGTTGCAGGGGGGGGAGTGGTGTGAGCCGAGTCAGCCATAGCCGTGAGGGACATGCAGGATTAAGGTTTCCAATGGCTGAACGTTTTTAAAGGAAGTCTCCAACGGGAGACAAAAACTTCCAACAGTGGCCTCCAACGAGAGGGCCAAACTGTGACCGGGGGGACCGAATTTGATTAGTCGGTGGCTCCCCCGGCGACCCTGGATGTCACAGGGCGACATCTCCAATGCAATTGAGAGTCTCTCCAAGGGTAAAATAGATGACATCCACCCTGGAGGAGGGTATGGGTCGCATTGGGTCAGCGGTAAGCTTGTGGGTATTTCAGTGGTTCCTGCGTTATATGTGTTTCGGAGCTACCAGCCCCTGCTATCTGGGTCTGCGGTTCCGCTGCACTCTCGACCACGGGGTCCGCTTTGGCTTGGGTGAGGCAGCGTCTTGACCAACGCTTGTCTGGCTTGAGGAGTGTGGTTCTGCAGACCCAGGGGAGTCCGGACAAAGGATGGCAGCTGCGTCGTCCAGATGGCTAATGGTGCGAGAAGTGCCCTTATATGAAAACTGTAGCGCTGTGGGGAACAGCCAGCGGTAGCGAATCTGTTGGTCTCGCAAGAAGAGCGAGAGAGGGCGCAGCAACCTGCGCTTTTGGAGGGTCAAGGGGGAGAGATCCTGAAAAATCTGCAATGGGGAACCTTGGAAAGAGAGTTCATCTTTGGAACGGCCTATCACCGAGATGGCTTCCTTAGTGGTGTAGAAGTGCACTCTTGTAATGACGTCCGGAGGAGTTTCTGTGTCCACTCCCCGGAGGGGCCGCAGTCGGTGAGTGCGGTAATCATCCACTGCATGCTCTACAACCCCATCCACTGCTGTATTGTTTGTTGACGACTCTCTATGTATGTTTATTTACTATGCAATTGTAATCTATCTCTCTGTTAACCTTTGTAACCCTTCTAAACATGCGCCCTGATGCCTTTGGGCAGGCTGTGCAATATAAATAAATAAATACAAATACAAATACAAATGAGTGCGGTCAAGCAGGAGCTGTGTCTCATCTATGTCTGGCAGCAGGGATTGAAAAAAGAGGCTTACGTATCCGGGAAGCTCCCTATCGGAGATCGTGGAAGGGACCCCACGAATAGGGAGGTTGTTGCGCCGGGAGCGATTCTCCAAATCCTCCTGCTTAAACTCGAGGATTTCGGTTCTGTCCATTAGCGTCCGGATAGAGCGCTGAACCTCCGTTAGTGCATTAGTGTGATCCGTAGCCAGCTCCTCCGACTCCCCAACCTACTTTCGATGGTGCTGAGTCGTTGTTCTGTTTGCTCCAGCCTGGACGTTAGTTCGGTCATGCAGGACCTGAATTCCGACTTGATGTCGGTCATAAAAGCCTGGAGGTCCTCCTTGTTTGCAAGCGACCCCTTATCATCAGTGGATTTCTGGGGAGTGAGTTTGGGGGTGGGAGGATCGGACTTCTTCCCTTTCTCCGGGGCCAGCAGCATGGTGGAAATGTCACCCGATTTAGTGGTTTTTGGGGCTTTAGACATGGTTTCAAGGTGAAGGACCGGTTCAGGGGGCCCCGCCCGGCAACCACGCACCGAGACTCAGGGCATCGGCCGCAGATTCTGGGGACAGCAAGGCTAGGGGAGTGGAGTGGGCCGGGGCGCCCCAGGAGGCAGTGCAAACAGTCAATGGTCAAGTCCCCCCCAAGAGTGATCAAATACCTTGATGGCCTTGCTTCAAGAGGCCAGGAGGTAGCAGGTCCACAGGTCACCCTCCGTACAGCAGGTCAGGCAGCCAGAGTCGTAGGTCTGTTCCCCTCAGCTGTAGAATGGGGATGGGCAGGGGCGCCCCAGGAAAGTCGGCGGCGTAGCTCAGGCTGGGGCTCCGCTGTGCAGGATGGCTATGGGTCTCCGATACACCCTCCGCTGCAGGGGCTCAAGGTGCAGGCGGTAGGCGGTGAGGAGGGGTGGGCAGGGGTGCCCCAGGAAGCCAAGGAGGGTGTCACGACGGACCAGGGGCAGCCCGTAGGAGAGTCAGAGGCCGGTGGGCTGTAGGAATGCTGTGAGCATCAGAAGGTCCCGGAGCCAACGGGGGACAGAAGAGGAAAATCCCCAAAGCGCTCCAGGCAGGAGAGAGCGGGATCGCCACCAGCGCCAAGGGCCGCCGAGCCCACCCAGATGATGGAGGGGGCCCCTTCAGGAGCCGAGGGGTAGGTGAGCAGCGTGGGGCCCCCCTCTCGGAGGGGCCAGCAGTTGTGGGTCTGGTGCTGGGGGCCCCCTCTCAGGGGCTGAGGCGCAGCAAGGCGGCGTGGGGGCCAGCAGCTGAGGACCTGGTGTTGGGGAGCCGCTGGGCTCGCCCGAATGGCGGAAGGGTCCCTCTGGAAAGCCGGGGGCCAAGGCACAGGCAAGTGGCATGGGGGCCCCAATCCTCCAGGAAGGGGCCAGCAGTTGAGGATCCCTGCAGGATGGGCACGGGGGCCCCGGCGCCGGCAAGCCCAACGGGGTTGCAGGCCAGATACCCGCGGACTGCGGGCATGGAGCGGGAGAGTCTCCAAGTGGTGGAAGGCTGGAGCGATGACGCACCGGGGCCGGAGAGGAGGCCGTGGGTGGCGGGAGACTCAGTTCGTGCCTCCGGGGCTCAGGGGGAGCGGGGCGAGCCAGCAGCACAGGCGATCCATGTGGGGTGGGGTGAGGCTAGCGGGCGAAGGCGTGTGCCGTCACTGCACCTCCCGAGTGCACAGGGGAGAAGGAAGCAGCCGCCATTTTGGTTGCGGCGCCAGCCGCCGGGGAAAGATCTTCTGCTGCGTTTGTAGGGATCCCGGGGGCGTTAGGCTCCCAGATTGCGGCCATCGGTGTGGGGGATGCTCCCCTGCAGCATTTCAGATAGATTGCACGGCGGGCAGAGCAGGAACCGGGGGAAAATCAATGGTGACCGCGGACCCATGCGGAGGCCATTAAAGGAGCTGCCTCATCGTCGGCGCTCCAGGCCACCGAGGCTACCTCTTTTTAACATAGCCTCAAACATACCGCCGGTTTATTAAATTAATATAAATTCACCGGTTGGTATTTTTTGCCGAAACTTGGTTCCAAAATGGCGTTTGTGTTCGCTTACAACCCAAGTCGAGCCCTTTGTTCCACTTTTTGCCGGGCTTCTCCACAGAAGCCTCCAAAAGTGGTGCCACTCTGTCTGGGTACCACAGGGGATGTTGGAGGGGGTTTAGGCACCCTGGACTGAGTTGCCTCGGCAACTCAAGTCACACTCTTGTGTGATTGGCCTACGTGGTGAGCCGCCCGGCTCACCACTTAACATGTTTGAGTGACAGCTAGACTGAATGAATGGGGGTTTTCTGCATAAAAGCAGGGCTTTGGGGACTGGAACTTCAGAAGTCGCCACAGGACCTAAAGAATCAGAGGAGGGAGAAGCCGAGCCGACCTGCAACGACGACACCACCGGTGGAGCCCTGCTGAACAGTCTCACCACTTTTCCCGACGACAGAGGAGATCTCCAGTCCGGAAAGTCTTCTTCCTTTGACTGGTGGGGATAACCAGTTTCCCCGTCTCTTCGCCTTCCTGGACCATCTCGTGGCCGCCTCTCCCGTGCCAAGCACCCCGGTAACCAGAATACCACGGTTTACCACTACCGTGAAGAAAAGGGTGGTACCTTGTAACCGGGAAACTCCTCGGCTGGTTTCTTCCCTGGCAGGGCAACGACCTTCAGCTTTCCTCCACGTCGAGACCACCTCTTCCTCTGGACGAAACACAGACTTGCACCCGCTGCCAGGAACAACTGCCTCCGCTGGAGCGTTCTTCCCACTCTCAGGTACTGTGTCCCGCCTGGCTTCCCTTGCGACAGATCGTTCGGGGTGACAGTAAATCCTCGACTTTCTAACCTGGGCTAGCCTGGGACCTGTTAACTAACTTTTCCCGACTTGATCTCAATCTTTTGTGAACTTTCTACAAAGACTCTTTGGGCATAACCCCACTGTGTGATCCTGGACACATTTTGCTTGCTCTCTCTAAGAGTGGGCCTGGCATTTGAACTTCCTTGCTCTCCAGTAGACTCTTTGCCTAATCTGCCTCACTGTGGTTCTTTGAAAAGTATTGAAATGTGTGTGCTTTCATAACCCTGCCTTTTCCCTCCCTTTTTAATAACTTATTAGAGTGCCATTTTATGTTAAGCGCTCACCTCTGTCTGAAAATAAGTGGTGTTTCCCACTAAGACTTGTCTAATAAGTAATTAGGGTTGTATATATATATAATAGTGACAGTGTGTTGAATTTATTTACCTCTTTGTGCTAGTGTAAATTACAAGTGTGTCTTTAAATAAATAATTATATACTTTTACACCAAAGCTCTGGTCAGTGTTTGCATGTGCTACTGTATCTCTGTACCAATTGGGTATACTCTATATACTGCCTAAATCATCTTGAGAGAAGTATGACTGCTCAGCCACAGCTACCAGGTAAATCTGGGTGGTACAGACTGCTACCAATTGGGTTTACTGCCAACCACCTGTAGTCCTAAATCTTTTGCAGTGGTCCCTAAGGGAACTGCACAGGTTTCTGCCTAACAATGGGCCGTAATTTATCAATGCCCACACCGTTGCCAGGAGTGCCTTCTTGCAGTCATTGAATATTTCCTCCACAGAGGACAAAGTCTTTGTTTGCATACGAGATTACTTTGTTGACCTTGTTGTGCTTTTGATACAACACTGCTGTCTCCAAGAAGAACTCCTTGTTTTTTATGGGGTAAGCCAAACAAGGAGCTTGGGAAAGGCTTCTTTTCAATTGTTTAACTGCCTCGGTTTATTCCCAACCCCACTCCCACTTGACTCTGGCCTAATAACTGGACCAAGGGTTGAGTGACCCCTGCTTAGTCTTCAATGAGCTTCAGACTATAATTATTGTGTCCAAGAAGGCTTCTTAATTCTCGAAGGGTACTAGGGTCTTTTAATTTCAATAAGGCGTCCAACGTCTTCGCTTGGGGATTAAGACGCTCAGCTGTGATCTTGTCCCCTAAGATGTTCACTTTTGTCTTACACCACTGTGCCTTCTGAAAGGACTGTTTCCTCTCTGGCTTTCTGCAACTAGGTTAGAACATAGCAGATTTCTGCTATATGTCCCTAAACAGTTGAACTCTTGATCAGAACATCATCCACATAGGCCACATTTAAATAAATAATTATATACTTTTACACCAAAGCTCTGGTCAGTGTTTGCATGTGCTACTGTATCTCTGTACCAATTGGGTATACTCTATATACTGCCTAAATCATCTTGAGAGAAGTCTGACTGCTCAGCCACAGCTACCAGGTAAATCTGGGTGGTACAGACTGCTACCAATTGGGTTTACTGCCAACCACCTGTAGTCCTAAATCTTTTGCAGTGGTCCCTAAGGGAACTGCACAGGTTTCTGCCTAACAATGGGCCGTAATTTATCAATACCCACACCGTTGCCAGGAGTGCCTTCTTGCAGTCATTGAATATTTCCTCCACAGAGGACAAAGTCTTTGTTTGCATACGAGATTACTTTGTTGACCTTGTTGTGCTTTTGATACAACACTGCTGTCTCCAAGAAGAACTCCTTGTTTTTTATGGGGTAAGCCAAACAAGGAGCCTGGGAAAGGCTTCTTTTCAATTGTTTAACTGCCTCGGTTTATTCCCAACCCCACTCCCACTTGACTCTGGCCTAATAACTGGACCAAGGGTTGAGTGACCCCTGCTTAGTCTTCAATGAGCTTCAGACTATAATTATTGTGTCCAAGAAGGCTTCTTAATTCTCAAAGGGTACTAGGGTCTTTTAATTTCAATAAGGCGTCCAACGTCTTCGCTTGGGGATTAAGACGCTCAGCTGTGATCTTGTCCCCTAAGATGTTCACTTTTGTCTTACACCACTGTGCCTTCTGAAAGGACTGTTTCCTCTCTGGCTTTCTGCAACTAGGTTAGAACATAGCAGATTTCTGCTATATGTCCCTAAACAGTTGAACTCTTGATCAGAACATCATCCACATAGGCCACATTTCCCCTTTCGCCCAAGTCTGGGATGGCCTTATGTAGAAAGATTTTAAAGTTATTGCCGGAGTTGATGTATCCACAGGGGGTTCAGGTCCACATGTACTGCTGCCCCCCAAAGGTAAAGGCAAGCTTGTAATGGTCTTCCCTACTCACGGGTACTATCCAGTAACCATTGGTCAGGTCAATGGCGGTGTACACCTTCGACCATTGCATCTGTGTCATCGATGTAGGGAAGTGGCCATTTTGACATAAGTACCCATTTGTTCAACTTCCTCACGTCTGCACACAGGGCCTTATTACGAGTTGGGTGGTATCCCGTCTGTTATACCGCCCAACTGTTATAGCGTTAGCGCCCACCAGTATTAGCGCTGGATCGCAGGTTGGCCGCTAACAGTAAATCCTCATTCCCCATTGGGTCCATTGGATCCAATGGGGCATTGTCGGCACTAATACCGCCTGCTTATACATCCGGTGGTAATAACGCCGAAAACAGGGCGCTAAATGGGATTTTCACCTCCAGAAATAAAGCTGGAGGTAAAACAGCCCATTTAGCACCCAACGTTTGATAGGGCCAGCCCTTAAATACGGCAGTAATATCGTTACTGCCACATTTAAGGGCTACAGCCCAACTCGTGATGAGGCCCACAGTCTCTATTGGCCCTTTGATTGGAGTATCCCTTGCACTGGGTTGTTGAAGGTACTGTGGATAGGACAAATTATCCCACAAGATTCTAAATATTTAATAATCTCTGTGAGTGACTCCATGGACGGGAGAGGTAACCAGTATTGGTTAGCAAATACTGGAGCCATCTCGGGGTCAGTGGGTATGGTGGTTGAATGAATGGATGTGCATACACAGTTGTATCAGTCCACTCAAAATATATCTTGAAATTCCAGGAAGACCTGTTTTAGCTTTTGTCTTTGCTCCTCGGTCTCGGGCATCAAAAAGATTGATCCTTTCCTCGACCATCCGCTTGAAACCTGGAAAGACTTTGGGCTTGGCAATTTCAGCACTATCCTCCAGTTGAGTGGAGCGATCTCTTTGGATGGGGTTGACCTGGACAGCAGGTTCCAGGGATTCAAGGAAGTGATCCTTAACTCGGAACACTCCCTCTTCCGTTCTGATGTCACAGTTCACCTCTTGCCCCGACGTAGGGTCAGGAAGAGTACACCAAGAAATTCCCCCGTGCCTAGTAAAAGTCTTTTCTGGAGGAATACCGTTGCTGATGTCATTTGGGATTGGTCCCAAGATCTCATTACCTAAATCAATAGAATAATGTTGGGCATCAACCGCCATTCCAACAAAGGTGTCTGCGCCCAAAGTGATAATTTGAGGGCCACTATTATCCACCAATACTCAAATGGTGCTGTGTTCTAGTTCTACTAGAGGTGTTGGATTTAAATACAAACCTTGTTGTTGGAGAAAGGAATTAAAATGTATATAAAAGCGTCCTGATGTTTCAGGTTCTGTCCTTGCTTAACATTGAGGGGAATAATGAATTGTCGCACCTGTCCTGGGATGATAACCTCTTCTTGCACTTGAACTTCAATAGCATAAGGCAGTAATTGAGCTGACCAAAAAGCTCTTTCAGTGTTGTCAAAGCCCATAGGGTTACCCCCCAGTCGTGCCCCTGGTTTTGTTATTATTTATGTCCAAATTGATTGTGAATCAGTTGAGAATGTCACTGCCCAAATGAAAGGCGGAAGGGACATCTATCATGACCCAACAATTATGCTCTATGCTTTTTTTGCCAATGGACATTTTTAGCATACACCAGCTAGGCAGGAGAGGTTTGGAATTTGGGGTTCCCAGACCTATTTCCCATTTGTCAATTAATTTAAATGTGGGACTGGTGCGATCTTTTGGAGTTTGCTTAATAATTTGTCCCTGATGAAGCTTCTTCCATTATTCAGGCACACTTTGACGAATGCCGGCTCCTCCCCCTCATTTAACCGAATTGGGAGAAACACATGTTCGCACTGTTTTTGATTGTCCATCAGACTCTGAGCGGGTTCTTCCTTGTCTGGTTTCACGGGACTCAATGTTTCTTCTGATTTTGAACTGGTGTAAAATGTTACGGTATTCCCTTCCTGTGTAGATTGCCACCTAAAACTGGAAGGAAGGTTGATTTTCAAGAATGGAGAAGGGATCCCATCACCAGTTTGTTCGCCTACAGAGATGACAGTGATGTCTAGGACCTGGTTATTCTGGAAATGGAATTCTACATTCTCAGAACGTTAATCACTTAAATGACAGGTACCATTCCTGCTTACATAATTGGTATTAATTTTTAATGTTATAGGGTGTGTCGTCTCGGTCCAGAGGATCACTTGTTTACACAGTTAATCAGAGGTGATGGCTTGGGATCAAGTATCCACAAGAGCTGATAATTCACACTGACGCGGCAACTTGACCGGTGCATACAATAGGCCTTCTTTCTCCTCCAAGGTGCAAAGAAGGCGTGAGTTATTTGGCAGCCTAGTGGTCATTTTCTTAATATTTAACTCGGACACTGTGTGATCTCGGCAATTTTCTGTGTCAGGAATCTGTAAAGAAAATGGGGAATCCTCCTTTTCCCCGGCTCCTTGGCTGTCCACCTTTACCTGGCAACAGTTCTCAGAACCTGTTGGGAGAAAGGACACCCCCTCAGTTTCAATTCGGGCTGGCACATATTTTGGGGGTTGAATTTCTTGCTCTCGGTCGGTCTCCATACTTACCCTGTCCCATTCAGGGTCCTTTGGGACTCATTTTTCTTTGGGAGGGATCCCCCATTCCTGAAAGAGAAGGTTTGTTTACCTGAGTCTTCCAAGAACTCTTCTCTTTCAAAGGGGTTCATCTTAAGCTCCTCCACAAAGTGGGTTCTTTTTTGGCCTCTCCTACTTACCCATAGCTCTAACATTTTGTGGGTAGAAGAGACACTTTAAAGCTGAGAGGTTTTTAGGGGTTCTGTTTTGGTAAGAAAGGGAGCTTCCTCTAGGGCTTGGCATCTCCTATCAACCTGGGCGCCCTCCTCAGGAATCCAGTGGTTTGTCAGACGTTTCCCTCCCGTCATTTTCCCTCATGGGGCATCTGCCCTGGGCTTTGGTGTTCTGGACAGCAGGTTGCAGTTGAGGGTTCGACTAAGCCCTCAGCATGCGTCCCAGATCATTGGTTAGTTGCTGGAACTGTCACTCCAGTTGGCAAGCATTTTCTGAGTTGCAAGGTCTTCTCTGGTCATACCTCTACTGCTCTGGGAAAGGATAACTGTTGGGTATTGGAAGTTTTCCACATCATTTTCCATCCTGGGTCTCCCTTCTCCTGGGTTCAGAGATCTATTGTCCTTGAAGCGGGGGTCGTTCAAAAGAAGAGTTGGATTTCAACCCAGTTAAAGTGAAGGAAAAGCATAAAAACTGGAACTGGATCCAAACTTCTGAACTAGCTGCCACCTACAAGTAGCCCAAGAGAAGCCTACTTAAAACATCATCTGGAAGCAGCACAAATATGGGATGAAGATCACTGGTGGCATAGAATGATTAACGGGGACAAACTCACCCTAGCAGTTGCCACGGCTAAAATCTTGCAGTGTATTGGCCTGGAACAAGAAACAGGACACAAGTCCAAGAGACAATACTGATCAGAATACAAGGATAAACTGAGAATGAGAATTAAATACAAGGAACATTAAGGGGAAGGGGGTAACAACTCATGTTTTGTAAAAATTGTGAATTAGCAATTGAATTCAAATAAAAAAAATAAAAACAAATTATTCTGGAAGTGCTGGTTCGGCGGGTCCCTGGAGGAAAAGTTCAGCTTGGGAGGTGGAGTAATACTTCTTTCCTGAGGCAAGTATGGAGGGAAGTTTCCCGGGGCAGTAATTACCTGGTTGGGCCCCCCACCCCCTCTGTGCTGGAGGAGTGTATACATACCCCAGGATTGGCATATTCCCCTTTTACCTCGGGCTTACATAGGTGGCAGGGTCAGATGGGTCACCATTCTGGTACGCCGCCTGACTACCATTCGATTGAGCTGGGTGAGCGGGTCTCCTCTGCCTTTCATTCTGCTTGTTGGCAGAAGGAGCATTTTAAGGCCCCCCATCTCTAGATCCAATGGAGGGGTAGTTTTCACCTCTGCCACCTTCGCAGCAGCAGGTGTATTTAGAGGGTATAGGGGTTTTCGGGTTGTTTTTAATCTCAGTGGGTTTATGGACCTCGTAGATCCTGGTGGCCTGTTCAATCACCCATTCCAGTGTCCTATGCACCAGCTGAGTCATGAAGTATTTGGGGAGCACATGGAAGTAGGTGGTCACAAACTCCCAACTATTGATGTTCACGCGCCAGGAAGTCTGCACATATGCTCGTTTTAAGTCCTGCACAAACTCCCTAGGCGCCTGGCCTTCCCCACATTGCAAGTTATATGCTGCCTTACAGGCATCTTGTGGGTTTCGGTCGGTGGAAAAATATTTCAATATGGCCACCATATAGGTGGACCATTTGTAGTGATCCTGATCCTCCAGCCCTACAAAGAAGCTGCAGTATTTGGGGGAGAATGTCCACTTGACAAACTCCATACAATTCAAATCATTCTTTATTCCAAATGAGGTCATATTTTGCTCATTAAGCTCTAAGTGGTTCCATACCAAATATTTTACATTCTTGTGGAAGGGAGTCAAAAAGCTTTTTATGGCCTTTATCTGTCGAATCAGGTCTTTCACAAATCCCTTCTTCTGTTTCCCTGTCTTTTTCTTCTTCTGCACCACAGCCCATTCCCCTTCTGACTCAGAACTACTACTGATATTCCCTTCTCTGTATTCTAGGCCCTCCCTATCTCTACGAGATTGGGAATATCTCCCAGAATCATATGGTCTCTTCTTCCCTCCTTCCCAGTAGGCTGGGGAAATGCGCCCATCCCCCTGAATGGATGGAGGTTTTTAAATATGCTTTTCCCCGGTCAAATCTCTGGCTTTTCGCTTCCAGCAAAGCGGGCGGGCCAGGCGGTCTCTTTGTATCCTCATCGTCTGCAAATCTAACTCCCTGATCTTGTCATCATAGGAGTTTTCCAAGTCAGAATTACTCAGGAGATTCCTTTTGGCCACCCAGGACACACTGATCTGGCCATCTTCCCTTCCGTGTGTTAGAGATGAGTCCTCATCAATATCAGACAGGGACTGTCCTTCTGGATCAGTTGGGCTAGGCTTGGGTAAGTCTAACTGCCTCATGCCACCCTGTTCTTGATAGGTGGCATGCATGAGGTTGGTTTCCATTTGAACATGAGCGTTGTAACTGTTTGGCATGAGGCCCCTGTTGGGCGGGGCACGTCACCTTGATCAGTGGGCCTTGTCCCATATCCTGATTGGTCAGGGTGTCTCAGCGCCTGTTTATCATTTTCAATTTCCTTGGCGAGACTCTCACACCTGTGTCTCTCTTTCCTTATTTCCTGTTGGTAGTCAGAGCTGGCTTTTTAATTCTGACACTAAGGCCTGATTAGAGAGCTACCAACCAATCTCATGTTTGCTGCACCTCATGCTGAAGTGATTCATTCTCCCTCAGGGAGTCTTGAATGCTGTGTGCATATTCAAGGTGATTTTCCCTCAGGAGAATAATCTCATTCTTTTGGTCATGCCTACCATTTGCTGCCTCTAATAGTTCAGCTTCTATTTGTCTCACACACTCTACTAGCTCATTCCTTTCTTCTCTAATTCTTGTCAGTTCCTGACTGTTCCTTCTCTGCATCCACTTGCAATCTGAATTCATCTTGGTCTTTGAACAGTTCTAAATTCCGAGTATTTAAATTCGGACACATTTCATCAAACTCCTTTTATTAATGATGGACTGACTATTTTCCTTTTCCAATTCCATAATTTGATGTTTGAGGGCTATAATGTCAACTGACAACCTAGTGTGGTCATTCGATTGGGAATGCAGGCGACTTACAGGGTATGCACCCTCAGTGCATGCATTATGAGGTGCATGAAACTCTCTCTCTCTCTCTCTCTCTCTCTGCACTGGCTTGCTGTTGTGTTTTCAGCTCATCTTGTAGTTGCTCGATTAGCCTTTTTTGTTCTAACTCAAAACCTTTGCTCTACTGCCCTTTATATCCAAGCTGTGTGAGTTCTTTATGAGCCTGTTTCCAGGCCTCAGTCTGCTTTGTCACATCAGCCTCACTCTTTTGCACTCACTCTTCTACTAAGTGCAAGTGAAAGTATAAATAAGCCGTGAGCTGAGCCATTTGACTCAGTTCTTTGCAAGAGTTTTGGGTCATATAAAATGCCTCCAATGCTTTGTGCAATATCCCACCTTCACATCAAATGTCAGTTCTCACTGAGGTGACCTGTTACCATTCTAGTTTGCCAGCTCCTGGCTTGACCCTCAGCCCGATCTCCTCGAATTAATAGCTTAGCCAGGAGGTGCTTCTTGGCATCACGCACTTCTATGGTAGTCATTTTAAAATGGCTTTTTGCAACTTTTGTAAATCTTTCTTTGCGCAGGGGCACAAAACCACCCTGTTCCCGCTTGATTTCTACACACAATGCCAAAAATCAATTCTTACTCAATCTCCCTTTTGCCTTAGCACGCTACACAGTCTTATTTTTCTACACCTATACACCTCTCTGTAAATCAGGGGTCAAGCATTACAGTGGCCTTTTAACAATGCACAGCAACCTTATATCTACCTCAATGCAGTTACACCAACATGAATATCCTATCACCAATGCACTTGTCATGAGTCAACAATGATAGACCAGATCCTGGCGCACGGGCCCCCAGTTGTCTCATTATATTGAGACCACCCTTAATATGGGGAGTTCCTTCCCATCCCCCAATCAAGGAGCGCTGCAATACTTGCTTAAGTCTTTTAGCGCTGGCCTTACTGAAGACTCATATAAAGTCACACAAACCCCCCCTGACCCCGTGTGCCCACAGTGAGCCAAGAACCAGGCCGGGTATAGGAACTAAATTTGTATTTAATTTAACCTTGGTAATAGAAATCACACTAAACTACACACGCCACCTTGCTTGTGGCTCACAATTAACGTCTTGTTACACAAGTGAATAACGCCAATGGGTTCAGAAAAAGCATAATTACCTTCCTTTTTGTCAACACACACACCATGTCTTTTCCCTGACATCTTTATGTTGGCTGGTGAAATTTTTTCCCATGTCTTGCTTTAAATGCAAACTCACATGCAAAGCCGTTTTTTTTGTCAGTGTTCAAAAATCCTGTTTTTCATGTGGAAGGGACCTTTCAATTTCTTCTGCCTTTGTGAATTAAACTGCTGCTTTTCCTTTGGTAATGACAGGTAGGCATTTTTTACATGGCCCTTCAGTTTGGGTCCTTTGATCACACCCCGCATGGTGTTTATGAGAATATAGTATATATATGTTTATGGAGATTGTTGTGATTGAAAGTGGATGCCTTTGCAGACTTACAATAGTGAGATTCATATAGGCATGTACAAATGTCATTTTGGTCTAAATAATGGGTTCATTTACATAACATATTGTATTGGGCTCCAGGGTAAAGCTGGAGACCCAGTTCTCTAAAATATGTTGAATTCTTTTAAGTAAACTACGTGTTTTTACATATGTCACTGTCTGTTATTTGGCCTGAATGTTGAGTGGAAATGTATTGAGGGGAGGTGTGAGATTGGCGTGTAATGTCTATGTAAACCACTAGCAAATATTTTATCATATAAGCAACAGAAGTAGGGCCAGTGCAAGCATTTATGCTGCTTCAGTCGAATCACCATTTTGGGCCCCCTTCTTTCAATGCCTTGCAGACAAATTTGCTGTATGTAGAGCCAATTCAGGCCTTTCGGTGCCTGTTCCGCAAGTGGCATACAAGGAGGCTGGCACGATTTTCTTGCTGTCCCTCACTAAAACTCAGATACAGCTGGATATCATACTTATACTGTAGAAATGAACACCAAGGAAAGATTAGTCCAAGGTTTAGACTCTTAACAAATTGCTTCACCGTTCGGGAAGAAAAGTCACAATTCTGTCATTGATGCCTAATTGCCATACATGCTCAAACTAGTTACTTTCGTTCTTGTAGAATATTGGTCTGTAAAAAGGACTGTTTAAAATATTGTCAAATTTGGTATAAAAGTGCAAACCTATCAAATACTTCATTTTCTCCAAAATTGCAATATGGATGAGGCGCATGTGTATTGCAGAGCATAACAATAATATATGTCACAATTGCAGTATGTGAAGAAACCACCAGTATTAAGGATATCTGTTCATCTTATATAAGTAGGCAATACTTACCCAAATGACCATCACGTTTTATATACAGCTCAATGATTCCATAAGCAATGGCTGTGGAGGGTGGGATTTCCAAGACTACGTTTGCATCCTTTGACAAGTTTCCATTTTCGTTAACTGAAACCTAAACAAGATTTTTGTAAGTGTAACATTCATGTTACCTCAAGGAGCTAAAAATGTTCTCAAAACATAAACCATATACAGACAAATACTCGTTGACCATGCATATAAATTAAGCTTTTTACAAACTGTGAATCTGGATCCCGGAACATTAGGACGAAAAATCTTTCATACACCACCAACCAATGAAGCTTTTATCTTGAAAAAAAATGTTTGATGCACCCGTGTACATGCTGCATACTATAGGATTTTAAATTTGCATCTCTGTACACCTTTCCCTTTAGCCCTATTGCCTTTAATTCACCAAGAAGGGTGGTGACGCACAAGTTCTTTGCTATTTGGAAACAAATGTCTGTGCAATCGTTCGTGTGCAAGCAAGAAAGGCACTAGCAAACGACGGAATGCAGGGTACACACTATTTTACAGTTGATTCAACTTATCACAGGAAAAGGTCTATTGATCGTTGAAAAACGGATCAAATCAGTTATTCTCTCACTAGCATTAGGCAGAGGGCCCGATTCAGAGGACCGTGTAAAAATGTTGTTCCAAACAATTACTTACCTGTAACTGTTGTTCTCCAGCATGGGTCTGGCATGGATTCACATGCTCATGAATATTCCCCGTCGTCAGGCTGGGAATCCTCGGTAAAGAAAAATCAGTATCAGTTTCGTTTCTGATCTGTCTTTCGTAGTAGTAACCAATCACTGATCTCTGCGTCATACTGACCACAGCCAATGACTGCCCTCTACCTAAGCCCCGCCTCTGGCAGCCATCTTCAGATTTGGTAGCACGTGAAGTGGCAGTATGACCAAGTGAAGAGCCGCAGAGGGGTAGGCGGGACGGTTCGCATGTGAATCCATGCCAGACCCATGCTGGAGAACAACAGTTACAGGTAAGTAACTTGTTCCTTCTCCAGCATGGGGTCTGGCATGGATTCACATGCTCATGAATATAAGAATAAATAGCAGTACACACATGCACAACCACGGGGGGTGGCAAAAGGCTCAACATTAAGCAATACAAAAAACTCAACATTAAGCATCTCTTACCTCCTCACCAGGCTCACCTTAAGCGAACAGGTTGCGCAGCACTGCTTGGCCGACCCTGGACTCCTCCCTGGAATCCCGATCGACGCAGTAGAATCTCGTGAAGGTATGCGTCACAGGGCAGGCGCACACCAGATAAGAACGCCGTAGTAGCAGCGATCGCTCTGGTCGAATGGGCTCTCGGACGGCCTGGCAGCGGTCGGTTAGCCAACCGGTGGCAGTGCATGATGCAGCCGGAGAGCCATCTGGAAATAGAATAGCCTTCCCTTGATTCACAGGTCCAAAGTTCACGAATAGCTGTGATGTCCTCCGAAAACTCTTTGTGCGGTCCACGTAGAACTTCAGCGCTCTAGCCACATCCAGCGAGTGCAAAGTCCTCTCGGCCGGCGACGAAGGAGACGGGAAGAAAACAGGTAACACCAGGGGCTCGTTAAGATGGAAGTCCGACGGCACCTTGGGCATAAAGGAGGGGTGCGTCCTAAGCACCACCCTCGAGGCATGGAAAGTCAAGTACAGTGCTTTGCAGGATAGGGCCTGGATCTCTCCACTCGTCGTGCGGAGGTAATGGCCACCAGGAATGCAGTCTTCCACGACACAAAGTTCATCGGTGCGGAGTGCATCGGCTCGAATGGGGGCCCCATGAGCCTGGTCAGCACCACGTTAAGTTCCCACGCCGGGGCCGGGGCCTTCACCGGCGGGAACGACCGGAACAGTCCTTTCATAAACTCTTTTACCAGTCGATGGGACCACAGGGACGTCCGTCCTGTGGTTCTGGTATATCTGGAGATCGCCGCCAGATGAATCTTAATGGTGGCATGGGCTAGCCCAGCCTTTGCCAGCGATAGCAGGTACAGCAGCACTTGAGGGGCCGTAATCCGTAGGGGGTTGATCTTCTGTGCTCGGCACCAGATAGAGAACCTCTTCCACTTATGACTGTAGCATTTGAGAGTCGAGGACGCCCTGGCCTTTGCAAGAACCTCTCTGCAATCGGCCGGTATATCGTAGCCTCCAAACTCTAGCGCTGCAGGAGCCAAGCCTGCAGGTTCAGCGACGCCGGGTCGTGGTGGAAGATGGCGCCTCCTTCTCTGGAGAGAAGGTCCGCTTCCGCCGACAGGTTGATGGGAGGGGACGTTGACAAGTCCAGAAGGTCCGGGAACCAGATCTGCCTCAGCCACGCCGGTGCGACGAGGCTCATCCTGCACCGGGACCTCTTGAGCTGGTTGATGAGTCGAAGCAGCAACGGCAACGGAGGGAACGCATACAGGTATAGGCCGTCCCAGGGGAACGAGAACGCATCGCCCATGCTTCTCGGCTGGGGAAACCTGCTGGCGAACCTCTTGCACTTCGAGTTCGTCGCTGTTGCAAACAGGTCGATTTGGGGTTTGCCCCATCGTCGGAAGAGTTGATCCACCTGATCCTGGCGCAGTTCCCACTCGTGACACGCGCGCAGCTCCCTGCTGAGCGAGTCGGCGATGGTGTTTCTTTCTCCTGCCAGGTGGAAGGGAACCAGGAACATCCTCTGGGCGACCGCCCAGTGCCACAGATCCTGTGCCTCCTTGGATAGGGCTGGGGATCTGGTGCCTCCCTGCTTCCGTATGTAAAACATTGTCGTGGTGTTGTCCGTGAAGATCCGCACCACCTTGCCCTTGAGCGACGGGAGGAACGATTTGAGAGCCCAGAACACGGCTCGGAGTTCCAGGACGTTGATGTGCAGGAGCCTCTCCTCCGGGAGCCAGAGGCCTCTTGCGTGGAGATCTCCGGTGTGGGCGCCCCAACCTTCCAGGGAGGCGTCCGTCGTCACCGTCTCCTGGTACGCCGGCGTCTGAAAGTCCTTGCCCGCCGTGAGGTGCGCTCGAACACCCCACCACTGAATCGCCCGCCGGAACACCTCGTTGAGGGGGACCCTGTCTTCGAAAGGTGCCCGTCGCCTGCATCCAAGGGGCGTCGAGAAATTCTTGAAGAGGACGCATCCGTAGTCTGCAGAGGCGCACCAGCTAGATGCAAGAGGACATCATCCCCAGGAGGGACTTGATGGACCTCACCCTGGCCACGTCCGTGGCTAGCAGGCGCTGCACTTTGCCTAGAATGGTCTTCGTCCGTTCTTCCGACTGTGCTGCCAGGCGCCTCACTGTATCGAGTTTTGTTCCCAGAAACAGGGCCACCTGCGACGGCACCAGGTGGGACTTTGGGTAATTTATGGCGAATCCCAGGTCTGTGAGTAGCTGGACGGTCCTCGCAGTGTGTTCGACGGCGAGTTCCCTCGTCCTTGAGTGGATGAGCCAGTCGTCCAGGTAGGGGTAGACGTGAATCCCCTGCAGGCGCAGCCGCGCCGCCACAGGTGCTAGGCACTTGGTAAAGACCCTGGGGGCCGATTTCAATCCGAACGGCAGTGCTCTGAATTGGTAGTGGCGTCCCTGGACGACGAACCTGAGGAACTTTCGGTGACTTTTGAGGATGGGAACGTGGAAGTATGCATCCTCCAGGTCCAACAACGATAGAAAGTCGCCTTCCTCCAGCTGTCCCAGTACGTGCTGGAGGGTGACCATCCTGAACTTTTGTGACCTGATGTATTTGTTCAAACGATGAAGGTCCAGGATGGGGCGCCAGCCGCCCGTCTTCTTCCTGACGAGGAAGTACCTTGAGTACACCCCGGAGCCCCGGAGCCTCTTCGGGACAAGCTCGATGGCGCCTTTCCTGAGCATCGCCCGTACTTCCAACAGCAGTTGCGGGACGTGACTTTCCTTCCTGGCCACAGGTGCAACGTGAGGGCACTTCTTCAGGAATTCGATAGAGTGTCCTCTTGCCAGGGTATCCACCACCCAACGGTCGGTGGAGATGGACTTCCACACGCCGACGAACTTCGTCAGCCGGCCTCCCACCGGGGTGCTTCAGTGGGGGCCCGAGACCACGGCCGGTTCAGTCCTGCTTGGAGGTGGTGGCCTTGCCGCCCTGGCCACCTTGCTGACGGCGGCGAGGCGCTCCCTGCTTGCCGCGACCCCTGTAGGCCTCCTGAGATGAGGAGCGTGCCGCCTGGCGGTAGGACGACGAGCCACCGCTGGATCCCTTGGAGGCACCCTGTCTGCCTCCGGAGCTCCGAAAGGGCCGTCGTTGCTGAAGGGCTCCTAGGGCGCGGGCCGTCTCCGTGTCCTTCTTTATGGCTTGGAGGGATTTGTCCACTGCCTTCCCGAACAAGTTGCTGCCGTCGAACGGCATGTCCAACACCCTGGTCTAGACGTCCTGACGGAAGTCGGTCGCCCGGATCCAACCCCATCATTGTAGGCAAACACCGTTGCCCAGCTGGCGGAACCCGGTATCGGCAATATCGGTTGCCACCGTTATGGCGTGGTCTGACGCCACCTCGCCTTCTTGAAGTATTTCCAGGGCCTCGGACCTCTTGTCGTCCGGTAGGAAGTCCAATATGGGGGCTAGCTTAAACCAGAGCTCCCTGTCGTAACGGGCCACGATCGCCAGGGCGTTGGCCGCTTTGATCGTCGTCGCCGCGAACGAAATGACCCGCCGCCCCATGGCGTCCAACTTCTTTCCCTCGCTGTCCGGCGGGGAATTCGACGTCGAGGCTCCTGACCCCGCCGCTTTCTTCTTCGCCGCCGCCGAGACGACCGAGTCTGGCATTGGCTGGGCCCTGAGGCAGAGGGGAGCGGTTTCGGGGACCCGGTACTTCTTCTCGTACCGGTCTGTTTGGCTGGTGCCATGGAGGGGTTCTTGAGAAAAGACAGGCCCTCCTCCGAGATGTCATCGATTAGAGGCACCGCAATAACAGTCTTCCTCTTGGCCTCCCGGCGCTGATAGAGGAAACCTTCCTTTTTCTGCTCCTCCGGGCAGAGCTGGAACAATTCGGACGCCCTGGCGATCATGGTGTGGAATGAGCCAATCTCGTCGGGCGGCGAGGCCCGTGCGACAGGAGACGGGAGACCCGTTCCGTCGTCGTCGCCGTCGCCCTCAGAACCCATCGTCGAGCCCATCGCACCGTCATCTCCCGACTCGTGGGAGGATGAGGAGGGAACTGTAGGCCTTACGGGGGCGAGTGGAGGAGAGGGTTGGGTCCTCCGTCGTTTCTTCTGAGGACTTCCCGACGGGCCAGGTTGCGGGTCCTCCAGCCTGGGCCGTGGTAATCTCGTCCTTATCTCAGAGCATAAGGACTGGATCGCAGACAAAATGGCCACCGAGCTATCCTGAGGCCTAGGTTCCGGCTGTGCCGGAAGGGAAGGCTGCTCTTCCTCGCCATCGTCGTCTTCCTCGATTATCTCCCGAGGATCTTCCTTACGGGATCGAACCTTCTCGAATTGGACTTCGAGATTCCTCACGGCCTCGGTCAGTTCCTCCTCCGAGGCTGACTCCGAGCTCGAGGAGGCTACCGTGCCCCCCCTCGCTTCTTCCATCATGGTGGCCATGACGATGGGCTGAAAAGAGGATTCCCTCCTTGGCGGCAGGGAAACTCTAGTCCCGGAGGCAGTCTCCGCTGGCGGGGTCTCTGCCGGCTTGGCCAGAGTCGCCGCGATCGCCTCGATAGAGGCCTTTGCCTGCTGCGTAGGGTCCTTCACCACCTTAGGTGCATCCCGGGCCTTCTCCTTAGGGGGAGGGGCGACGCCTCGCTCCCCCTCTTCCGAGATCGGACGGGGCTTCTCCCGAAGCTTACCCAGGGTCTTGGACTTCATCTTCCCTGAACCGGAGCGCTGGCTCGTGGTTGACGGTGCCAGGGAAGGCGCGCCCTGCCTGGCGACCGAAGAGCCCGACCTTTCGGCGCTCCCGGAGCCAGCGGACTTGCGGCGCTTGGCCTGGTGTTGGGCCCCCGTCGCCGGGGCGCCCGCACAGGACTTAGAAGCCCGCTTGGACCCTTTCTTCTTCTCACCCGTTGAGCCCTTCTCCAACCAGCTGGCGAGACGGGATCGACGGTCCCTCATGGTCCGCTCCGACAAGTTCCTGCAGAACTGGCAGTCCTTCTCTACATGAGTCTTGTCCCCATGAAGACAGTAGAGGCATCGCAAATGTTCGTCTTCCTTAAACACATTCTGCAGCCCGCATCCAGGGCAGCTGCGAAACAGCTTGGGTCCGGGTGACAAACTCGTGTCCTGGGCCATCTCGAAGTAGGCCGCGAATCTTCTGGAATCCTCCAAGAAGTTGCATCGACGAAATTTTCACCCTTGAGGGGCGTAGGAAAATCCCGTAACGGGTGTCCATTAACAGGAGTAGAAACGGTGGTGCTTGAGGCTCGATTAACCGAAGAAAAGTGAAAATGCACCTGAAAAAGCATGAAACACGCAGTAAAAGCTAGAGAGCTAAGCATGAGGACTCCCAACACTTGAACGTGCGGTAAGAATCTGAAGATGGCTGCCAGAGGCGGTAGAGGTAGAGGGCAGTCATTGGCTGTGGTCAGTATGACACAGAGATCCGTGATTGGTTACTACTACGAAAGACCGATCAGAAAAGAAACTGATACTGATTTTTCTTTACCGAGGATTCCCAGCCTGACGACGGGGAATATTCATGAGCATGTGAATCCATGCCAGACCCCATGCTGGAGAACTGCTTTTGCCACCGTTTGGTGGGTTGATGTAAAATACAAAGTCCTTCTCAAATGCCTGCAGAATCGCAGAATTTCCAACAAGTTACACACTACTGACTTGCATTAATGCATTTTAGTGAATGGTACCATTCATGGAGCAGACACCAAAACACGAATTGTCTCTAAGCACTTGAATAAAAGATGTTACTGTCACCAGAGTCAGTGGTACTTCTTTCAGCAAACCCTAGAAGCATGACAGGCCAAACCATTACTCACAGGATTCAACCAATAGCCTGGTGGTTGAGCAGGGAGATCTGCAGTGGACATGCAAACTGTCTGTGGCTGGAGATGCAGATTTACTTTATAGGAACCTCAGACCCATGGCTTCAATAGGGTTATTCAGTAGTATCCCAATATGTCATAACATACAACCATCTGATGTTTAGAGTCGGCCATAGTATTAATTGTAAACATCTGTTTGTACATAATTTTAATCTCATGTTCTGGGGAACAATCCACTCACCTCGGCAATAGGCACGGGTTGCACGAATGCTACATTGGTTTCAAATCTTGCCTCTCTTTGACCTCTTTGTATCACCCAATCAAATGTTCCACTATATTAATTCCTGTGTCTGTGTGTTACCAATGTTGGTGCTGTGAACATCTTGGTCTCACCCCATTGATTTTCCTGGTTTTTGAAAAATCGAACTTTTTACTGCTTTCATTTATAATACATTTGGAATGCACAAAATCTGAACCCATGTTTGTTGAACATGATGGGTTCTGATTCATGACATGCATGATTTTAAAACGATACCCTAAGCGCAATCTGCCCCTTTATAATGCAGAAATTCACCACTAATATTAACTCCTGCAGACCAGTAGAAACATCAGAGGACAATGTCCATCCAACATCTACAAAGCTACACGCATATTGTCCACCTCTTCCAAACACTTCTCACTTCACACATAGAGCAAATAACTGTCCCACAGGGCCTTCAAATACGCATAAAGCCTCTATTAAAAATGGCTACCACGAATCTTCAAATCGCCTCAAACTGTTGCGCTATCTCCAACATTCCTTTTAAAGCAAAATGCCTCGAGAAATTAATCGACGACTTGCTTGAGATCGTGTTGAGACCAAAAAGATTGTGCATGAGATGCAACACTGATTAGTACAATTAGGCAAACAGAATCAACCCTCTCATCCACCTCAGACACCCTAAAGAATAATGCCGACACACCAAGCACCCTCATCCTCCGAAATATCTCAGCTTCCTTTGACACAATTAGCCACAAAATTTACCTAAAAAGACTTGCGGATATCGGAACGGAGTGAACCATACTAGCTACATGACAACTAGTAAAGGCTTATTTTCAGATCCACACCACCCCAGAATATTAACTGCTGCACTTCGAAATCTGCCTCAACCTACTCATAGAAATCATTAGGAAATCAAGTCTCACCTGCTAACATTATGCTCACGAGACATACATTTTCTACAAACTAACACACCCAGATGTCAGCAACTGCCTTTCACAAAGTGATTCCTAGAGGGCCACTATTGTACTGAAGCTCATCCCAACAAAAACTGAAATGATGATCTGCAGCACCAAATGAAAGTACCCCACAACTATTCTGCCAGAAGAAATAGGAACCTGCCATCGACCGACATTGGCAGTCAGAAACTGGGGATATCTCATAGATATGTCGCTTATCCTGGGGATATCTCATAGATATGTCGATTATCCTGGAAGCACAAGATGAACTTGTTGCATCTTTATATGCATGTCCTTGTCTACCGGAATCCTCGCCCTATTACTCTTAAGACTTGGCGACACCAACATCCTTCAGATAGGCCTTCCAAACTACCTGCTGAACTGTCTACCAAGAATCCCAAAGCTCAGCAGCTATACTTTTCCTGAAACTATAAAGAAGGAAACACATCACTCTCCCCCCCAACCCGCATACCAGACCCTTCACTGAACACCAGTCAAAACTCTTTCCTTTGCTCACTACGCCTTCCAGGACAGGGTCGCTGGTAACAGTGCAAAGATGTTCATTCCATATCTGCCTGTCAGGATGCTTTCATCCAGCTCCATGCTTCAACAGGAAACACCAAGGAAGGGCCTCCTTCCAAGTCCTACTCCACACAATGGATGACCATATGACTTTCAGGAAATACTTATAAACCTCGCTGTGGGGGGTGCTTGCAAGTTCACGACCAAGATGGCCGCAGCTTGTTAAGCTCTGCACAGTGCTGAAAGGTGAGGAGGCGGTATACCGTCTGCACTGAACCAATCTGAGATACGAGCAGTGAAGTGGGCGTGGGGACCCCTGTGCACCGGTTCGTCTGGGGGGCTGCTGAAAAGGCTTCTTAGTTCTCTGGCTGGAAGCGGAGACTGGGGGCCGAGCTTGCAATTGCTTGGACCAGGCAGTGACAGGCAGTGTAGGGCCGTGCTGTGGGCTGGCGAGTGGTGGAGCCCAGCTGTCACGGCCCTCGGTACAGCCACCGGGTGTCTCAGGCACCCTTGAGGAGGATCCTGTACTCACTGTGAGGGGAGCCCTCTGACCGGGCCGGAGTCACCGGCTACATGGCGGTCCTCCTGGTGGAACACAGAGCAGTTGGCGGCCACTCTCATGTGCCATCCCGGAAAGTCCAGTGAGCAACCCTACGGCATCTGGGAGGCCGGCGGGAAGTGCAGACTGAGGTTGCTGCAGCGACAACAGCAATCTGGGGACCTGAAGGTGGAGTCCAACCGGTGCGGGTGGTTGAGCTTCCCCAGGAGTATTGCTGGTACTGTGGGCCGAACAGACTGTTGACTGTGCTGCTTCTGGGGGGGACAGCAGTGCGTGGCACATCATTTGCAACTACGCTTTGCCCATAGTGGTATGCTGTTGCTGTGGGGCGCCTGGCCCACCGTGCACTGGAACTGTGGCTGACCTGGATCCTGGGGTGTGTAGTGTTTGGATGGTGTGACATCTGGAACATTTCTAGTGAAGAACTGTGCAGCGAGCGCCTGGGGGCTGGGGAGGTAGGGCCTACATACCCTCCTATAATTCTTAAGCAAATTTGGCAAAATGGTATTGGAACCAGAAGGTGGAACGCAAGACAGGGATGAAGTGCCCTCACAGTATCCAGTGGACCCTCGGCATACAGGGCTGAGACGTGTCCTGCGGTGGGCCACTCATGGTAAAGGACAACAAACGGCAGTCTCGATTGCCCTTCTACCAGAAGGAGGGGCTAAGTGAGGGGGTGACAAGATGCTGACCCCTTGAAACAACCCAGAGGCACCTGGCTCGTCCCACCACAGTGGAAATGGGGCCGGCAAAGTAGGTGGCTCACCAGCTTCAGACATGGATTAGAACTGGTTGAAATGAGGTCTGGGTTTGTGTCTATTAGCTCCAAATTGAATAGGGTGGCATTCAAGGTGGATCGGATGCAGGAACGACTGGACAAGGAGAGCGGCATGATCTCTGAGGTGGAGCACAGGGTGGGGGTGCTTGAGGATACAAGTGCAGAGGTGATGCAGGCAATCCACTTCCTATAAAGGGAGGTTAAATGGATTAAAGAAAATAACGAGGACTTGGAGGCAAGATTCCGTAGGAATAACATTCGTGTGGTGGGGATTCCAGAGTCCGTGTCGCAATGCAATAGGGAGGTCTTCATGGAGCAGTTTATTTGGGATGTGTTGCAGTCTCCACCATTGTCCTCACAGTTCTTGAGTGAAAGGACGCACAGAGTATCACAAATAATCTCTAAACCGGGGCATAGCCCCTGCCCGGTTATGGCCCGCCTATTGAATTACAGGGACCTAGACATGATCCTCAGGAAAGCCTGTGAGTTGGGGGATTTGCAATATGAGGGTGCCTGAATCTCGTTTTTATCCTGATTTTACTCCCTCTGTTCAGCGGGCTTGACTCTCTTTCCTGGCGGCTGAGCGTGCCCTCCGGGAGAGGGGGCTTCAATACACCATGCTGTACCCATCAAGGTTAAGAGCCCTCCAGGGGGATAAAACTTGCTTTTTCACAGATCCTGGTGCAGTACATGACTTCCTGGAAGCCCTACCAAAGGTATGAGATGAGATATGTGATTGGGAGGCACAAGGTGTCTGCGCCTAGACCTAAAACGTTTTTTTCCCTGGGGCAATGTTGGTCGGGGTAACACGACTTATAGGTCTGGTCATTCTAGATGAGCTATAAAGCTAAAAATGTATCAGCTCCGATAAACTTAGTGTGAGCAAACAAGACTAATGATATGTAATGAGTCGGTCCTGTGGCGGGAAATCCTTATAGTGCTAAGCATCCTCCTCTTGAGTGATGGGGGTTGTTGAGCCAATAATGGTGGTGGAGTCCAGCACCCCCGGGTGGTTGCCCTTGATGGCTCTTGCGGTATAGTTGCCAATGGGGTGGGAATGTTTCACTGCTAGTTGGGGTTGGGCATTGTGAGGGGGGGGTGAGATGTGTTAATGGTTGTTTTTTTCTGGACAGGGAGTTTGGGGGCTGAGGTTGGGGACCTGTGAGTGTACCTTTTGCAAATTGATTGACGTCTGTATGAGCTGTTGTGGATTACTGTCGAATCACACCTACACAGTATTGTAGACTAGCCCAGTGAGCACAGAACAGAGCTGACGGTTGTACTTAAGAGGCTCATGGCTGGGTGCAACATAGTAAGTTGGAATTGTGAGAAAGCTGTCTAGTCCCTGCAGATCTGTCATCAAGGTGGCAGAACACGGCCATTGCTTTTGGATCCAGTTCCTGGGGGTTGACCAGTGTGGGAGGATCACCTGGATGGGGGGGTCCTTGGGGAGTTGGACACCGACGGGTGAGACGCGGTATCCCCTTTCTTTAGACACCTTTCCCCATCCTACCATGTAGGATATTCCAAAACACTGCCACCCTTTCCGACACGAACACATTCTCGCGACACGAGGGACAACGGACTAACACCAGAACTATTTACCTGACATGTCCCAATACAAGGGTCATGCAAACTCAGGCTATTGAACCGAATTACACACACCTGACAGTCCTTTCCCTTCCCCACAGGGATAAAAGGTGGAGCACGACAGCACCCTATGAGCAAGGCAGACTGCACGACGTGAGAGCTAACTCAGCACAGCAGTTCAAGAGGAGGGAAAGATGGTGCAGACCGAGAGGGTGACAAGCAGAGACCATTCCGACTAAGGCCTGTGAAACCTCTGCAAAAGGAATTATAAGTCTGCGAACAAAAGCCAGCGTGTGCTGCAACAGATGTCAACAGTACACAAGACCCTCCTCTGCTGATTACCAAGCCGAGGAGAGACGCTTGTATCTGTGGTACCAACCTTCACTCCAAGAATAAAGAAAGCAAAGTGGTTCATCACAGCCGGTGAGTCGAGGGGAGTATCAATAAGAAACCAAACTGTAAATGAAAAGTACCCATCGGCTAAATTGAACTTTGAAAAGCATAAAGATATTATTGAGGAAAGAGGGGGGAAACCAGCAACAGAGCGGTCTGGCACCACGTGGGTGCTCACGCAGGAAACTCTGGGTAATTATCCGATGGTAGAGACTACCGTAACCAGAAGGCCTTAGGAAAAGGAGGAAGAGGTCAAAGTGGTCATACAGGGCTCTTGTAAAATCCTCTGTACCGTCGAAAGTCTTTGACCAACAGATAATTGGGAAGCTAAGGGAAATGAATCCTGCTTGTTGAAGTGAGCGTATGAACAGTGTGTTGCAAAGGTTGGGAAGAAGGAACTCAATCGAAGGATGTACACACTGGATTGTTTGAAAAGACATTAAGATTTGGGAAAACAAGGAGTATTGCAAGACAAGGAGAAGTGAACTGTCTCCCTTGTCATTAGGGGTCTGAGCCCGACCGAACGAGATCAAGGGGTGAAAAGTCTTTGCACAGAGTTCATTGAGAAAGGAACTGTTAAGTTGATTTGTTTAATATGATTTGTAAGAGGTCTACGCCCGGAAGAGGGGGGCCCAGGGGTGAAGCCTTCACCAAAAGTATACGTGGAAGAGAACTTTTGTTTGTTTTGTTGAACACAACAGGCCCGCGAAGGCAAGAGACTTGCACTGAAAAGAGACATATCGATCGGAGAACCTGATAGACGGTACGGAACTGTCGACTCGTGCTGGGAATGCTCGAGTTTGTGCTGTGCTCAGGAGGTCCACCTTGTCCCATGCTCAAAACATTGGGAAGGGAGAAGCCTGGCAATCACATCCGGACTTATTATTTGTGAACACTTCTTTCTTTATTGAAACCCAATCCCAGACTGTTTCTGTAATTAGCTGTAAGGAATTGGCAATAGTTTTATTTTTTAGTATAGGCCTTTTATTTTCGATACAACGCCACAAGGCCTGCCATATTTTTCATTTGAGGGTCAACGCTTGCTCACATCTTAGATTTAGGTTTAGCTTAGGCATTATTCCACCCTGCATTTACAGTTTAATAAACACCCTTGGGCTGTGATCACTTGTGTCTATCTTTATTGTTGCCAGCATGAGTTCCTTACAGAGGGTTAAATAATCCGTGCAAGAACAGACAGATCATTAACTACTGCGAACGTCATGGCGCTAAGGTGATCCTTTTGCAAGAGACCCATCTAATTGGGTCAGCGAATGAAAGGGTAGCCAAGTCCTGGGGACCCAACAGGTATTACACAAATCATACTCCACGTATTCAGCTGGGGACATGACACTAATGCATAAGTCACTCAGATTCCATTTGGAGAAAAAGGTTATTGATACACGGGGGAGGGTTGTCACTGTGCCAGGTAGTTGGGCTTACATCCCCCCAGTGACCTTTGTGAACATCTATGGCCCTAATCTGGATGACCCTGGGTTTTTTCAATGTGCTATAAATACATGCACACTAATATTATCTGGGCGGTGGATCTTAATGTTGCTTTGGAAACATCACTGGATAGGTCAGCTGGGGTGATCCGCTCCCTTCCGCAAGCTGCCACTCTGGTGCGCATGGGCATGTCTGAATTGGGTCTGATTGATGTCTGAAGTGTGCTTCACACGGAGGTGAGGGTGTTTTCCTTTTATTCATTGGAGCATGGCACGTCATTGCGCCTGGATTACGTACTGGCAAGCCGGCTACTGACGTGTATGATGATAGACTGTGTGCTTCTTCCGAGAACTTTTTCGGATCAGTCCCCTGTCCTGTGGTCGTTGGATGGGGATGCTATACCCAGGCCTAATTGGAGATTCAAGGCAACGGCGCTATCGGACATAGTATTTTGCCGCAAGGTGGTACGTTCGTATTTTGATGACAATGTGGGCTCTGTCAGTACGATGGCCTCCATTTGGGAAGATTTTAGGGTGGTTCTCTGTGGGAGGTGCATGCCGTTGGGGTGTTAAAGATGATCAGGAGACAGCTGACTGTGTTGGAGAGTGAAATAAAGGGTATTGAGACTGCACTGGCGGCTTCTGACAACATGGCACCAGGGCTGATCTGCAGAGTGCAGTGGGTCGGTTTAATGATCTGGCTGATCGGGAGGTCCAATATTTAACACGCCCCGCGATGGCGAACCGATATGGGGAGGAGGGTCGCTGGGGCGTCTTTTGGCAGTTATGCTGCGACAAAAAAAGGGGCCCCAGATATTGCAGCAATTCATACGAGGGACAGGCAGGTGGTGGCTGAGTCTGATGGTATTCTAGATACCTTTCGCCGATACTTTGTAGAGGTGTATAAATCAAGGGGCTCTTTGCCTGTGGGGGACATGGTTGAGTACCTGCAGGAGGTGATGTTGCCGAGGATAAGCCCAGTGGTGGGTCAGGTATTGGCTAAACCGATTAAGGAAGAGGATATTTTAGTAGCGGCGCATGTGCTTCCCTTGGCTAATGCTCTGATGGGATAGCTTTGGAATTTTATAAAGAATTGGGGCCGGAGGTCACTAAACATATGGTGGGAGTCTAGGAAGAGGCCATGGCTTCAGGAAGTCTGCCTCCCATGATCCGTGAGGCGGAGGTGATTCTGCTATTGAAGGATGGAAAGGAACCATTGGACTGTGCCTCATACCATCCGATATCTCTTATGAACTTAGACACCAAAATAGCTAAAATGCTGGCTACAGATTGCTGCAGTTTGTCTTGGAATTGCTCCATGTGGATCAGTCCAGGTTTATCCCAGGTAGATCGACTTCGCAGAATCTCTGTAGGCTCTTTTACATATTGGCTCAAATAGATCCCACAGTACAGGCAGTTGAAGCCCTACTTGACATGGAAAAGGCATTTGACTCTGTTGAAGGGGGGAACCTTTTTGAGGTGTTGAAGGCTGTGGGGCTACCAGCGTATTTTCTTTCAGTGGTGCGGCTTCTATATTCAGGCTCAATGACTAAAATTGGTTTATTTGGTAAGTACTCCACAGCCTTTGCCCTGGGCAGGGGCACTGTCCTTGGGGCTTCAACAACAAAGCAGCATCAGTGAAATCAACACAGCTGGTGAGTTGGGGAGACCAATACAAGACAGGTCTGTGTTTAAGTCAAGGTTGCAAGCAGCAACATTTTATGGCAAGCACTGGGGCGAGCATTGTATGAAACGAGTGTGATAACCAATGCAAGTAAAGTTGAGCTACAGGTGAGTAATTGAACATTGAAACCAAGATACAATACCTTTGACAGAGTGGTCTGGCACAACGTGTGTGCCCATTCAAAGGTCTCTGTAAAGTATCCAGTCGAGAGGTGGCAAAGGTGAAAGAGAGGCCAAGAATTGTGAATCAGAGTGGTTTTGCGACAGGGAAAGCAAAATCCTGTGCACAATGGGAAGTCTTCGATGTTGATACAGTAAAGAAAGTTGATGACAAAAAAGATAGAGTTGGTCCTAGCCCGGCAGAGGGAGATCAATTGAAAAGCTTTGTGTTAAAGCAAGTTTGTGTTAAACTAAATAAATTGGTACGAGACCGGCGGACAGAGACTGATTGAAGATTTTGGGTCAAAGTGTATCTGAGCCCAGTGGAGGGGGATCCGAGGTGAATAATAAATCACCTATGAAAATTGTGAGTATGTGAAATACTAAGAGGAAAGAAACTTTGATGTTTGTTTGTTGCATCAGGCCCTCTGAAAGAAGAGACTGTGAATGGCAAAGAGACTTTGGCACAGAATGCCATGATGTTTGAAGTTTTGATCTGCACCCTTGTGCTAGAAAAGCCAGAAGAGACTGTGCTAAGCTCGAGTGTGCCGCCGTGTCCGATGCTGAAAACGTTGGGAAGGTAAGCCAATGGCTTGAACATCCTGACATATCATTTCTTAAACACTTTTCTTTTGCATAACATGGTTTACCACACTATTTGTATTTAGAAGAAAGGATTGGAAATAGGTTTATTAGTATGGGCCCTTTAATTTTGACAAGACACCACTAGGAATGCGTTATTATTTGATGGTCGTAGCTCGCTCCCATCTTTAGATTTAGGATTAGATAGGCGTTTTTCAAACCCAATTGAAGTTCCATCAGCACCCTTGAACTGTGGTCACTTGTGTGTCTTACTGTTGATACCATGCCTTCCTTACAGCCACTTTTAGAGCATGGCTGCCCTTGTTTCTGAACTCCCCCCCCTCCGCTCCTGCTCCTGCAGTACCTCCTCAATTCGGCCTTGGCTAAACGATTGGTATTTTCCATCTTCGGGATAGTGCAGAAAGGGTCCCCTCATGCAATGTTGAAGTGCAGAGCGTTGGGACAATGACGCTGGGGTCTCATTTACTGAAAGACAGTGGGCAATGCTGTGCGCGAGATCTCATAATGGGGTGTTTAATACCGTCTTCAAATTGATCCAATTTAAGACCCTTCATAAGGTATATCTCACACCGCCACGTCATTGCCCGTTTGACTTGACTAAAAGTGATGTGACCGCACTGTCAAGTGAAGCCTGCTGATTTTCTTCACATGTTGTGGTCACGTCCGCAGCTGCAGGAATTCTGGGGGGTTGGGGGGTGTTGAACCCTTTCTGGTATGATGGGCCATGTTGTACCTTGTGATCTGTTGTGTTGCATGTTTGGGTGGCTCCCAGGGGTCCCGGGTCTAGGTCGAAAGTTCCTGCCTACTGGTATGGTAGTGGCACAGAGATGTATATTGATGCGTTGGACCAGCCAGGACCCCCCTACCCGTGGTGGGTGGTTGGATGACCTGATTAGGCCGGGTGAGCTGGGTAAGGAGTAAGGTCTCCTATGTGGGCTGAGGACAAGACCTAAGAACATATGAGACCCATTAGTGACCTACGTTATGGCGCAGCGCCCGGACAGCGCTATTGAGAATTTGATGACTTTGAACTAACATTTTACACTGTTGACCCATGTTGCCCGCTGGAGCCCATATTGAGAAATTACTATGCCTGTTATTGTTATGCATACTGTTCGACGGTATCCATTGTCACAACCTGCTGTACTGGTTGCTTAAATGAGACGTGAATCTACCTTAATTATTAAAGATTTTTTAAAAAACTATCCGTTCACCAGGCTGAAAACAGAAACGGTACTAATACGTTTGGCTCTGCAGGCTGTTTCTCATCATGTCATCCTCACCCACACGCCTCCACAATGAACACCAAGATGCTTCATCGAGCTTAGACCCAGGAAGGGAAAAAAATAACAATAATAAAGCAGTAATATCACCCTTAACTTTCACCACAAACTTAAACCAAGAACAGCCAGAACTCCCTGCCTAGTCATCACAATCCATGTGTCCTTTCTCCATTACATTGCTCACCTCTAATCTCGCTACCTTACACTACACACAACTGCCACAGATACTGTGCAGCTTAACACCTGAGAGTACCCATCTATCCACCACACTATGTTCAACTGAGCTGTGAAGACCTTAACTCTCCATGTAAACCCTCTTGCTCTGTAGAAGTGACTCAAGAAGGATAACACCTGGGACGCCTCTGTGGGCATATGACCCCCCCCCCCCCAAAAAAGTGCCCTCATTAAGGACTACCCAGAAACATACAGACACTGAAAAAGGATACTTTAAATAAGTACTCATTAACATCAACAATTCAGGGTTGGCTCTTAGCCTCTCTCCCTCCTACTACTTATCTTCTCCCACCCTCCATCCTTCTAGAGCCATGTACCAACAGGCTGCCAAAAGGCAGACATTGTGCTATATTAGACCACCTCACACCTATTTTCTAACTGTTTTATACTATACACAAGCTGCCCAGTGTGTCATACACAAATCTAGCTCTCTCTCTCTCACACTTTATAACTCTGTCTGTCTGTCTGTGGGTGGGAGTCACGTTGTCAGATGCAGGTTTTTTAGAACCACCCCAGCCACTGATGACAGCAGTGAGATGAGAGAAATAACACAGATATCTTATAGGGGAATTGTGTTTTTGCAAAAGAATCTATTAAAATAAGAAGCATTAATTGTGCTAACATTGTGGCGCCTTTAAAAATCCTACAGTGTTCCTTTCTAATGATCACTTCCTGTATATATTGTAGTCATGATAAGAATTGTACCATTGTCTTACTGAGGAAAGCAAATTATCAAAACCTACAATGACCAAATCATTTTTTTTTCGGATAGAAGATTATCATTCCAAGATGGAGAGCCTGGTATACTCCTATTGTACTCTTTATAAATACACATTTGAGAAAGGGGAACGGGCAAACAAACACTGAGAAGCACATTTTTCTCCTTATTGTAATTTGGTGGCGGGGAGCCGTTATGTGCAGACATACAACATAAGAATGACCATGGATCTTTATATTTGACAAAAATGTCTGTGATAAAAGGGTTGTATGCTTAGATCACTGAGGACATAGTACACACTAGGCTTGGCGCTCATTTAACTTTTCACAACACTCATCCTCACTTTAAAATGTTTGTAACCATCAACTGTTTATACTCATTTGGACAGCCTAAGAATGTAAATGTGTTCTTACATTGACTGCTGGCCTCCAAGAACTGTCTTGCTTTTTGTTTTCAGAGACTTTTAGTAGAGAAGGGGCTGGGTATCAGTGTTAGCATGGAGGGAGCGTCTCCACTGCACAGACATCCTTAAATAAATAAATAAATAAATAAATATATATATATATATATATATATATATATATATATATATATATATATATATATATATATATATGTTTTCTAAGTTCTAAATGCAGAAAAGTATTACATTAACTTTACGTTTTCCCAAAATAAACAGAGCACAGGCTTTATACCCTCTACAGATACTTTAAATAAGTACTCATTAACATCAACAATTCCATTCTTAAACCGATGATGAAAGTCCTTGTATGCACATTCTGTGTTTGTATAACTTTTTAATTTCCTTAGCTAAAATGTATTTGATTAATGTATTATTTATGATAAAATGCCTAAAATGTACATGTTGTCATGACCAATTTGAAACATGTGTAAACAGGATTTAATTGGATTATGCATAGAAGGGATTAAATAAAGGACAACCGGTTTCTCTTCCTTCTAAGGCTTTGAAAGGCACAACCAAGTACAATTCTGTAAAGTAAGGTAAACAAGTTTCATGACATTTCCTCCCTTTCAATTTTAGGAATATTTATATTTTTTTTTAAAAATGTGCCATCAAGACTTTTGGCCATCTCAATATTGATATCATTTACACAAGCAGAAAAACACAGGCCACTGGATACGTTTTCACTACATTTTGTAAATACATATATCATGGAACATACCATGCTATAAGAACATGTCAAGCGAAACGCCATTTTATGTGAAAATTGACCTCTGCTGAAATATGTGTGTCATCATGAATATGGTTGCACGTGAATGGTTACATTGGACATTGTATAATTTCACTGCTTTGTAGGTAAAATTGTTATGAACTTTAAACATATAATTACGCAATCGATATGTGAAAAGTCCAGGAAGAAAGTTATGCAGAAATTAAGCAATTTTTTAATGTTTGTGCAAATCCACCATACCATTTACAACTAATACTACTTTTGGAGTGCAAGGTATGCATACAGGAGGAAATGCATAGCACTTGGGTCTGCAACTTTCGACTCGCGAAATGTTTTTAGACTACAACTACCATCAGCCCTAACCTGCATTTGCACTTGTGAGGAATAAAGGGAGTCATAGTACAAAACATCTGGATAGCCACAGATTGCAGACCCCTAGATTGGAAGGACGAATGAATATCATTGTCTGTTTTTCTTCTTAAGTGCATTTCTTGTCTGTCAGTCACAATCGATTGAATGCACCGTGTTGTTTGAAACTAACACATGATAGCAGTATATATAACAATAAAATTGACTTTCTCTTTGTTGGAAAGTTTCTTCACCTTCACAATTTTTGTCTTGATTTCTATGTTGCCCCCGTGCTTCGCTTCCATCTGAGTGTGTTCAGAGATCACACACTCTTGAGTGGTAATGATCTTTTCTTTCAAGATGCAAAGGACCTCGTTTTTCCTTTCCAGCATTTGTTGCAGCAACGGCTGCTTCCAGTTTACCTTCCTGAAAAAAGAAAGGAAACATTGGCCGCACAAAGACTGTGTGTACAACGTAGAAAACATATGGAAAAAGAGATGATAAAGCCTGGTACTATTTATTCGCAATCATGAAAGTTACTGTGGGAGTGAACGGTGTCAAAGGTTTATACACAAATACAACCAATGTAAAAGGCTGAAAAAAAAAACAGTTGTAGTAAGTGCAATTACTGCTGAGGGCAGTCAGGCAACCTGCTCAATCTGTCATGGGCTATATACATGGTGAGAGCTTCGGCTCAATCGCAGCTACTTGGGGCTCAAGCCCCAATCATTTTTAACTGTAACCCATGCCTTAATTATTGCACCAGACTCCACTACGCCAGAACTTGTTATCAATCTAAATTCAAAGTTGTGTTTAATGCTGCAAAAGGGGCTACTACTGCATATGCTTTGCTCTATGGAATATATTTGTTTAAGTGGCTTAGAGTGTATTTTGCATTTTATTGATATTTGTATAGCGCTATCGCCAAAGAGATGAACAATGCATTACAAACGTTAGTATAAATCAATGGTAAAATTGGCTGTACAATCATTGGCAGACGAGAGAGCAGAGGATAGGTACCTGGAAGAAGCTAGAGTGAGTTAGTTTTAAGGTAGCTACGAAACAAATGGCAAGGGGTAATGCGTTCCAGTTTTTGAGGGCAACAAGAAAAAAGGAATGAAAGTTGGAGAAGACACAAAGACGTTTAAAGACAGAGAGAAGCTAGAGCAATTGAGATCTGGGAAAGGAAAGAGGGATGTGATGAGAAAAAGTAGAGAAATGATATTCAAAGGAAGGGAAGATGAAGAGATGTAAATGAATGGGACAAAGACCAACTACACCAACTACAGTAAGGTAGAAAGAATGAGTGTAATTTGTTTAAGATATGGGAAGCCAGTCTTATTTTTTAATAACTATTCTTGTATGAGGAGTTTTTATTTTGTAAGACAAACATCATGGAACTCAACAAATGTGCCTAACATCATTAAAAACAGGATAGTCATTGTGATGATACACATGAACAGACATAACATTGTAAACTCAATGGCCCTCATTACGACCCTGGCGGAAATCGAAAAACGATGGCGGAAATGCAATACCGCCATCGAATAGCGCTTGGTGCGATTATGACCCGTCACCGTAAAGTACGATGCCATTAGCGACACCGTAGTGAACGCCAACGCTAACTGCACCAAGTACGCGCACGCGCGCCATGCCAAACCGTAACTACCACCATGGCGCAATGGTACGCGAATTCTGACCCTAGCGGACATGTACCTAACGCCATCAAGCATGGCGGAAAGTACCATTCCGCCATGGTGAGAAGTACGGCATCGGGAATCAACTGTAAACGGCCCTACTGAGTGCCTGTACACCACTCCCTGGCCACATTGCACAACTCCCCGTAGGTGCAATGAAGTCACACAATGCAACCAGTGAAATGTACAAGTCACCCATGCATGCCAACGAACAAATTAATCTAGGGGCTCCAAGTGCCTTGTGAGTGGCCATCCATATTTGCCATGGCACCATTGCCGCACTGATGCAGCACAGGCATGTGAAGGTTCAAGTACAGCAACATGAACTGAAATATGAGACAAACAAAAACAGGCCCCCCATCGCTTGACACCAGTGTAAGGCAACATCCAAAGAAGTATCTTGAGTGAGACTGCACCAGCCCTGTACTCCTGCCAGTAAACAAACCAACCATCAGCATAAGCATGTACCACACAAGTTGGCAGAGTGACTGAGCAGCCAGGCTCATCTCAAGAGGGGACAATGGGAGCTGCAGGGCACAGATGGCACGAATACAGAAGCTATTCCAATGGACATGACCTCAGTCTCCCTCCAAGAAACGCACGCAAACACAGGCACCTGTGACCATCCATATCACATCATTCCACCAATCCACCTGGCTGACCGGCATCTGTTACACAAAAGCTAATCCCCCGCCCATGAGCATGACATCATTAAAACAGTCATAATGGTAGCCCCTATCCCTGACCACACTGGGCTTCGTAGGCAAACGCGGCCAGTACAGTACCACGCAACTATAACCAGAAGCCGGAACCCAATGCAGATCTCCTCACAATACATCGCACCACAAATAGGAATATGCTACATTACTTGCAAAGAAGAACGCTACACGGTTAATATCAGAATAGAAATTTAATGCACCACAAAATCACCAAGCCCATACAGCCATTAGGTCATGAACCATAAAATACATTTCATCATTGTGGGCTGCATCCGCAATAAATGACCAGCTTCTTCTTGTGTGACGCCCTGTTCCTCCATGGTACACAGGGGCTACATTCACGTTCAAAAAGGCAACAAGGAAGCGCCTAGAACCACAGGGCCGTCCCATTAGGTAGGCACTAATCCAGCTGAAGGGTCGAAATGTTGCTCCTAGCCACTAGAACTGCGTAAGGGCATGTTGCCCATTGTCGATCGTCCCATAAGATCGTAATGGTGCTCCACTGATTAACTCGAAGCAGCAGGTGTCGGGAGTAAAAGCCATCTGCAGGAGTGGCATACAGATGGCAGCGGCAAAAGGGGAGGAGATACCTGTCACCCAAATGAAATGAAAAAGAATAGTAGGCCATCAGAACTTGATTTGTATTACTCACTTCAATCACCACACTAAATCCACAGCCATATGCATGCTAGCCCACTCCAAAGGATTATTCCCACCCAAAAATCACCTGCGAATCATAACTATGAAAATCGAGGTGAAAACACTATTACAAACGAGTGTTCGTGTGCATGCGTCTGTCAAAACAGAATCCATTCGATGGGATTAGTAACGTGCATAGACACAAGTGTCTGAAGGCGCGTCGAGACAGGGAGGGTTCAACAAGGGCAGATAGACGATGGTCCCACTATGGCAGCTCTGCATCACATAGCGCAGGGGAGGTGGATAGATCCCAAAAAGCCCTGTAAATGGCAAACTCTCCATCAAATCATCTGTCCATGCATCCATACATCATTCCCTCATCCCGGTATGAAAACGCCTGATTATTTACTCACATAACATGTGAATTTTCCATTGAGTCCGTGCGTAATGCGGTCAGCAAAATCCACTGTGCTCCAGGCAGGAATTCCAGTGTTGTGAAGTAACATGTATTTGGGAACGTCCTGCCTTATCGTCCACTACGCTATTGCGCATCCCATACTATTCATATCAATCATTGCATTCTCGCCATGGCCCCTGTCCCAAGGACATTAAACAATAGAACGTTATATTTGCAGTCAGACCTGTGGGCGTCTCCTCGCCGCTAGCTGAAGACCGAAAGCGCCGTCCTTCGAATTCCTCATTTGCAACATCACGTCGAAAAGGCATCTGTGACCGCTCGAAATCACAAATCCATCCATGTAGTGCGGCAATGTGTGAAAATGCAAAGTGGCTTCACTCACAAATGGGACGCCCCGCCCGTCGGTGAACCGCGGTACAGTGCTGCATGAGGGTCCACCGTTAATCGAGTACTACATTCCACTGACCCTTCACAAGTTTGTTCGCGACTGCAAAGATAGTATGTGAAACAATGGGACCATAGCAGAATGAACATATGAACCAATATTTCACTGCCATCGGGATCAAATACATGATTGTAATAGCAAGATGCCATGCGTCGAATTGCAGCGTTGTGTGCGGGACGTGCTCGCCCAAAGGGGATTGCAGCTTGCGCAGGTGGAATTAATCACCACAGGTGGAGGCAATACAGCTTGAAAACACATAAATTGCACACCCAACCCCCTCCCACAACCACACCCACTCCAAAATGCTACCGGCAGGACTAGCGATGTTGGCCCTGGGGGACCTGATAGCACTGCAAGTACTCCAACTTCAAGAAGAAGACGAACACCAACTACTACAACAACCGGCCGCACAGAGGAGACGCAGGAGGAGGAGGAGGGCAAGGCAGGCCCAGCAAGGCCCGCCAGCACAGCCACTACCACCACGCAGGCAGCCCGCAATCCCACGCCTCCGAGCACATCCGTTCGACCTCACGGATGAGCAGATCCACACCCTCTACCGTTTGGACCGGGACACCATAACCGCCATTGTGGACATGACACAGGCTGACCTTGTCAGCATGATAGATAGCCCAACCGCCATTCCACCCCTACTGAAGGTGGTGTCTGTACTCCACTTCCTGGCCACAGGCACCTACCAGCACACAGTCGGACAGTTGCATGGCATTTCACAGCCAGTGTTCTCACGGACACTATTGCAAGTGCTCGATGCCCTCCTGAAGCACGCAGACGACTACATCTCTCTACCACGCTCGGAGCAGGAAATTACGAACACAAAAGTGGGATTCCATGCACTTGGCGGCATACCGGGTTGCATTGGTGCCATCGACTGCACCCATGTGGAATTGGTCGTCCCACATGCCATGGAGGCCCAGTACCGCAACCGAAAACAATTTCATTCTCTGAATGTACAAATGGTGTGTGACTCCAACAGGATCATTACACATTGTTGTGCACGATTTCCAGGATCAACCCATGATTCTATGGTCTTGAGGAACTCTACAATACCACGCTACATGGAGCGACACGCAGGGAACAGATCCTGGCTACTCGGTGAGTCTCATTTCATGCATGATAATGTGGGGTATGTGATGCGGCAATGACCTGGCAGGAAGGGGGGGGGGCCTACGTAGCAATGTCATTCCACAAACATCCTTTATTGTCCACATACAGGTGATGCCGGGTATCCACTGAAGAGATGGCTCCTTACACCACTCCGGAACCCACAGAACCAGCCTGAGGAGGACTACAAACATGCCCACTCACGTACCCGTGTAGTCATAGAACAGGCATTCGGCCTACTGAAGACTCGTTTCCGCTGCCTCAGCAGGTCTGGCGGGGCACTCCTGTACCGCCATGTGAAGGTTGCAAAGATGGTCATGGCATGTGTCATGCTACACAACATGTGCGTACGTAGAAATGTGCCCATGCCCCCTGACGCAGAACTGCAAGCACCTGAAGATGGTCATGATGAGGGTGGGGATGTGGCAGCACCTCAAGGAGTCTGCGAGGCACAGGAGGGCCGTGACATTCGTCAGATTCTCATTGATTCATGCTTCTAGCACTCACGCCTGGTGGCTGATACATGGACACGGGACTTGTGGCACTGTGTGTGTCTGGAACATGCACAATATGGACTGTACGCCTATAAAGGCCTCGTACACAAAGATCAATGTCCACACATCTCATTGGATGATCGTGCATTGTTTATAGCATATGTGAAATTATGTTACACACCCCATCGACCCGCCACCCAAGTGAGCCCAACACACCCCCTCCACCCTCCTACCTCCCCCCCGAACACCAGTGTCCGAAGATGCTCATAGTCAGTGGGCAGACGCTATTGCAAGCCCCCTCTCCGGGTATCAGGGGCACCCCTGCCTGTGGAGCGCAGGTTCCTCCCAGATCTACGTTGGGGGCTGCCCTGGACGGAACTTGCAACGGATGATGTCTCTGCCTGCTCACGTCCATGCATGTCCCTAAGGGTTTGTGAGAGCTCAGTGAGCACACGGCGCACAGCGGCAAGTTCAGCACATACGTCTTTGGACGTCGCATGCAGTTCCCCCCTCAGGCTCTCGGTGCTTCTCTCCATTTGTACTCTCAGGCTCTCGGTGCTTCTCTCCATTTGTACTCTCAGGCTCTCGGTGCTTCTCTCCATTTCTGCCCTAAGTGTCTCAGTTGATGTTTCTATGGCTGCCTTAGTAGCCCCACATTCATCAGCATGGTCCTTGAGGAGCGTGGCCAGTTGCTGCTGTTGCACGATCACCAGGTCGAGGGACTGTTGCCTCTGCTGTGCCATGGCCATTTGCGGTGGTGTCACAGAGGGGCTGGTCACCTCATGTTGCCTTGCCACAGGGCTTGTGGGGGATGGCCAGTCGTCGTCTTGTGGGTGCCCCTGCGTGGTATCCTCATGGTGTACGGGATGAAACATACAGGGGGATTGAGACAGGTCATGGATGGATCTTACTTCGACATCCCCGTTTTCTGTGTCGGAGCATGCTGCCATTAATGCAGTGTCACCTATGGTGCTGCTGCCACCAGAAGCAGTGCCTTCTGTGGCATCCATTGGGGGGACCAGTGGTGGTGCTGACGTGGGCATGCTGGCTGCTGGGGTGCCTGTTGGATTTCCCTCCTGTGTGCTGCCACTTGATTTGTGCTGCTGCCGTGTCTTGATGCGTGCAGCTGAGGTGGAGGGTCTTTGGCCGTTGGTCTTGGCCCTCTTTGCAGGTGTGCTGGTAGGGGTGTCCTGGAGCTCGTCGTTTGAATAGGACCCTGTGGTGGAGTAAAGGAGGGCGAGCGTTATTAATGGGTCTGTTGAAATTGGAATGGCAATGTATCACATGCATTGGGGTGGTACCTGAGGGTGATTTGGGTCGGGGCCTTGGAGGTGGTTTCATTTTTGTGTGGATTGAGGATGCAGTTGTTTTGCAGCCTGCAGTTAGGGTGTGCCTGCTGCACGTGTAGAGGGTGTTTTTAGGATTTTTAATTATTTATGTATTTAATGTGAGTTTTAAAGTGCGCTATCAGGCCGATGTATGTGGACGTTCTCCTGGACATGTGTTACTGTTGGACTATGTGGACACATGGTACTTCACATGATTGGACATTGTGGATTTGGCATTGTTTAATTTGGCCCACCTACCTGATTCTTCGGATGTCTGCACTCCTTTCTCCATCCCTCCGACTCCCTCTATACTCTCCATTCCAATGGTGGAGGCACAGATTTCTTCCCAGGGGGTCAACTTGATGGGTGATTCCGATCCTCCCCCGGTAGCTGTGGCAATGTTTCGGTTGGCAGAAAGTATGCTACGGACGCGGATCCGCAGGTCGTCCCATCGCTTTCTGCATTGCTGTGGGTTGCGGGGTGCGGTCCCCACCGCACTTACCCGCTGTGCCACCAGGGCCCATATGGCCTTCTTGTTCGCAAGTGCCATCCTGGTCATTTGCGTCGAGAAGACGACGGCAGCATTCTCCTGGAGGGTCTCTGTGAGCACGGTGAGTTCCTCACGGGAGAAGTGGACCTGCCGCTTGCGGTCGCACGCTTTTTTCGCTACTTTTCCCATTTTTATTGCTTTCACTAGGGTGGATGACGGGTTGGGATGTGTCTCAGGGTAGTATTTTTAATGGTTGTGTGGGAATTCTGATTTTATAGGTGTACGGCGTGCTGTTTCTCGTTCCGGGACCATGTTTTTACTTCCGTTTCCGTATATTTACGGTCACCGTACTTTCCGATTGCCGCTCATTACGGTGACCGCTAAGATGGGTGGCGGAATTGCACCTTGGGCGCCGTACGACGGCGGTGAGGGGCGTTTTGGGGTCATTTCCGCCATCGCAGACTTTGCACTTCCGCCATGGCGTAGTGCTCGTGCCCGATGGGTCGGAATTAGCCGCACTTTGCTCCGTCGTGCAATGGCGGAAACGCTATTTACGCTATGGCGGTCAGGTCAGTCACTTTCCGCCAGGGTCGTAATGAGGGCCAATGTACATACATCATGGAGAACAACTGATACTGAAAGAAGGGGGGAAGAAGAAAAGAAGGGGTTCATCAAGAATAAGCACACAACAAACAACACATATTCCATAAGAGAACACATTAGCCATAGTTTTCAAGGAAACATTCCAATATATCTAAGAATTTGTCAGTGCCTCCTGATTGTTTAATAATTGCCCTCTTATAGGTAGATACAGTTATGATATGATATGATCGTTTATTTATAGAGCGCCTATACACAATGTGTTTCAAAGCGCTTCAAGGCAAGGGAGGGAACAAGGGAAAATATAACCACATTCTTACAGGCCCATGAACAGTAAGGATGTGAAATTAACTATCGTGCTCGGCCTGACGACATTTCAGATAGTGCAAGAGCTAAGACATAGATAAGTAAGGGAGGGGGAGGGTGGGAAGGAAATGGAAACAGACAGGTGACTACCGTACTAGGCCTGACGACATTTCTGGTAGAGCCGGAGAAAAACAAAAGGTGAGGGAGAGGTGTGCAGAAAGGGAGGGGAGGAACAAAACAAGTGACTATCATACTAGGCCTGACGACATTTCAGATAGTGCTGGATGGGTGGTGGGGAGGAAAAAAACAGTAATGGGAGGGTGGAGGAAACAGACGAGGTTGCTATCATATTAGGTCCAGGGACAATTCTGATAGAGTAAGTGCATAGAAGAAAGTAAGGGGAGGAGATAGGAAAAGGGAGAAGGGAAAGGAGGAGAGAAAAGAGAGTAAGCAGTAAAAAAGAGTGGAGAAGCAAGAGTGGAGAGCGAATACAATTGCAGAAGTCAGTAGTAACACATAATGTTGCTGTCACAACCCTTACCCCGAAGCCCCCCTGGCTTGCCCATGGGCCAGGGGGAGCCTTGACCCCAGTCTCCTCTAAATCCCAACCGAGGCCTTCTTGGGGCCAGTCCTGGCGCCTTTGGCACCAGACTCATACTTAATAATGAGTTTGTGCTTGTGAACTACTTTTTGTTACTGCCATTCAATGTGGAAGCATCCACAGAATCAGGCTTCTTGGAACCTGGCTTGCAAAAGGATGGTTTGGGTGTGGCACCTTGGAACTCTTTTACCTGGACTTCTTTCTTGAAGCTATTTAAACCACGCCTGACTGGACTGACACGCTTCGCGTTAGTTTGCAATACTGCAACGTGACGCTCACCTCGTTCAGCTTCAGCCACGAACCTCGGATAAACAGCATCTGCAGAAAAAGAAAGAAGACATAGTTAGAAAAGGTTGCAGCTTACCCGAATTCCATCATTAGCGGTTCTCAGCTCTTCCCACCGGCATCCTGGAACCAGCGCTCCTTCGGATCGACGGACCTGCAGAAAGGGAAAGACAGGGCTTTTGACGGCAGAGCACCGCGACCTGTGAAGACAAAAGATAACAGGTTAGCAAAGGCAAGGCACCTTAGCGCTGCGTTAAGCGCCAACTCGCTGCGTCTAGGCGCTCCATAAACGCTAATACCTACCAGCGAACCCTGAATCCAATCTTCGCCACGAATTGGACTTCCACATACCTAAGGAAGAGAAAAAAGAGATTGTTAATTCCAGAAAGGCATGCTAGGACAGCAAAACATCATAGCAATAAGACCTACCTGAAAGACTCACGTCAGGCCGGCATCAGTGAAGTAACTCGACCGCCAATGCCCGCAAAGCACCACGCGCCCCTGCCGAGACAGCAGGACAGAGAACCCGCCAACATCAAGAACAAGGTGAGAGGAAGCCCAGAGGGATTGCAGACATACCCGGTGGTGGGAGGCTGTTAATCCCAGTTACCCGGTCCTAAACATTGTTTACCTGTATTTCTGGCAGGATTCTTCCGCTGGTCACTACTGGGCATCGCAGGGAGGATACCTGGACACCAATTGCTGGGTGGCGCCCCCGTGGAACCAGGTGAGCGTAACAGTTGCAAGCCAGGATACAAGATGAAGATGGGAACAGCATGATTCAGGGCCACCATGAGTACAAGATGCAAAGGAAGTCCAGCATGAGAGTTGAGAAAGAGTGGCGCACCGTGAATGAATGAAGTCCATAAAAGTCAAATCCAGCATTGGCCACAAGGCAATGATGGTGAAGGAAGGCACCAGGTGGGCGGGGCTTGCTAAGTGGTGAAAAAGAGCAGCAGGCAGGAAGGTACCAGGTGGGCGGAGCTTAGGACAGGCCAGTTAACAGCTCTTCCACCCAGTCATCAATACAGAAGGAAGCAGGTGATTTCCAAGACCTCAAAAGCATTCTTTTTGCAACCATGGATGCCCGGAGTAGCCAGATGTATTTACAGAATTGAATGCCATCCAGTGAGGACACATCACCAAGCACCAAAATGAAAGCGTTCATTCCAATAGTGCAGTTTAAGACCAATTAAGTTGACAAGTGTTTCGGCTTCACCCTGAGCCTTTTTCAAAATAACAGGGCATATGTTCTAATCACATATCCGGTCTGTAGAAATGCTAGCATCTGGCTATAATTCAGTTTAGAGACATGTGTTCGGCTTCACCCTGAGCCTTTTTCAAAATAATAGGGCATATGTTCTAATCACATATCTTGAAATGTATGAACATGATTCACAACATGTTTGTATAAACATATATTCAAAAATATACAGTTGGACAGAGAATTGGGAGGGGGAGAGGGTTTGGATCAATTCGGTCAAGACGAAAGAAGAGAAAAAGTAGCAAGGGAACAAAGAAAAATATTGTAATGCACATAAGGGTTGTTCTGGATTCAACAACATCTCAGCTTAAGTATTTCGTTTGTTAGAATCAAAATAGTTCACAATAAATCTATTTGTTCTTCCTCAATACATATAGAATGTATCCACTCATAGTTACATGATTAGGTTCTCCCTGAATTGTAAAATGCTCATCGTGAAAGGATGTTTGCTTAAATAAATAACATGCAGTTGTTAAGTACAACATAACCTATAGTGCGCAACATGAGAATATCTCTATTTCTCTTACACATGCATTTTAGTGTATAAAACATAGTTAATGTGGTATGTGCACAAGCATAAACTGTGTATGTTTGGCTTAAAAATGTGATCTTACCTGGTCTGCAGAAATGCTAGCATCTGGCTATAATCCAGTTTAGAACTCCGTAATTTAGAACTCTGCTAATTCTTTCAGGAGGGTTACAATCCCTCCTGAAAATGTATTGATTATGTATTGATTCAGTTGTCATTAAACCATCATAATATCACTCACGTAAAATATCAGAACTGTTGTATTTGGGTGCATTTATTCAATGTTATCTGTAACACTAGGCATGACATCCCGTGTGTGCTTGTAGAAATATGCATCATTGCCCAAAATATTGTTTAAAGTCGGGCTGCTTGCACATCAATGTTTAACTATGCATCGCTATTGCTCGTAGAACAGTGGTTGGGCCTAATTAGCATTATCGCTGTATTATCTAGCATAATTCGTATGTGTTTAGTAGCCTCGTGCGTGTCTACCATACTAATCAGTCCCCCGTGGTCTAAGGGTATCCCTCTGTCTTCTTACCTTGGACTGGTGTGTGTACAAAGTATGCGCGTCTGCCTCGATCCAAACGCTGACTCAGGGATTCGAGTGTGTATATACTTGCGTTACCTAGGTAACTCGGGAAGTCCTTTCTCTTTTCTCCCGTTCCTCAAACATCCGCCATCTTTCAGTGATCAAAGATGTAGTCGGTTTAAACAGATGCCATTCACTAAGCTGGTCTGTGCTTGACATTTCCCACTGTACAATCAATGCAATTACATAGTGTATTCCATACTAAATTACGGTTTACGGTGTAATAGTTCTGTCAACCATTACATAATACATTACATTCTAAATTGTTAACCTATTTAAAATGTACTTATTCTGTAAACAGTGCTACATATTTTTGAATGTATAGTTAGCCTTGCATACTCATTAACATAAGTGTTAGTTAACCTCCCAAGTGATCCTTCAATCAGATAAAAGCCTGAATCGACAAATGGCGTTCAGTTGAGAATAAAGCTTATTTACATGTCCCAGTAACATGGTCATTCATAATATGATGAGTCTCTTAAGTGAGTTCTAGGTTAGATAAAAAGACGCATGGTCGACCGCCTGTAATTATGTAATCTTGTTAAGGTTGGAAATACATAAATAAGGTCTGGTAATTAACCTGGTTATATATGTTGCATTCTATTCTCATGGTGTCCACTCATGAAAATATTCATGATTGGTAGAAAGAAATATATTACCTATCGTAATTAGACTTGTGCTTTTCACTTAACTAAGGAGTACCTAGCTTCCCATTGTACTATGTGTTCCTGAAGGTCTTATCCTTCTTTTACGGATGTACAATAACAAATAATTACATTCAAATGGTTATAAAAAATGGACCATCTCATTGTCCTTATTTAAACCGTGTTTAGTCGTTCTAAACTTGCAAATAAGTCTTGCTTCAGCTTGACGTAACAGAAGTTCAAAATTGCCTCCTCTTTTTCCCAAATTGACTTTATGCAAACCTATACATCTAAGATTATGTTTGCTTTCCATTTGATGTGATTGTTGCCAATGCAACACCAGTGGTAGTGACGCACCTTGGCTTCCCATTGTTGAGAGATGTTCTCCAATTTTGGATACTGACTTCGCGTATGGTGCTTGCAATATATAAGCGTTCACATGTACATATTATTGCATATACAATGTATTTTTATTTGCAGTTGATATTGTCATTGACCCTGATTTGGATTCCTCTTGCATCCTGAAAAGTCTCTGTACTTGCATGAGCGTTTTGACATAATGTGCATGTACATTTTCTGAATCCTGCGACTTCTTGATCCAGCCAAGTTCTTGTTATTTCTTGTTGTTGTTCTGGGAGTAATGAAGGACTTAAATGCATATTAAGTGTTTTGGCTTTTCTATAGATGATTCTTGGTTGTTCCTGAATGTATTTAGTTAAATGTGGGTCCAGTGCAAGCAGGTGCCATTTTTTCCTAAGAATCTTTATCAAATCTGAGTTATCGGTGCAATATGTAGTAATAAAATTGACCTTAGCATCTTCACCTTTCTCTTTATGCTCCTTGGGTTTTAGGGTTTGCTGCTCGTCATATTCTGAGCGTTTCGCTTGGCTGCATGTATACATGTTTGTGACTAGGCCCTTTGTTTAAATCTTTCTTCAAACAGGTCACATTCTGTTGAAAAAGTTTCTGAGTCCTGACAATTGCATGTAGCCCTGACAAATTCTCCTGTTGGAACATTCCATTTGACTGGTCTGTGATGGCAGCTGCTCACATGCAATGTAGAGTTCACTTCAGTATCCTTGTCGCTAATTTCCCATTTGATAATTAGGGGTGTCACGGTATTAGTTTTATGACAGTACAATAACCTTCTTGCCAAATGACGGTATATCATGGTTATCGCGGTATAGCAGGTGGAGTTAACTAATCTTAACCAATATTTTCTAAAAGGTCATACATTGTCAGATTTATCATCACAAACAAAACCAGGCACCCAGGGCCAGAATTGGGCTTTTCAATATACTTTCCACTGAAATGCCACCCCTTGCTTCCACCAAACTCAAACACATGTGTGGAGAGGAGGCGGGGGAGCCCTGCTGCGACTGGCAAAGCAAACTGAATGGCTTTTCTTAAGTGGTCATTTAGGCTTTTAGCCCCCCCACTGGCTACTGGTGAACATGGTGCCATTTTGATAACCTGCATGCCACAGATCAATGGAGTCTGATGGTAGTATACGCTTGTGCGCATACACACGAACACGCACTCTCTCTTTACGTTACAGCCTTTAGTTTACTTGCGGGCCAATTGGTGTTCAGTAATCACGGACATGTTACACCTTGGTATGGCAGCAGGGAATACCCACAGAGATGAGTAAATTTTGCAGTGTGACTTATTATATGTAAATTCAATGATAGAACCAGGGAAATCCCCCATTGTCATATGTTTAGAAAACTTTATCCATTATAAATATATAAACCTCAAAGCCGCCAACCCAAAATAAACCCTTTTCCTTCTTGGCACTGTATTTATTCTTCCTATTGCTAACCTATTGATTTTGTGTCAGGCACGTGTGGTTTATGGAATGGCATTTAAAAATTGCTCCAACTGAAACTACTTGGCAGACGGCACATCCAACACTGCAAGACCAAGACTGCAAGACCAAGACTGCACAGCACTTGCTTACTGCAGTCTTTCCAAATCAGATTGAAAAGCACACTTAACGGTATGAACGGTATACCGGTATAAACAATGTGACGGTTATTATTGTTCAATTAAGTGGTTCACGGTATCTTTAACGGTATACCGTAATACCGTTACATCCCTATTTGATATGTATATAGTTAGGTCAAGAAAATTGATTGATGACTCAGTTTGTCCTGTAAATTCAATGCCATATTCATTGTTGTTCATCCTTACTCTAAAGTTGTCCAATTCCTCTGTTGTGCCATTCCAGATTATTAGGACATCGTCGATGTATCTGGCCCATAATATAATTTGTGTTTTATAAGCCTCATCTTTGTATACTTGTTCCTCCTCATACATGCCTATGAATAGGTTTGCCAATGAAGGGGCATATTTTGTGCCCATTGCAATCCCTCTTATCTGTATCTGGCCCATGGTATAATTTGTGTTTTGTAAGCCTCATCTTTGTATAATTGTTCCTCCTCATACATGCCCATGAATAGGTTTGCCAATGCAGTGGCATATTTTGTGCCCATTGCAATCCCTCTTTTCTGTCGGAAGAATCTGTTGTCAAACATGAATATGTTTTGCTCAAAAGTCACAGTAAGCATCTCCTTAATCATCTCTACGTAGTGGTAGTGGGAAGCAGAGTCCTCCTTGAATGTGAAATCAATATTCGCAATGCTGCATCATGTTTAATGATTGTGTGCATGGCCCGGACATCCCAAGTAGCCCACAAATATGTTGATTTCCAAACCCTTTTCTCTATGATCCTGATGGTATCAGTAGTATCTTTGATAAATGCTTGTAGCTTGGGTACTCAAGGTCACAGTATGACATCAATATATTCTGCTATCTTCTCTGTGGCCCACCCGATGACACTTAAAATTGGGCACCCTTCTGGATTATTAACAAAGATTTTATGCACCTTAGGAAGGAAGTACATTGTTGGTATGATAGGATGTTTAATTAATAAGGCAGATTTCTCATCATCAGTGATGAGACCCTCCCTGTGCCAACTGGTGATTCTCTCATTTATTTCTTGCAATACTTCTGTTATTGGATTACTACGTAATTCTTCATAGCAAAATGGTGTCAACAAATGGTTTGCAGCCATTGTTAGGTAGTCCTGTCTATTCATAATGACGATATTGCCGCCCTTGTCAGCTTCCTTTATAACAATTTCTCTGTCCTCTTTCAAATTTCGTAATGCTGCAAGTTCTTTATTGTTTAAATGTTGTCTGTCATTTGCATTTCTTGTGCTTCTGTTTCTTTCACATAGCTCATGGATGCCTCTAGAAGTAGTTCGATGGAATACCTCAATGAAGTTTTCCAGCGGAAATTGTGGTGTGAATCTGGACTTATGTTTAAGCTCTTCTTCCATAGGGCATATTGGTGTAATCTTTAATTCATTCAGAGTAGTATGAATTTAAACTATATGTGTGTCTTCCAAAGTTCTTAACAAGTGGATATTTTCAATGTCCTCAATAGATAAAAGACTCTTCTGGGGAATCTCGCAATGTTCATATGGGCATTCTATTTGTGTAGTAAAGAATTCTTTTAATTTTAGCTGACGCACAAATTCAAAAAGATCTATTTGTGTATTGGTCAGGTCAGAGTTGGTTGATGGCGCAAAGGATAGGCCCTTATTTAATAATGTAATTTCATCTGGAGTTGGAGTTTTGCCTGATAGATTCATCACAAGGTTGTTCATTTCTTTTTGTTGGCTGATTCTCGGGCGCTCGCCCTCGTTAATCGTCAATAGTCTTTCAATACGTCTGGATTTCTGTCGTCCACATCCCCCCTCCTTCCTCTCATCCTTTTGTATGTGGATTCTTGTTGGTTGCTACGGGAAGCTGAAAACAGACTTGTTTAAAGTTGGTGTTCCTTGTGCCTTTCTTGTACCTTCTGATTTGATTAAGAAAACCTGACCCTCCTTTTTCCTTTCAGTTTCTCTCTCTTCTTCACTTTGTATCTCTTTGTCACTGTCTGAGTCTACCGCCGAACTGGCAGATGAGGTATTAGGCGTGGTGGCTTTTGATGAGGGCTTCTTATATTGGTTAAACTTCTCCTGTAAAGTGTAAACTCTGTCTTCTTGGTAGTCACGTTCATCTCTGAAAAACCTTTTGCAGTTACCTTAATTTAATGTCATCCTGATATTCTTTCACAATTTCGTGCATCTTTAGGTAGTTTTTTTCTGTCACCTCAAGCGCTCTACTCTCAGATGTACTTGATTGAGGTATTCTATCGAGCTACTTCTAGAGACATTCATAAGCTATGTGAAAGAAACAGAAGCACAAGAAACTCAAATGGCAGACAAAATTTAAACAATAAAGAACTTGCTGCATTATGAAATTTGAAGGACAGAGACATTTTTTAAAGGAAGCTGACAAGGGCGGCAATATCGTCATTACGAATAGACAGGACTACCTAACAAAGGCTGCAAACCATTTGTCTACACCATTTTGCTATGAAGAATTACATAGTAATCCAAAGTATTGCAATAAATAAATGAGAGAATCACCAGTTGGCACAGGAAGGGTCGCATCACTGATGATGAGAAATCTTGCCTTATTAATTAAATATCCTATCACACCAACAAGGTACTTCCTTTCTAAGGTGCATAAAATCTTTGTTAATATTCCAGAAGGGAGCCCTATTTTAAGTGGCATCGGGTGGCCCACAGAGAATATAGCAGAATATATTGACATCATGCTGCGACCTCGAGTACCCAAGCTACAAGCATTTATCAACAATACTACGGATACCATCAGGATCGTAGAGAAAATGGCTTGGAAATCAACATATTTGTTGACTAGATGGGATGTCTGGGCCTTGTACACAATCATTAAACATGATGCGGCATTGCAAACTATTGATTTCACATTCAAGGAGGACGCTGCTTCCCATTACCACTACGCAGAGATGATTAAGGAGATGCTTACAGTGACTTTTGAGTAAAACATATTCATGTTTGACAACAGATTCTTCCGACAGAAAAGAGGGATTGCAATGGGCACAAAATATGCCCCTGCATTGGCAAACCTATTCATGGGCATGTATGAGGAGGAACAAGTATACAAAGATGAGGTTTACAAAACACAAATTATATTATGGGCCAGATACATCGACAATGTCCTGATCATCTGGAATGGCACAACAGAGGAATTGGACAACTTTAGAGTAAAGATGAACAAGAATGAATACGGCATTGAATGTACAGGACACACTAATGAGTCAATCAATTTTCTTGACCTAACTATATACATATCAAATGGGAAATTAGCGACAAGAACTTTCTGCAAGGATACTGAAGTGTACTCTACATTGCATGGGAGCAGCTGCCATCACAGACCAGTCAAATGGAATGTTCCAACAGGAGAATTTGTCAGGGCTAGACCCAATTGTCAGGAGTCTGCAACTTTTTCAACAGAATATGACCTGTTGGAAGAAAGATTTAAACAAATGGGCTACTCACAGACATGTATACATGCAGCCAAGCGAAAAGCTCAGAATATGATGAGGGAGCAAACCCTAAAACCCAAGGAGCATAAAGAAAAACATGAAGATGCTAGGGTGAATTTTATTACTATATATTGCTCGGCTAACTCGGATTTGAGAAAGATTCTAAGGAAAAATTGGCACCTCCTTGCACTGACCCCACATTTAACTAAATACATTCATGAACAACCAAGAATCAGCTATAGAAAAGCCAAAACACTTAAAATGCATTTAAGTCCTTCATTACTCCCAGAACAACAACAAGAAATATCAAGAACTTGGCTGGCCCAAGAAGTCGCAGGATTCAGAAAATGTGGTACAGGCACATTATGTCAATACGCTCATGCAAGTACAAAGACTTTTCAGGACGCAAGAGGAATCGGAATCAGGATCAATGACAATATCAACTACAGATCAAAATACGTTGTATATGCAATAATATGTACAGGTGAACGATTATATATTGGAACCACCATACGCGAAGTCAAAATCCAAATTCAAGAACATCTCTTAACAATGGGAAGTCAAGATGCATCACTACCACTGGGGTTGCATTGGCAACAATCACATCAAATGGAAATCAAACAGAATCTTAGATTCATAGGTTTGCAGAAAGTCAAATTGGGAAAAAGAGGAGGCAATTTGGAACGTCTGTTACGTCAAGCTGAAGCAAGACTTATTTGCAAGTTTACAACGATTGAACATGGTTTGAATAAGGACAATGAGATGGTCAATTTTTTATAACCATTTGAATGTAATTATTTGTTATTGTACATCCGTAACAGAAGGATAAGACCTTCAGGCACACATGATTCAATGGGAAGCTAGGTACTCCTTAGTTGAGTGAAAAGCACAAGTCTAATTACGATAGATAATATATTGCTTTCTACCAATCATGAATATTTTCATGAGTGGGCACCATGAGAATAGAATGCGACATATATAACCAGGTTAATTACCAGACCTTATTTATGTATTTCCAATCTTAACAAGATTACATAATTACAGGCGGGCGACCATGCGTCTTTTTATCTAACCTAGAATTCACTTAAGAGACTCATATTATGAATGACCACGTGACTGGGACATGTAAATAGACTTTATTTTCAACTGAACGCCATTTGGCGATTCAGGCTTTTATCTGATTGAAGCATCACTCAGGAGGTTAACTAACACGTATGTTAATGAGTATGCAAGGCTAACTATACATGCAGATTTATGTAGCATGGTTTACATAATAAGTACATTTTAAATAGGTTAACAATTTAGGATGTAATGTATTACGTAATGGTTGTCACAAGTATTACACCGTAAACAGTTAAGTAATTTAGTATGGAATACACTATGTAATTGCGTTGATTGTACAATGGGAAATGTCAAGCACAGACCAGCTTAGTGAATGGCATCTGTTTAAACATGATATTACTTTGATCACTGAAAGATGGCGGATGTTTGAGGAACAGGAGGAAAGAGAAAGGACTTCCCGAGTTACCTATGTAACTCAAGTATATACACAGCTCGAATCCCTGCATCAGCGTTTGGATCAACGAGGCCGACGCGTGTAATTTGTACACACACCAGACCAAGGTAAGAAGACAGAGGGATACCCTTAGACCACGGGGGGACGGATTAATATGGGAGACACGCACAAGGCTACTAAACACATACGAATGATGCTAGATAACATGGAGATAATGCTAATTAGGCCCAACTAACGTTCTACGAACAATAGCGATGCAGAGTTAAACATTGATGTGCAAGCAGCACGACTTTAAACAATATTCTGGGCAATGATACATATTTCAACAAGCACACGGGATGCCTCGCCTAGAGTTATGGATAACATTGAATAAGTGCACCCAAATACAACAGTTCTGATTTTTTACGTGAGTGATATTAGGATGATTTAATGACGACTGAATCAATATATAATCAATACATTTTCAGGAGGGATTGTAACCTGAGAATTTGCAGACTTCTAAATTACAGAGTTCTAAACTGGATTATAGCCAGATGCTAGCATTTCTACAGACCGGGTAAGATCACATTTTTAAGACAAACATACACAGTTTATGCTTGTGCACATACCACATTAACTATGTGTTATATACTAAAATGCATGTGTAAGAGAAATAGAGATATTCTCACGTTGCGCACTATAGGTTATGTCGTACTTAACAACTGCATGTTATTTATTTAAGCAAACATCCTTTCACTATGAGCATTTTACAATTCAGGGAGAACCTAATCATGTAACTATGAGTGGACAAATTCTATATGTATTGAAACAGAACAAATATATTTATTGTGAACTATTTTGAATATAACAAACAAAATACTTAAGCTGAGATGTTGTTGAATACAGAGCAACCCTTATATGCATTACTGTGACAACCTGACAAAAGCTGCAAGCACGGAAAACCCAAAGGAGGGTTGGTGGGGACAAAAGACAGAAAATAAAACAGTGCTGGATCATGAAAATGAAACACACCCATGCACTGATATTCACGGCTGTGGCCGTACAAGTACAGACTTCATAAAAACACCGGCTCAGGCAGCCGCGGGAAAAGACATGACTCATGTAAATAGTTTACACATCAAAGGCAACACGTTCCCTCTGAAGTCAGCGCCGGCTCAGGCAGCCGAGGGAAAAACTTGTTTAAGCTGTTTTCAGATTAAGGGCAGGAAGTTCCTTTCGAAGTCAAATCGCAGTTATACTGACCGGAACAGAAAACCATACGAGCGTGTTAGTAAACAAAAGAATGCGCCACAGAAAACTGTAGAAGACAGAATTATTGTATCACAGAACTTACCGTGTACTTTTACAATGAAAACCAGCGTTCTCCACGAGGCACCAGTGCGGGCTCCATTATGGCGACCAAGATCCTCCATGGAAGGGGGTGGGGCTTGGAGGGGCTTTTCAAGCTTTCGGCGGGGAAGCATCCTGTTTGGGTGGAATTGTCCAAGCCCCTATATAAGGGAGGAGATAAGGAAAAACTGACAGATTTGTTTCCTTTCTGTTGCAGAGGTCAGCAGAGGGTGAGGAAGCAGCCGAGAGGTTCCAGTCGGCGTACGAAGACTAAACTACGTTTTTTTTCCTTATATTCTAACCAAGCCGGCTGATAACAAATTTTGGACTCTAAACAGGGGTTCTTACCCAACTTAATTTTCTTTTGTTACCATTTTCTGAAGTCAATAAAGACACATTTTTGTTAACCTAACTCCTGCTCATAGTGATCCCTTATATCAGTGGTGGCAGCGGTGGGATCGAGAACGCTATGGAGGCCATAATCAAAGCACTTACAGATGGTCAGCAACAGCTGCAACAGGCAATGCAGGTGCAGTCGCATCAAGCGCAAACGGACCGGCAGGCATTACAGCAGGCTCTACAGATACAGCCACGCAAGATGCCATCAAGCACATCACAGAGACTATGACAGCTGCAAGGGGTAACTCCATAGCCCCAACCAATGTGCTACAAAAATATCAGCAAGGTGAAGATCCAGGGTATTTTTTTACCAACTTCGAGAGAGTGGCAAGAAATTCACAGTGGCCGGTGGAGAAATGGGGCCACTTCATTGCTCCATTATTGACTGGTCCCCTACAAGGAGCATATCAGGCGGCTAATCCAACAGGAGATATTACTTACGCCGAGATCAAGAAAACCATATTAGAACGAATGGGGGTCGACGACGAGGCCTACAGAGCCAGACTAAGGGATACCCGCCTAAGAACCGGTGAGACCCCCAGGCAACTGTATTAACGGATACACGATCTCTGTGACAAATTGTTAAAACCAGCCTCCGGATCAGTACAGAAAATAATGGAGAAGGTTAAACTCGAACAATTCATAGAGGCTTTACCCTCCGCGATGCAAAAATGGGTACGTCAACACCATAGGCCCACCCTAGCAGAGGCCATTGATATCGCAACAGCATTTCAAAAAGCAGGAGCTACCCGACCACCGTCGGTGGACCCCAACAAATTGGTGCCCAAAGGAACAGCCCTACCCGAGTTAAAGAGCAATCAACCAGGCCAAGGAAATGGTTGGAACACGACGACCAGACAACCACAATGTTTTGACTGTGGTGAATGGGGACATATTTCCCAGTATTGCCCACGAAAACCAAAGCCAGAGCCAATGGAAATCGGATATGCTCAAAAACAAGAACACCGAAGAAGGAAGGATCCGTATCTGATGGAAGTATGACTGGATGGAAAACCGAGACAAGCCCTGCTGGATTCAGGAAGTGAGCGGACCGCCATAATACCGGAGGTAAGTGGGTTGGCGGGGAAGGGTAGAGGAACTATTCCTATTACCTGTGTGCATGGGGACACCAAGGCATATCCCTCCCAGGAAGTAGATCTTGAGGTAAAGGGGGTTAGTACGAGGATGAAGGTCACCTAAATGCCCCATTTACCGCACAAGTGCTGCTAGGTAAAGACCTACCTTTATTTGAGGAATGTCTACGCAATCAAGAGTGGCTGCATACCGCGCCCTATGCTCAAACTGAGATCTAAGATAAGTCACATCCCAGACCTAAGAAGACAAAAAGAGAAGTCAGAGAAAAACAAAAATTGTGGCATGAAAGTCGTAGATATGTAGGAATAATCGGCTGGTTACCAGAATCAGGCACCAGGTCCTTCCGGAGTGAACTGTTGTTAGACCCGACTTTAAAACATGCTCGAGATCAAGCAACATCAGATAACAAGGAAGGAGTCTATCCGTGGTTCAAGTCAAAGAATGATCTGGTATATCGAGTAACTTTGAATCAAAAGAAGGAAGAATTGGAACAGTTACTAGTACCCCTGGTCTTTAGAGAGACCGTACTACGAATAGCACATGATGATGCTGTAGGAGGACACTTGGGGAAGGAGAAAACACAGGAGAAATTACTAAAGTGATTCTTTTGGCCCGGAATATACTGAGAAGTGGCCAAATATTGCAAAGAGTGTCCTATATGTCAAAAAACCAACCCGCAAAAACCAAAAAAAGCTCCTTTACAACCCATGCCACTCATAAAGGAGCCTTTTTCCAGAATTGGGATTGATCTGGTTGGACCATTAGAACCCGGTAGTCATGGATATTCCTACATCATGGTGATAGTAGACTACGCCACAAGATACCCTGAGGCATTTCCTATGAAGGGCATTAGCGCTACACAGGTATGCAACAAATTAGTTCAATTTTTTTCAAGAGTTGGCTTGCCCACAGAAATAGTAACGGACCAGGGACGCAACTTTATCTCAGGAGTGATGAAGAAAGTTTGCCAACAGCTAAATATCCGACAGATACGTACTTCAATATACCACCCTCAAACCGATGGGTTGGTGGAGCGATATAATAAAACCCTCAAAATGATGCTCAAAAGAGTCACAGCACCAACAGGCAAAAATTGGGACAGAGTCTTACCATGGGTATTAATGATACTGAGGGACACACCTCAATCGTCTACGGGATTTTCTCCCTTCGAGTTGTTATTTGGTTATAAACCCAAAACAGTCCTGGATATAGCCAAGAAAGAATGGGAAGAACAAGAGAAGGAAACCCACCTTACTGACTATGTTCTGGATATGAGAGAACATCTAAACAAACTAAGGGAGATGGCCAGAGAAAATCTGGGCAGAGCCCAAACCTCCCAAGCTCATTACTACAACCATTACTCTAGAGCTAGGAAGTTCCAAGAGGGTGATATGGTGTTGGTTTTGCTTCCCACGCCATCCAATAAGATGTTGGCACAGTGGAGGGGGCCTTACAAAATCATACGGCTTCTGGGTCCCGTGAATTATTTGGTGGAGCAACCAACGGAAGAGAGAAACAGCAAAACTATCATGTAAATCTTTTGAAAGAATGGAAGGGGGCCGAGACAGCCAACATGAACACCCTAGAGGTAACTGGAACAGACTCAGCCATGCAGGCAGTTCAATGGGGACCCCAAATCAGCCCAAAACAGAAGAAAGAACTGGAGGTCCAGCTACAACCATTAGAAACCGTTTTCCCGTTCTTTCCAGGAAAAACACATCTAGTAGACCATGTCATCAACACGGACCCCTCTCAAACTGTGTGAGTCAGACCCTATAGACTACCTGAAGCAAAGAGGGCAGCAGTTCAAAAGGAGGTGGAAGAGATGTTACGATTGGGGGTAATCGAATCCTAGGACAGTCACTGGTCATCACCCATCGTCTTGGTGCCTAAGCCAGATGGAAGCATCCGGTTCTGCATGGATTATAGAAAATTGAATACAATTTCAACCTATCAAGCTTATCCCATGCCCAGAATCGACGAACTAATAGACCAACTAAGCACAGCCCACTACATCAGTACCATTGACTTAACCAAAGGTTATTGGCAGATCCCACTACGCGATGAGGACAAAATTAAAACCGCATTTTCTACACCTTCAGGATTGTACCAATTTACGGTATTACCTTTTGGGTTGCACGGGGCCCCTGCTACCTTCCAAGCCTTGATGAACCGGGTCTTAGCTCCCCACAAGGAATTCAGTTCAGCGTACCTGGATGACATCATTGTATTTAGCAAAACATGGGAAGAACATCTAAGTCACCTAACAGCAGTGATCACCGCGTTGGGAAAAGCAGGATTACATATAAATCCAAAGAAAACCATTTTGGCGGCCAAGGAAACTAAATATTTGGGGCACCTTGTTGGACAAGGGTTCATCAAACCACAAATCGAAAAAGTGAAGGCCATCATGAGACTACTCATGCCCTGCAACCGAAAGCAGATAAGGGCCTTCTTGGGTTTTGTGGGTTATTATCGAAGGTTTATCCCATTGTTCTCCAGCATCGCCAGTCCATTAACAGAGGCCCTGAAGTCTTCATATAAAGAAGATGTATCACAGAATTCGTCCGAAAAAATGGCCTTCTGCAACGTAAAATAACACATAGGCTCACTCCCGGTCTTGAGATGTCCTGATTTTGAGAAGGAATTCTACGTACAAACAGATGCATCAGGAACAGGTTTGGGGGCCGTACTCTCACAAGGGACCGAAGATGATTTGTTTCCGGTAGCGTTTATTAGTCGTAAACTGTTACCACACGAAATGGCATATTCAACACTGGAAAAAGAATGGCTTGCCATAAAATGGGCAATTGAAAGTCTATGCTATTATCTTCTGGGAAGACACTTCACAGTGTTCACAGACCATGCCCCCTTGCAATGGCTAGCCGTACATAAGGATTCAAATCAGAGGGTTCTGAGATAGTTTCTGACACTCCAAGCTTACTGTTTCAAAACTGTACACAAACCAGCTGCGTTCCAGGTTGTCCCTGACTATTAGTCACAGAGTCTAGAGCAGCCCGATCGGCTTTATACCGGAGGGGGTGTATGTGACAACCTGACAGAAGCTCCAGGCACGGAAAACCCAAAGGAGGGTTGGTGGGGACAAGAGACAGAAAATAAAACAGTGCTGGATCATGAAAACAAAACACACCCATGCCCTGATATTCACGGCTGCGGCCGTACAAGTACAGACTTCATAAAAACACTGGCTAAGGTAGCCGCGGGAAAAGACATGACTCATGTAAATAGTTTACACATCAAAGGCAACAAGTTCCCTCTGAAGTCAGCGCCGGCTCAGGCAGCCGAGGGAAAAACTTGTTTAAGCTGTTTTCAGATTAAGGGCAGCAAGTTCCTTTCGGAACAGAAAACCATACGAGCGTGGTAGTAAACAAAAGAATGCGCCACAGAAAACTGTAGAAGACAGAATTATTGTATCACAGAACTTACCGTGTACTTTTACACTGAAATCCAGTGTTCTCCACGAGGCACCAGTGCGGGCTCCATTATGGCGACCAGGATCCTCCAAGGAAGGGGACGGGGCTTGGAGGGGCTTTTCAAGCTTTCGGGCAGGGAAGCATCCTGATTGGGTGGAATTGTCCAAGCCCCTATATAAGGGAGGCGATAAGGAAAAACTGACGGATTTGTTTCATTTCTGTTGCAGAGGTCAGCAGAGGGTGAGGAAGCAGCCGAGAGGTTCCAGTCGGCGTACGAAGACTAAACTACGTTTTTTTCCTTATACTCTGACCAAGCTGCCTGATAACGAATTTTGGACTCTAAACAGGGGTTCTTACCCAACTTAATTTTCTTTTGTTACCATTTTTTTAATTCAATAAAGACAAATTTTTGTTAACCTAACTCCTGCTCATAGTGATACCTTACAATTACAATATTTTTCTTTGTTCCCTTTGTACTTTTTCTTTTTTTCTCTTTTTTTTCTTTATGCAATTGATCCAAACCCTCAGCCCCTCCCAATTCTCTGTCCAACTGTATGTTTTTTGATATATGTTTATACAAACATGCTGTGAATAATGTTCATACATTTCAAGATATGTGATTGGAACATATGCCCTATTATTTTGAAAAAGGCTCAGGGTGAAGCCGAAACATGTGTCTCTAAACTGGACTATATCCAGATGCTAGCATTTCTACAGACTGGATATGTGATTAGTACATATGCCCTATTATTTTGAAAAAGGCTCATGGTGATGCCGAAACACGTGCCAATAAAAAAGGGCACTGAAGTGATTTGTTCAAAACCTAACAATACAAATCTTTAAAAATGATCCTTTTATGGCGCAGTTACTTTGTGTGATAGCAAACCAATCTTTCTTATCCACGGAGGTAGGGGTAACTTGATTCCTCCAACAAGGTCTCACACTACCGCGACACGTTAAAACAACAATTAAAATAGGTTGCTGGGCATAATAAGTTGTACCACAACAAAAACATCCCACCATCACTGTCCCAGTTTAAGACCAAGCCCAGCCTCTCTCTGACCCCTTCCCAAAAGTTCTAAAGTACCCTTTGCTTGCATTTCCAACCTTGACCACTCTCCATAAGAAGCCTCTTGAACATACGCTCTGGGCTGCAATAGGTTCTAAAGAGAAGTTTGGTCTGTGATGCTCTTAACCCCGAATCCATGCTGACCAGTCGAACATTGCTACAGCATCTTAACCAACAGTCCTGATCAATTGCTACACCTAGCTCTCCAGCCCAGATGTTGGCTAAATTTGGATCCCCTATGCAGCAAGATCGTAATATTTCATACATAGAGGCAGCTGGGTGCAGAGCCCGTTTGCAAAGCTCCAGTGCAGACCATGTTGTATTCTCTGATGCTAAGCGGGCAGTGTCTGCCTTGGCAGCGATGACACCCCTCTGTTTCCTGTACTCAGCGTAAGAGCATTCTCTCAAGTCAAACTTACAGCGCAATCGCGCAAAGGGAATCCAATCTCCATCCTCAACCAAATCTTTTATATATCTGATTCCTCCCAAAAACCAAGATGGCCAGAATAGAACTTTCCTTTCGATTGTCAATGCTTGATTTTGCCAAATCGATGCATCTTGGAACAAAAACAGATCACTTCCCATACATCTGGACATGCTGCACCAACACTCCTGCATAAAGGCTGTCAGCAGGTTCACCCTACCATATGGCATAGTCGCGATCGTAAATAAGGCCTTGGGGGCTAGCTGCGATACAATGTTACATTCGGCTGCCACCTCATCCACTCGATCTTCCTCCGTGCCTATAGTCCGGCACAGGTGTCTAGCCATGAATGCAAGGTTCATACCTCCATGTTTAAGAGGGAGTTGCATTTTCCATAAAGCCATCCTGGCAGGTTTGCCACCCCATGTGAACTTCTGCATGATCGAATCAAGGTTTTTGTAGATTTTCTTGTGCACCCTGATGGGGAGCAACGAGATGATATAATTAACTCGTGGTGCCAAGTTCATTTTAATGCAGTTGTTTTTGCCCCACAGAGATAGCCTTAGGAGGGACCACCTGTCCAGATCTGATTTGAGCTTGGGCATTATGTGGTCGAAATTCATCTTCGGTAGTTCCTCCACCTCTGAGCCAATCCCGATTCCCAGATATTTCATTCTTCCAGGGCACCAGGTAAAGATGAATTGGCTGCATGTGAACTGGACAAAGTCAGAGATTCTTCCAATTAACAATACATGAGTGCAAACTGTAATAGCAGAGTAAAAAGGTCAGGAGTGGTAGTATTGAATAAGGTAATTCATGTTTCAGTGAAACAAAGAAAATGGAAGTTAAATCTAAGGAATAAGTCAAGAATAGAATTATTACAGATCCAGTAGACATTGCAGAGCTCCAAGGAGACAAGAGATAAGGGGGAAGAAAAAAGAGGAGGATAGGTGGGGTTAGATAAGTTATGGGAGCATGGTGAAGAAGATGATGTTTGCAAGTTTCAACCCAGTGGGACTCGCTCAGACCTTCATCCTTCCAAGATCAATAAATACATTGAGTACCATCTAAAGCAGGAAAAAATAACACGCTTGCAAGTGGGAGAATCTGGAATGAACCACAAATATTTGATATTTTTAATGTTAGTATTTTTAAACTGTTAATGGAGTACTAAAAGTATGGCTTTCTATTAGGTCTGATTCCATTAATGGAGTTAGTTTGCCTAACTCTGAAAATCTCCTCTTCTTTTTCCTTAATTTTGTACTCAATTGCCAATAATTCCGGCACCAGCAATTTCCCCAGACCAGCAGAACACAAGTTTGCCGGTGGGGGCACTGATTTAGGCCACCACCGGCAAATAAATGCCAGAATTACTGGCACCGTTATTACAGGTGCGTGTAATTCTGGCAACCCCCTCCATGTAATATCCTGGTAATTCTGCAATATCAAGGGGCGGAAACAGTAGGGTCAGTTTGCCGGTATCCTGCCGGAATTCCGGCGGGATACTGGTAAACTCATAATGACTCCCAATGTTTCCTCACAGCCAGGCTTAATCCAAAGTGGCTCTGTCTTCACGTGTACTGCTTTACTTTAAAATGGTTTTACTTTAAAAATCCTTAGAACTCCTAAGGCATGTGTACCACAGAGGTGCGCCATATGGTTCTAGACAGAGAATAAATCCCATCTCTGTTCATCATGTGACTAGTCTGGTGATGGCTTTTCAGTCATTGGGTGCCTGTACCCCAGGATTGGGGAACGAGTCAGCCTAAAACCAATTTGGACCGGCATATGCAGATGCCTTTCTGGAATGGTACAGATTCATTTCCTTCGTGTGTGAGACCTTTCTAGTATGGACATGTATATTTGGAGGGCTGGTCTCCAAAACACATGCCTGTTTGAAATATGCTTAGTTTGTGATTGGGTGCTTTGTTCACTCACTGCCTCTCACGCACTGCCTCCAGAGGAGGATAAAAGCAGACTCCATCACCCATTCCCCTTGACTACTGCTAGAATTCTGCATGTGAATTCCCATGAAGGTCTACTGCTCGATGAAGGGCTGAATCTCATCACCAGCATCCTTTGGCACTCCACCAAATCCAACCACAAAGCTCTGCCTCTCCAGGAGACTAGAAAGGACCGACTGCAGCACTCCTTCCCCCTGATCCAGTGGAGACAACTGGATCACAGCTTCTTCTCAAAGGTTCCTGACTGTTCCTGTATCACTGAAAACAAACAAGTGTGCCCCTTCGCTGCCAGGACTCTACAGACTATCTGTGTGCCGAACTCACAAGAGACTCTTCATCCCAGGACAACAGGCAATCACCTTTGTTCCATCTCCCCTGACTGTTAAGCTCCAGGGGCCTCTGCTGCCGCTGATCATGCAATTGCACTGTCAAACTCACCTCCTGGTCTTTCCATGGCTGGCTCGAGTACGATAACGCCAGCTTTTCTTCAATGTACATTCTTCCTTGGGGTCTGCTTGAGCCAGCCCCATCCCTTAGAAGCCAAATACTCTACTAGAGGATGAGGTGGCAGCCCTACATCAATGACTACTTCATACTGCAGCATCGCCACATTTTCTCTTCTCTGGCTCAGACCCTCAGTTTGGGAATCACTGAATCTTCAATAATCCCCCTTCCCTTCGGGTCCATCCTGCACTGATGTGTCATCACTGGAACATGAAGTAGTCGCTAAATGTGGACAGCGTCCACCTGTGAAAACTGCCAAAACGCTGCTGTAGAACTGCTTTTTCGGTGATAGAGTGCTGCTCTCCTGATTCACTGGCATTACTGGTGAGCCTCTTCTTTGGTTCTTTTCGTCATCCCTGAATCCCTTTACATTATAAAGGGTCTTCTGTGGGTATAACTCCACCAGTACTCCAAAAACTGCTCCTTGGGACACTTTTCCCACCAAGCACTGACTAACAAAATGACTACTACTTCTGCATTAGTACAGATATGAGTAGTGTCTAAAACGGATCTATGTGATTTTATGAAAAAGAATTTCAACTAATGAAATATTACAGAAACAAATAATCTCAAATTTCTTTTTTTTGTAACTGGTATCCCCCCAAACACCCTGTTTCCCTATGCTTCTAACCCCACCCCAAAACTACCTCGCACACCTTTTAGCCCTTTACCCCTAACCTCCTATATATTTACTTTTCAGTATTTTTTTATGTAACATTTCATTTGTTGTTTTCAATTTGGTAACATCACTAGGTACTGTCTAAAACACATATTCAGCCACACACAACTACTAAACCAGCAGTGATGCCGATCATAAAGTTGAAACAGACACGGACTGCCAAATATACTTTTTTGGTCTCTTTCTGCAACGTGGGCTGAGGGCAGACTATACTCTTCAGGAGGACTGTGTGCAGATACAACAACAAGACAAGTTGCAATAGTATGATGGCAGCAAAATAATAGAAGGTCCAACCAAGGTTCTAGAAAAATAGGAACTGTAAAAAGAAATGATAATGCATACAACTAATATAAAACACTGAAGAACCACCTCTAAAGGAGACACAGAGATTGCAGAATATGAGACTAAAGGACATCTGGGTTGACAGGCAGGGGTGCTCAGGCACAGATTTGAGCAGCAATGTCATGTTTATATCTTTAAAAGACAAATAATGGAGACTTAAAAGTCACTAAAGTCCTCGAAGGTGCACAAGGGGGGCAGGGCTGTTTCAAATACCTTAGGTTTCTTATTTCTATTTTTGTATTAGCATTTTATATGTAGTATAGCACTGTACACGTGTCTTTGGGCCTCAACAGTGTTGAGCAGGGCTTCTATGATTTGCTTCAGTTAAGTCACTGTTGAGATGGTTGAGAAATGCTTTCCCAAAGGTAAGCCGGAGTTGAGGTGCGGGATCCCAGTGGATCGAGTTGGTGTCTTCCAGTGGTTCAAGTTGGCGATCTAGTAAGAGGCAAGATGATGCTTCTGCTGGGACAAGTCAGTGTTGGATACGGGTGAGTCTGTAATGGCCTACCTGGTTTGGAGGCTTGCAGAGGTTCCACAAATTCATGCTGCTAACACCCAGTCTCTTTGGAGGATTCCCTGGCAGAGTACCCCACAGACGAGGAAGGCCTGAATGGCTACTAAGAGACTTGATTTGTGGATCGAATTAGGGCCCTTTGGGTTCTCTGACATGACAAGAGAAAGCGTTGAATATCTATTCTTATGGACTCTTTCCCCTTTCTTGTGCGCACTTTAGTATTTGAAGAGCAAGTGTGAAGATCCTTTACCGCAGGGGCCACCACCAGCAGGAACTTCCCCTCCGTGGGCTTGAACTACACCCGTCCTTGGCTTGTGGTACAGGCTTCTTTTCTGCTGCCTGATGCGTGATAGTTCGCTTCACTCTACGTACCACTGTTTGTTTCGTAAACAAGTTCAGTATCTTATTTCAGGTTTTCAGGTTAGGGCTGAAACTATTGTTTTATATGTTAGTTCCCAAATTTCGAGTAACCAAGTCCCTCAGTTTTGAATAAAGCGTTTTCCGCATTGTAACACCAAGCTCCAGAATGCATGCAACGGTTGTTGCAACTAACCTGCTTTCTTTTCTTCTTGCAGTTAACAGTGTTAACACTATCTTTCCCCAAAATCCAAGGGGGAAAATGAGATAAAGCACGGGATCCAGGTACCTACCAGGTGACTTGTGTTGCTGAGGAGTACTCTTTTTGTTGGCCTTCTCAAGCTAATCTTTCTTCTCTTCTCATTTGTAGATGCAGAACAGGAGTTTCTGGACCACGGTGCAACCAGGTAGGTTACCGCAAATAATGGCACAGGATACCATGGGGCGAGCCCTTACATTGGCTGGCTTCGTCCTGCTTGATGGAAGATCCTGCAGTGATCTTATAGTCTCTTGAGGTTTTGCAGACCCTTGTGTTCCGAGTATCTCCTCCTGCTCAGGTAGTGAAGTAGCAGTGATCTTGAATAATAGCTTGACTCTGTGCCTCCACTCCCCATCAACTGAACCTAATAGCACTACAGGCCCTCTGAGCCAACATCTCATAAGGGTATGGTATTTGTGTGTTGGGGACACCTAATTGATGGTCATGACAAAGTCAGTGGGGTCAAGCAGGTCGTGTTGGAGCTGGAGTCAGTTGCTTTCACAGATTAGAGTGGGCCAGAGTCAAGTCGAAGCAGTCCGCTTCAATGGGTCGAGTCGGAAACTTGACAACTTAAAGAGCAGGTAAGCGGGTTGAAGATCGCTGAGAGCCAGAGTAGCTCCACCGGTCGTGTAGTGGCTCAAAGTGAGTTGAGCGCGGTCGAGCCATCTTGAATAGGTCTTGAGGCAGTAAATAGGCTTCTGGGCTGCTCATGGGCTTGGGCTTCTGGGTTGCTGGGAGGCTCAATCCAGGGTCTAAAGGAACAAGGCAGTCTTTTGTTCTGCACTTACACTCCAGGAAGATTGCTGGCACATACAAGGGGTCACCTCCAGTGAGCAATATTCTTGTTCCAGTGCACAGGCAGCAGCAAAGCCTTGGTCCATAGCAGCATCATCACCATTGTTCCCTGGGCAGGGTTAATTAAGAATGCATTCTCAACCAAGTTCCAGTGATGACTCCTTCTCGGAGAGTCCAAATATGAATCAACTAAGTGTGAGGGGTCAAACATTTGAGGTAGACAACTTTTTGATGCTTTTTATAAGATATCATTTTATTAACTCAAAAGGTTGGATACACGTCTCACTATCCGTACCCTTACGAGGATTTCCTTGCCTAAAATAAACTAAAGGAAACACTCTAACAAAGGATCTCTATTGCTCACACTAACTCATACAGTAACTCAATAAGGTAATGCATGGCAGTTCACATTTAACAAAAATATAACAGTTACGTTTACAATATGATAACAGTCTCTACTTATGATCTGGGTGAATTTCCCTTCCCCAGATTAAAACAAAATTCTGTTCCACAGTTCCAAAAAGAAATAAGCAAATCCTGGTTTGTAACGAAGTTCTAACACAGTTCTTTGTAACTCCAACTTGACAACAAAAAGTTGCAATACTCAGTGGTTCAAAAAAAGTCTTCCTCTTGTAATAGTAAGACTCAAAGTAATCTTCACATAAACAAAGAATATTTCCTTAGTCCACCAGTATTAACATAAATTGTCTTTGTCAGGATGCTTTTTACAAAAACCTATTATTTCTGAAGTTGTGTAACACTTCTGCAGCAGTTTTATACAGTTCTTGCTTCAGCAATGAAAGTTTGTCAGGATAATTTTCCAGCACCACTTCACAGCACTTCATCAACTTATACCTGGTTTACTTCCATGCCAGGCCTACTACTCCAAAGTTCGCTGTTCAGGTATACTCCCCTACCCGAACAGTAATTTACAAACAACAAGTGCCTCTGTGTTTAAGATCAGCTTGCAACAACTTTGTAGTGTTCATTACTTTACAACATCAGGTTTTAAGTAATTCTTCAGGGAAGGTACGATTCATATTGGTGCTCTTTAGTGACTTTCTTGTACTTTCCAGAACCTCTGCAAGTTATGCTCCTCTCCTTCTGAAGAACTGTATTCAGAAGGGCAGACTTCTTGCCGCTTTTGTTTCCCCACTGCATTATTAACCAAACACTGACAAGGATATGGTTTTCTTCTGCTTCTTCCTTGACTTTGACAATGTGGTTTTATACCAGCTTTTGTCAGGTGCGTCTTCAAATATGGCCAATAACCTTTGGAACTTTCATTAGTCACCTCCTGACTTTGGCAATATCTGTTGGTTTTAGATTTTAGATTGCCTTGCTTTTACTTTCTTTTGGCTTGTGTAATAGTTGTTTACATTAGGTTCTAGGAGTATTGCCCCATCTTGTTGTTGGGTTCTAAATAAACTCCCATTAACCCCTTAACTGCTAAGGGTTTTCCCCCCAAAGTGGCAAGGCCTTTTTTTCATGATTTTATGTCGTCATTCAATCCCTTGTAACTTTTTTGTTACATGAGATATCTCGGCCGAATTTGGCCCTTTTTCTTCCCACATCCTAGTTTGCTGTATGGGGGTGAGAGAAAATAACCAAAAAGGGAGAACATTTTGTTTTTTCAGAAAATGCCAATAGAATGATGTACAAAGAAACCTGTGCTTTTTTCCTATAAGAGTTAGGAACAAATGGTTTGCTTTGCAGAATTCGTCATTTTCCAGGTTTTCAAGAACAGGTTGAGTGGAAACAAAAAAAACTTTTTTATATGGTTAGCATCCCTTTTGTGAGAGGTATGTCATTGTGCCCTTTTCTTCCAATAGGACATGCGTGGACGGAATGGAAGAAGAGGGTAGGAAAGCTGAATGGGAAGACAGAAAGGCATACATTTCTGAAAAGTAGACAAAATTCCAAGTTTAGGAAGAGGTGATTTGCGCAGGTCAGGCAACAACTATGTAGGGAAAATGTCCATAGTTAGGGGTAAAATTGGTAAAATTACAGATAATAAAGGTATATGCTGGGCACTTCTTCGGCCTGGTAAGGAAATGGCATCTGTGAATTTTTAGAAAAGCAATGCCCGCTACATTCCCCCAACTCTTCCAATTAGGAGATCACACATTTTTTGTAATGTTTCACAAAACAAGCAATACCACCAGCCAAAAACAGAGCCATGGTACACAGGTTTTTTATGCCTAAACAGATGTACTAAGCATGTGTAAATAATGAAAACAAATGTGGTTAGGAATGGCAAACATACATTTTTTGAAAGAGCACAGGCATACCTTATGAAGTGTAGTTGACTTGTGCAGGTTACAAAAGTTTAAAGTGCCTAAAGCAGCAACTGTTATCAATGCGCGGGGTGGCCCCAGGGACTGGTCGTTATGGTGCCGTTGGCGTCATGTTTCATGCACTCAGATCTTTTCTCCTAAAATGGCCTCCGTACCACCAGGTGTCGCTCTAGTTACTTTGAAGGCAACAGATCACGCTCCTCCCCTTTGGGAAGGAAAGGTACTTCCGGCCTCGGATCTGATGCGGCATCGCATTGCTACTGTTTCCAGGAGCCAAGCTTCGTGAGTATCGCTTGCTAGACACTCATTAGATTACTCTTTCTGAAGAATTTCAAACTTCACTTTCACCTTTTTCTTTCCTTTAGGAACGCTATCCTCTTCCCTGTGTTTAGCGGCCGCCCACTATGCAGGACGGCAATTCAGGAAGTCTTCCGGGATCAAACCGCTCCAAGTAGGCATTCATTCTCATTTGTTCCCCACAGACTAGGAGTACAATTCTTAAGAAATTACCTACCTCTTTATTTACTAACCTTAGACCAACGCGTTTACCGAAAGGATTTCGGACCACATCTCCCAGCTGCCCTTGCAGTCTCCTCGTCCAGCACTCTTCCGGATCTTGAATTCTCCTTTTGTTCCTGGGTCCTGGTACGTCTAATTATATCCTGCTTACCTTTCCAACTTTCCTTCCTGTCATATTTATCCTGTTGTATTTCCATCAAGGCGATTTCTCCTCTGCAGCCGATGGGACTCTGCCTCCTCTCTCTAAATCTAAACTACTAGGTTAAGGGGTAAGATCACTTCACGATCTTCGGGAACCTTCCTTTGTGTCCTGAGTCAGGACTAACTGTCCCCTCTCTTTTTAGCCTCTCCAGAAACTGAAGAAGACGTTCAGCCCATATCTTGTAGCTGCAATCTTACAACCTTCCGAACTCCCACATCAGAGGCAAGCCTTACACAGACACCAACGTTCTCAATCACAAGGGTATTATTCCCCACGAGGGTTTCCCTGGTGTTTTCACTCTGTACTAAAATTATTGGTGCGGAGAAAGAGCATCAGGTGAATCACTCCTTTCTTCAATTCACCATTTGTATATCAGGTCAGTTATTTTGTATCTTCATACTTGTACTGTTCTTTTTGTGGTAATTGCATTGTATAATTTAGGAAAGAATTAAACCATAAATATATAACAGCTAACAGCAACTAAATGTAGGTCATATATAGGAAATGAAAGGGTTGTGTGACAAAGTGCAGCAGCAAATATATGAAAACGTTATGAAAACCAACCAAACATAACAAATGTCCTACCTTCCCGTGTTCCCACAGGTGTCCCAACGCAAACGGGACCTCACATGTGTGGGTGCACCTACCTGAATAGCGCAAATGGCCCCAGAATTTATTACCCACAATTCCTGGCAAAGTCTGAAATTTGGGGGAAAAAATAAATGTTCAGTCTTTTCCCACTCACAACCCACCGAAACGTGGCGCCAACAACACATGTCCTACCTTGCCGCGTTCCCACTGGTGTGCCGACAAAAACAGTACCTCAGATGTGTAGATGAACCTACTTGGGGGTAAAGGGAAACGACTAAACCACTGGTAACCCCAAGTCTTTTGGCAGAGCAGATTTTGCGGGATTTTCTTCTTTCTTCTTGTGGACAACCTACAGATTTGGGCCTAGGGTGTCGAATCCACCAAGGAAAACAACGAACCCCATGCATTTCTGAAAAGAAGACACACGTGTGAATCCAAAGGGGTCTGACTTGCGCGAATCGCCCCAAAATGCTGACAATCTCTGCCAAAGTCTGAAATTTTGCAAAAAAATATAATTTTCAGACATTTTCCCCTGAGAACCCACCGAAACACGCCCCCAACAACACATGTCCTCCCTTCCCATGTTCCCACAGGTGTCCTGATGAAAACGTTATCTCACATGTGTGGGTGCACCTACCTGGGCACAAAGGGAAAAGGCTCAACCACTGGTAGCCCCAAGTCTTTCGTCAGAGCAGATTTTAAAGGAATTTGGTCTTGTGAACAACCTAAAAGTATTGCAGCCACCAAGGAAAACAGGGAACCCCATGCATTTCTGAAAAGAAGAAACACAGACTGCTTTGGGCGAATCGCCATAAAATGTATTACCCACAAGCCCCGGCAAAGTACCAAATTTAGGAAAAGAATCCCAATTTCAAACATTTCCCACCTGGAAACTACTGAAACACGCCGCCAACAACACATGTCCTACCTTCCAACATTCCCACAGGTGTCCGGATGAAAACAGTACCTCACATGTGTGGGTGCACCTACCTGGGTGGAAAAGAAAACGTGTCGACCGTCCACAAGTCCAACGGCAGTCCCATGGAGCCCCGGCAGGGTCCTTGTCCATTCCCCGGGGGAGATTCTGTAATGCTGCCTACCCAGAGTTCCAGGATGGTCGGGGGTGATGTCCCTGGCCTTGGGTGGTTATCCCTCATGTGGGTTGACTGCCCACAAGTGCAGTGGCAGTTTCAGGGCGCCTCGCCAGACTCCCCGTCCTTTCCAAGAGTGGGAAGGTGTAACGCAACACAACCAGAGCTCAAGGATGGTCGGGGGTAATACCCCAGGCCTTGGGCACCCATCACCCAAGAGGGTCGACCATCCCTAAACCCAGCCTGGAGCTTTGACTGGGCTGCATTACAGCTTCTCCCTCGATAAAGGTCGAGGACCCTGCTGGGGCTCCCTGGAGCCGCTGCTGGGCTTGTGGATGCTCAACCCACATGAGGGACAGCCACCCATGCCAGGCACATTACCCCCCACTATCCTGGAGCTGTGGCTGGCCTGCGTTACAGCTTCTCCCTCCGGAAGAGGTTGGGCACCCTGCCAGGGCTCCCTGGAACCGCTGCTGGGCTTGGGGATGGTCAAACCACATGGGAGACAGCCGCTCAAGGGCAGGGACATTATCCCTCACCACCCTGGAGCTCTGGCTGGGCTGTGTTACAGCTTCTCCCTCCGGAAGAGGTCGGGGAGCCTGCCGGGGCTCCGTGGAACTGCTGCTGGGCTTGGGTATGGTCGACCCACATGGGAGATGGGTTCCCAAGGCCAGGGCCATCGCCCCGACCATCCTGTAGGTCTGGCTGGGATGGGTTACAGCGTCTCCCTATGGGAAAAGTCAGGGGCCCTACTGGGACTCCCTGGAACCGGTGCTGGGCTTGTGGACTGTCAAACCACATCGGAGACAGCCGCCCAAAGCCGGGGACATCACCCCCATCCATCCCATTGGGGAGAGGGCCACTCCCCTTTTCAATACCTACACCAAAAAGACAACATTTCTTGTTATTGTTTGCCCCTTCCCTAGGGGCAGATGGGCACATTAATTTGCCCATCTGCCCCCAGGGGTCAGACGTACTGCACCAAGCTTGGGGAGGTCGGTGCAAAGATTTCTGATGGCCCTCACCCCCACCCCAAATGGATGGGGGGCATCTCATGTACCCCTTCCTGGGGGCGGAAAGCTTCCCCAAGGGAGGGCTGCATGAGGTGCCCCCCCTTCCACTTAGGGTGGGGGGAGAGGGCTACTCCCCTTTCCTTATATATAATGCTTGTTAGTCTAGTGTCCCCCCCAGCCCCTCCCAAAACATAATTTCTTTTTTTTGTTTTGTTTGCCCCTTGCCTAGGGGCAGATGGGCACATTACTGTGCCCATCCGCCCACAGGGGGGGCAAAAAAGTGCTGCCCCGTGCTTTGGGGGCCATGGGGGAGAGGGCCACAAACATAGTAAGCAGCTCCCCCCCACTTCACAAACAGATCTGTGGTGGTCTAGTGGCATTGCTGGGCGCTGTCCGAACGATCCACACTCAGCAATGCTTCAAATAAGGTGTCCTTGTAAAGGGGAGAGTCTCCCCTTTCCAATGACACCTCCCTCAATCTGCACAGCACAATAATGCCACAAATCGTTGGAATGGAAGGTGGACACTCACCTTCTCTTTTCACCGCGGCAGCTGAAAATGGCTGCCACAGTGAAAATGACTTTCAGTTTCACATCAGCGTGCATTACGCACGATGATGTGAAAATGAAGGAAATCCAACCCCCGGGCCGTGAGAAGATACCTCGTCCTTGGCACTGAATGGGTTAAAGACACAGTCATTTGGTTTTGCGCAATAGTGTTTTCTCTGGTTTCTGATAGTTCAGCATTCAAAATTGCCTTTGGTAAAAGTTTCATACACATGCAAGTGTTTTCTAATATGAAAACACCTGTATCGAGCACGCAAGCGGTCTCGGAGTGCTCTGGTGTCACTATCAACTGGTCAACTCACTGTGTAAGGCGTGCATGTCCGATTCCCTCACTGCTCACAGGTCCTTCGCTTCAGTGGCTCCTCGCGACCTGGCAGTCTGCTGATTTCAGTCTGCCGCTGCCCGTGTCACTTGTACACAGAACTTCCTTTGCTCCGGAGGCTCTCTGGTGCCCGCCTGCCACCGTAGACAGCCTGGCGGGGAAGAACACTTTCCACACTTTTGCTTCCCACTGCAAAACAGGTCTTCAGAGGGCAAGCTTCCCTCTCTCACGCTTCCTAATGTACGACCTCTGCAATTAAGGCTTCTGGAGGCAAAGACCATCTCAGGACCGGCTACTGCTCGCTGCTCAACAGTGGTCCCAGTGTCTTCTCCCTCTCTCCTCCAGTACCTGCTTCTGCTGCAACGTATTTGTATTTATTTATTTGTATAGTGCACCAAGCCCAGGGGCATCTGGGCGCATTTCTTCACGGTTACAGTTACATGTACATATATTTACACATTGTTACATATACCTTATATATGACATATACAATAAAATATTTACAGAGGCTCAGAAATTTAGTTAGGCATGAGCGAATGGTCCTGCACTACAAGTCAATTTTTGCCTTTACTTCTGAAGGAGTAGAAGGAAGGTTCAGTTCTGAGTGGATTGGGTAGAGAGTTCCAGAGCCGTGCGGCAAGCACTGGGAAACTGATGCCCCCAGCCTTCTGAAGCTTGAATCTCAGTATCATGAGGCAATGTGCTTCAGCCGCTCTATGGGGGCGATCAGAGGTGTTACGCGTTAATATGTTGGTCAGATATTTTGGTGCCTGATTAGCAAGGCACTTATGTGTAAGTGTCAGTGATTTGAGAGCAATTCTTTGGGTGACAGATAGCCAGTGTAGGCTACGTCTAGTATCCGAAATATGATGAGTTGTAGGAATATTCAATGAGGACCTAATGGCATTGTTTTGTATTACTTAAAGTTTGTTTGTCATTCCGTTGGCTGGCCCCTAGGTATAGCGCATTGCAAGAGTCGAGCTTCGACAGGACCAAGGTTCTGGCTAAAGTGATGCAATTGGCTGTGGTAAAGAAAGGTCGACAGGCGGTGATGAGTTTGCATGTGTAGGCCGATGAAGATAATATAGCGTTGGTTTGTCTTGTTAGGGATAGAGAAGAGTCTAAATATATACCAAGAGTTTTAGTATCATTGGGTACCTTAATGGTATTGCCATCGATGATGAATGAGTCAAAGTCAGAATCTAGTTTGTTGAGTCTGGGTTGTGAGCCAAGGAGGAATAGCTCTTCTTGTCGTTGTTAAGACAGAGCCCGTGTTGGGCCATCCAGGCCTGAATGACAAGATGAATGTCGCTTAGTGCTTAGGAGTCTGCTTTGTGGTCTCCTGTGATAGGGATGAGTATTTCGGTGTCGTCTGCATAATTTGTGTAGCTGACACTCAATCATCTGGATTGCGTATCATCTGGATTGTTTTCCTGATGAGAGGGAATGGAGGGAACGCATATGTAAACATGCCGGTCAATGGGAACGAGAATGCGTCCACTGAAGAGTCAGGATGAGGGCCAAATGGTCTGTGCTTCTTGGGACAAGGTGTTTGACCGCGGTCCACCTTGTTTCCACAGATAAAACATTGTGGTTGTGTTGTCCGTGAGGACTCATACCACCAAATTCTTGATTAGCAGGAGGAAGGATTTCATGGCCCAATGTACTGTCCGCAGCTCCAGCTCATGCATGTGGAGGACAGATTCTTTGGGGGTCCAGAGTCATGTGGAGGACAGATTCTTTGGGGGTCCAGAGTCCTTTGACTTGGTGTTTGTCCAGGCAAGCTCCCCATCCCGCCAGATAGGCATCAGTCACAATTGTGAGATGGTAGATGGGCTCACAAGGGACATCCCCTTCACGATGTTGTAGGGGTATGTCCACTATTTTAGTGTGTTTGAGAGAGTCCGAGTGATGGTAATCTTGTCTGATCAGGACCCCTGGGTTTGGGACCATCTAGTAGGTAGAAACCTTTGCACTGGACGCATATGTAGCCTGCAGTAGGGTATTCACGGGATGCAGGAAGACATGGTCCCTAGGAGATCCTTGTATGTGCGCTCCGTGACTAGCTTGTTTGGAGTGAAGGAATTTGTTAGGGTTATCAATTTTGTCACCATGTCTGATGAGGGTCTGACGAGAATATGGTCCGTGAGGAATTGATCGCCCAGGAACACCACATTTTTTGTAGGAACTGTGCAAGATTTGGTGTAATTTATTGTAAATCCCAATTGTTGAAGAGCTTCTGTTTGTCTCAGAGAAAACATGGTGTGCTGATAAATTGAACCTCGAACCAACCAGTCATCTAGATATGGGCAGACGTGGTGTCCCTGTTTTCTGAGAAAAGCTGCTACTGGTGCTAGGTATTTTGTGAACGTCTTGGGTGCTGATTTTAGGCCGAATGGAAGTACTCAAAAATGGTAATGGCTTTTGCCGACCTTGAATCTGAGATACTTTCGGTGTCTGTATTGGGATGTGGAAGTACGTATCCTTGAGGTCTTACGCACCCAGATATTTGCGGGATTGTATGTCACCATCTTGAACTTCTGCTTTTTGATGTTTTTGTTTAGCTTTCGCAAGTCCAGGATAGGACGCCACTCCCATCTAGTTTCTTGACGACGAAGTACCTGGAGTGTACTCCTTTTCCCTTTGCCGAACGAGTAACTCTTTCGATTGCCCCTTTCTTTACTATTTGACGCACCTCCTGTTGTAGAATTTGATGGTGTGGGTGTGATACCTTTATGGGAGGGAACAGGATTTGTGCGCGTTTCAATTCCAAAAAGTGGCAGCGCTGGATGGCATCTAGCACCCACCTGTCTTTTGTTATTGCTTGCCACTTGCTGAGGAAAAACGCCACATTTCCTCGCACCTGTCCGCCCCTGAGGCAGTCATTGCTGGGCCTTGTTCTGCCTACCTCTTTGAGAGGTGGCAGATCCGCGCTTTCAATGTCCTTGGTGGTACTCCCGGCTGCAATGGGAGGACTGATAATTTCTCTTGTAGCCCTCAGAGTAGTATCCGGATCTGTAGTAATTTTTGTTCTCCATCGAGGAAGAGAATCTAGAATTACCAGGTGCCTCGAAAGGAGCGAAAGGACCTTCTGCCCTGTAGGGTTGTAAGAGATCTAGCAGTGTCTGATTCTGCTTTCATTGTTTTGAGGGCTTCATCAATCTTGTCACTAAACAGATTTTCTCCTTCAAATGGCATGAAAACCACCTTATGCTGTACCTCTTGCTGCAAATCAGTGCAATATAGCCATCCTTGTCTTCGGAAGACTCCCCCATTGCCAATCTGATTGAACCCTGTTTCAGTGAGATCTACAGGGATGCCAAAGCTGTGGTTTGAGGCTTCCTCACCTTCACACACCAGCGTCATGGCTTCCTTCCTCTGTTGCTCCGGTAAATGCTCTAATATAGGAGCCAACCGATACCACATCGCTCGATCGTATCGAGCCACTATTACCAGGGCATTTACTGCTTTGACAGTTGTTGCTCCAATGGTAAGCACCTTATTACCAAAGGCATCAATTTATCTGCCTTCATTGTCCGAGGGAGTGGCGCATTTGTGCTATGTACGAGCCTTGTGACTCGCTGCCGCCGACACCACCAACTCTGGAGAGGGTTGTGAGGTGAGACATTTTGGTGTTGTATCGGGTGCCTTACATTTTTTATCCAGTCTTCCTTTACTTATCGGTTCTGTAAATGGATATTTGAGAGTACGAAGACCCTCCTGCCAAACATGATCTAGGATGTGTATAGAAAACACTGCTTTCCTGCGCTTACCCATGTGTTAAAAAATGAAACAGTCCTTTTCTTCTGCAGGAGTTAAGCCGAATTTCTGGCATGTCTTCGATACCATGGAGTGGAAAGCCCCAATGTCATCTGGAGGCGAGGGTTGAGCAGGACTACCCTGCATATCTTGGTCTGGGTCATCCGTGTCCCACATGTCGGCTCTGCGAGGCGATGAAGAGGCGGTAGAGCTTCTGTCCCGTGGACCAGTGTCTTGGTATGTGTCTACTAATTCTTCATCTTCTTGCTCGCGTATATGTGGACTATGTCCTAGTGGAGGTGGTGGTCTAGGAGGTGATCGATTTTTCGTATACTGAACTAACATGAAACTCGATCTAGTGTCAGAATTTTCTGCCTTATCGTCTCTTACGTTATTGCACCCCCCTTCAAATGAAGTTCTTTCGGCATGGTCCCTGTCTCTCAAGGTCAAAAAACAATAGAACCTTATACTGACAGTGCGAGTTGTGGGCCTCTTCAGGCCACGAGCTGAAAATCAAAGCCACTGACCTTCACTAGAAATAAGCATACATTCTTTCTTTGCAACATCCCGTAGTAAAGCCATCTGTGAGAACTTGAAGTTTCGAATCCATCTATGTACTGCGCCTCAATGTGCAAATGCGAACTGGCTTCTCTCCCATCTGCAACGGCTCGCTTGGCGCGTTCTAATGCCCCCAATTTTGTCCTCGTTGTCTGCGAGCTTTGCAGCCCCAAAGAACCATAACTTTGGACACATTTAATTTTTGGGGGAAGGTCAGGGAAAGTATAAAGTACCCGAGGAGTTGAGTTGAAAGTGAGATTTATTGTTTGTTTGTTTGTTTTATTATTTGCAATACGCAAGCCTCCCCTCGGTTAACAGTGCGCAGCATTTACATGAGATTGCGAAAATTAGTTACACCAACAAAAATATATACATACACATTTAGACAAGGCAAGCAATATGAGGTGAATAGAGAGAGAATTCCAAGATGACATCCAGGTTGTTCGCCACCCAGGCTGGTGAAGGTAGGGGTTAGGGTTAGCATACTTTGTATGTACACTGTACAATAACATTTATTTACAAAAAGACAATCGTATTACAATTATTTAAACCGGGATTTGTACTTCACAACCAGCTCTCCTTTGGGTGGACATGGCACAGTGGCAATGTTTGGTGGCAATGGATCAGTGCTCTGCACAGAAACGTTCAAAATTACATATCTGTGCTTCTCTAATACAGCAACAATAAGGCTTTTGACAAAGTTGAACTCCATTTCCTCATAGACTGGTTTGATCACCCATTGCTTACTTCTTTTTGAAAAGGCCTTAGTGTAGCGAGGCATCCTTACATTACCCGTAGTCCTAGATTGTTCATGGCCGAGATCCTCATTATGGGCCAAGACGGCAAGTAGAGTCCTATGTCTCATGCCCTGTATGCTGAAATGCAAGCGCTTTGGCCTGTACTTTAGGCACATATTGTGGAACACCTCCAAACCTATTGTGTGACAGAATTCTGCCAGTCCACTCAAATCTCTTGATAGAGTTTTATCGAAAACAATCTTCTCAATGGCTTTGTGTGTCGGTGAAGATGGAATCAACCACTTCTTCTTCCGTGCCTCCACTGGGGACAAAGGGCCATGTTCATATTGGTGGAAATGTAGGTTTTGTGACCAGCGGTGCACGTTGGTACAGTGGTGCATCAGTGACCGCCATTTTTCAAGTAGTATTTCCACTGACCCTTCACAAGTTTTGGAGCTCCACCAAAGATGGTTGCTGATAGTCTGGGACCACTCTGAAATACTTTCCAAACCTTTTTTTTCCCCTGCAGCCGAGATTTTCTTATTGATTGATTTAGCAAGATGGCATACATCAAATTGATGTTTAATATGTGGGAACTGCTCTCTCATTGTCTTGGCAATTGAAACTTGTCTGTCCGTGGCTATGAGGTCGATGTGCATTCCCCTCGATTGTAGATATTCCACTGATTTTATAAATCCTAGTTTCTCCATGGCCACTGAGGATGTACATTGTGTTACCTGCACGGCCACCGAACTCACAATTTTCTTACTATCCGTATCCTGAAAGTGGTAGGTGCAGTACTTGGCAGAAAATCCAGGGCTGTCGCACTGTCCATCGCCGGCTAGCCTGAATCGTTTGCCTTCGAATGTACTTGCTAGAGACAATTCTTCAATTTTCCAAGCATCACTAATGGCCGGAAACAGATAATCATGTTGGTATTTGTAGTACTGCGTTTTTTAAATGAAATGGAGTCCCACAAACTGAAAGAAAGACTCTAACTTTCTAAAAACTGGACCCACTAAAAAGTGATGCAGCTGCACACAGTAGATTGCCTGCTGGCAGTTTCCCCAGCATCGGTTGTGCAGACCATGAGAACGTGTGATTTAATCTACAGGCGGCATTTATTTTGACGTTACTGCCTTTTTTTGACGAGTGACATGAATCAATGGCTTCCCACATACTTTCCCTCTAACGGAATGCCCACATTTCAGCATACTTATAATATTCATCAAACAACTGTGGAATACTATGTATTTGCCCTCTTTCATTAGACTGTCATCCGGCATCAAAGTTCTTTCAGCCTGTGACGTTGAGGACATATCACCACATTTGAAAGAAATATCGCTGCTATCAAGTTCTGATGCGTCGGTGAATGCTGCTGCTTGTTCATTCTCTGTCATTTTAACATCTGCTACTTCAACATTGATGGGAGAACACAACAATGTCGACAGCTTTTTTGGTGGCAATTGTTTGGCGGGTGTAGATTGTGTGAATTGATCTGCGACTACTTCAGAGCTATCTTCAATACATCCAGTATCATGTTGTTGTGGTGGTGCGGTCGCACTGTAGCAATGGTCCAATACAACTTTGCTGGATTCTCCGCGCACATTCATTTCATGTTCTGGCTATTGGACATGAGCATCTCGAGTCTGAACACGCCGCGCCTGAATTAAAAGTTCCTCCATAGTGTAAATGGTCTGGCAAGCAACATCTCTCATTTGCTTCACTGTCTGTGTATGTATAGTTCGGACACCCACGGGTAACTAGAGGACAGATTGGAAAAGGGATGTTCAGTATAAACACAAAATAAAGTATAGTACAATTGACTGGAAAAAAACATAAAATAGTCGCCAGCACAAAATAATTTCTAAAGTTATGAACTGTTTGTAACTAACTTTATTTTTGTTTCTTTTCTTTGCAACATTTTTGACTCGACCTTCAACATCTGCACGCTGTTGCTCCAATTCATATCTGCATGTCTCCCCTTCCTCTTGTGCTGCAACGACTATATTTTCTGTATCCGCATAGACAGCGCGGAATGAGGCTCCATCGACTCCCTGAAACATAGTATTTTCATTACTGTGTATCAAAATATTGTTAGCATGAAACACACGTGAGGACGAACACACAGGTACATCTCAATAGCCAAACACGATTTAAACATTGTGTGGAACAATCAAACGACAAGTATTCGAGCTCTGATGACCTAGTTCGATGGAGCTGTCAGTATCCATACCTGTGGCTCTGCATGATCTGCCACGAATGATTGTATTGAAGAGGAGGCATCAGCAACTCCCTGAAACACAGTACTTGCGTTAGTATGGTTTTCAATACTGTAAACATAACACACACTTGGGGTCGACGGCACATGTACATATATAAAGAGATAACCACAAATGTTGCATTGTCTAAAAGAATCAAGGAATATTTAAATATGATCAGATTTAATCAACTTATTTCTCCGATTTCTTTACATCTGCATCATCTAAATGGGATCTTGTGATTGTAGTGGAAGCTCCAGCATCTCCCTGAAACACAGTACTTGCGTTAATAGGGAAGAAAGTATAGGAAATGGAATCATGTTATATGATCACGCTCGATGGAGCTGTCAGTATACATACCTCGTGCTGCTGAAGAATATCTATGGATGTTGTAAATGTGGTGCGCACTTCCGAAAGCTGTTGCGCCGATTCATATCCGCATGGTCCCGCTTCCCCTGGAATTACTTGAATGTCAGGCTCCGCATCAAGTGCGTGGGTTGACGCTTCAACAACTGCCTGAAACATAGTATTTGCATTAGTAAGGATTACAATATTGAAAACACAACACACACTTGGGGTCGACCACACAGGTACATATCAATGGCTAACCACGAATGAAACATGGTGTAGAACAATCAAACGACAAGTGTTCCAGTCCTGATGATCACGGTCGATGGAGCTGTCAGTATCCATACCTCGTGCTGCTGAAGAACATCTAGGGCTGTTGTCAATGTGGTGGACGCTTCAGCATCTCCCTGAAAGACAGTACTTACATTAGTGTGAATAACACTAATTATAACTGAAAACAAACACCACGGGACGACAACTAAGGTGTATATCAATTGGAAAGCACTAACCAAACAATTGGTAAAATAATCACACGATACATAAAAAACTATTACTTGACATGCATAAAACAAGTCTGTAGCGGAATAGCCAAGTATGATTACCTGATACGCGCTAGAAGTGGTTGATAACTGCGGGTACGTCACGGATGTAGAATGTTCTTGCTTTAGATTCAGTGGATAGTCAAGCAGTTGTAAAGGTAAATTATTGTTTGATAATGAAATGCAAATATTAAAAAATTGACATGTAAACCGACAGAATACTTGAGAATAATGCTATTGAAAATGCGCAATATAGTACAGTTCCCTGTGCTCATAAATAGATTTCTTTTGGGGGTTATAAAATCGAAAAATAATTTATTGATAAATGTTATTATTCAAAAAGCTATACACTCATATCAATATCGAAAGTATTACAAGGGAGTATTACAAGGGACACAACACCTAAAATATCTATTAATCCATTTGGCTACCTACACACTACCGCAAGGCCTAAAGCTAAATCCGGACACTCGACTCACCAGTGGCGGAATGTGGACAAATAGAGTTGGAATAGCGTTTGCGAGCAATTTTCGTGTCGTTCGCCGTTTATTCTTCTTTGTTACCCAAGATGTGGCGTACATGTTCGAGGAAAAGTGCCGGCTGCAGATGCGGTATCGATCACCCCTCTTGTCCTCTAAGACTTGTTGGACTCTAATTTCCAGCTCATCCAGTGGATATCCGCAATGTCTGACCCATTCTCTTATTCCATCAACAGTTTTCAGGAATACATGCATTGTAGTGCCTTCAGATTTAGCATGGGTCTTCGAAGGGCAACCGCTAATCGAACAGGCAGGCATTGTTGAAAATTCAGAAAAGTAAATATCAAGATTATTATAAAACCTTGATGAATAAAAATGTCATAAAAAAGTAAATGAACCATACCAGGTTCAATGCAAGGTTTGTTTTGGTCGCCGGAACTATACCAGTTCATCATGTGCGGCTTAGTATTTGCATAAATTACAGAAATCTTTTAAATGATGTGACTAAACTCTGAACATGTGACTCGTCGCTTGGATGTTCTGTCTTGCACGAAAAGGAAACATGCTTGCATTATAGACTGGACCCCCGAAGGATGCAATTCGATGACAATTGACACAGATGAAAATAAATAGATCTATTGATAGCATAACAATTGAAACTCAAGTCAATAGCAATGAGACCAATGACCATAGCACTATTGGGTACTGTAATCGCAAATAGATAGAAATGTAAAAATGACCGAAATATGACTAGGATGCATGGCCTTACCTTGACCAACAAACGATTGGATTCAGCAGGCCGAGCAGTATGTTGCAGGAGAACAGGTAGATGGCCACAGGTAGCACACTGACGAGTTTGCTCGAAGCGGTCACAGATAGCACGACGACGAGCAGATTAGCATAGATCTCAGTGCTTCTCAGGTAGAAGGTTCAGGAGTTGACTTGCAAAGCACAAAGATGTTCTCATGAGACATATCAAGTGGTTTATAAAGTATTAGAAACAGGGGTGTGTTTGTGAATGAATGACCTGGTATTATGTGGATTGCAGGGGGGGCGGCCTGCCTCAGGGGAGGCCTGCCTGGAGACACGAGGTCTGAGGAGGCCATGTGAGCGATGGCCCCTGGGCGTGGGATACCTTTTGAAGTGTACATGCTGTTTGGCACCTTGGCCGTTTGCGCCGTGACAGCCCCCATGCCAGCGCTCATCCCCAGGTGCGAACCGCCTTTGATAGAGGGGGGTTGGATGGATGGACCGGTGGGCATGCAGGCAAGTGTGTGGGAGCGAGGGGCCATCAGGCCCCTCTCATCCTTTACTTCTCAGTAGCAACTCGGACCAAGTGCCTCCAGTAGTGGGTTCGCCCCTTGCCCTTATGTGATGTTAACTTTGGTTGACATTCGCGTAGATCGGACCACTGAGCAGGACGCGAGGCATCCATTTTTGTACCCCCTTTTCACTCCATCTTGGTGACCAGGCCTCACTGCGCAGAGCACATGGCCCCCATCCTCGTTCCCACTCTGACTGGAAAACTCCAGAGGTATTTGCAACAGCTAATAAATGTAACACATCACTCTTCCTCTGAGATCACTGTCCTGCATGTGAACCAACCTGAACTAAGCACATAGCTCGTTCATCTCCACAAACCTGTCCTTGCCCACGCACCCTCGCCAGTGGAAACTTACTGCCATTCTGACCCTGTGTCCCTGCAAGGTATTCTCTTCATGTGCCAGACCACTGACCACGCCATGATGCCCACCTAGCAGATCTCCAACTAACATTAGACCCCTACTGCAGTATATCGTTGCCTATCAATAACAAATGCCACATGCCGGAGATTCTTGTGAGCACAGACCCACACTTCAAACAGTGTATTATAGTGGTCAAGACCCTTAACCTAAGGCCTGTATAATCCAATGTTGATTGATAGTATAGATATATGTGTGACATTTATAGAGACATAACCGACTGAAAGACTTTGAACAAGTGTTATTTAGTGCATGCATTATTGAGAATATATTATGTTAGCTTAGATAGTGAACACCCTGCTTCACAGCGACCTGACCTTTACCCATTCAGAGCACAGATGTCTGACGTCCATCCCTGAATGGAGACACACTTGATTCATTTAAAAAATCGAAACAACCGTTGTTAAAATATATGTGGTGTTTTATTTTGTATCTTATTTTGATGGCACAAAAATACAAGACTTTACACATTGTAGGTCAGGTTGCAGCACAGCGAGAGACAATCCCCTGTACTGACCGCTGTCACTCGGGAACGTTTCTCTTATGGCACGAACGGCACAGGCGGGTATTACTCTTCGAACGCGGTGTCCAAGCCTCCCGTGAAGCCACCATGTAAAGGTTGCAGGTTGCAGCACAGCGAGAGACAATCCCCTGTACTGACCGCTGTCACTCGGGAACGTTTCTCTTATGGCACGAACGGCACAGGCGGGTATTACTCTTCGAACGCGGTGTCCAAGCCTCCCGTGAAGCCACCATGTAAAGGAACGATGGGCCACCAGCCGGTACCACCTGTGAAAAAGAATGATACAAACTGTTTTTAAATGAACAAGATAGGTTTAATAAACGTTTGTTGTCAATGACAATTCTTGTAACTAATGGCATTCTGCTCAGACAAATGCTATCTAGACACTGTACACTATTGAACGACTTTCATGCGTTACAATGATATGTATATGTAATTTTGGATATAGTAGAAGACCATGAAATAGGAGTGGCATGACAAGCAGAGTATACTTACTCGTTACTCGTATTATGAGGATGAACAGTTGCGCGAAGTTTGTGCATAAGCACCATCATTATCCTCAACACGGACTGTGTGAGGCAGGCTGCCCTGAAGTCTGGCAGCTCAGTGATGCATTGCGGTCGTGGCTTGCCTTCCGAAATGTAGGCCGCGCATCCCGAGTTTTCACAGCAGCAGCAGTTCTCGTCCTCGTTTGGCATTAGCTCGCACCGATTGCATGTGCACCAGGTGGAAACACTGTCCATGCGACTAGGTCCAAACTCTTCAGCTGTTGAATCGTCCTCCCAACTGCCGTCCGAAGCCCCATCGTTTTTGCGTGTTTCCCTTTCCAGTAGTTCCTCCTCAGTATACTCGGGCTCGTACATGTAGGGCATTATTGTAGCCATTGTGTGTTAAACAAACTAAAATAATTTATAGCGGTGGTACTGGTATCTGTTCACACGGGCTACAAGCAACGAAAGTAGCTGACCAGAGCACAGAAACGAGTCACAGCATACTCAAAGTAACACAGAGAGAGGAATGGAATCGAAAATCTGCTGCTGTGCGTTGTGAAACGGTCTGTTTATACTTATTGAGGAAAGAGGCGTCCTGCCATTTCCAGGGCGACACGTCATTAGCTGAAGCGCAGCGAATGTTGACACGAGACGTGTTTTGGCATTGCAAAATGGGCGGTACGCGTCTGCTGATGACAGGCTCTGGGGCGGGGGATATGATTTAGTGCCGCAAAAGCAGGTCAGCCAGGGAAATGGGGGAAATGATAGGATTATCACAAAATGGCAGCTCCCTGATGCCTGTTTTCGCGTGCGTATGATGGATGAAAACTCGGGTAAGGTCCATAGGAAATTTTTCTAAAATCGAGCGACTTAGGCTTAAAAACACATGGCCGACCCGTAGGGGCAATAAAAAATTTTTACCGAACCATTCCTTTAAGGTTTCTTTTTTTAAAACCCCGTCAAATTTCACATTCCTCCGCGGAATGGTTAGGGTAGAGGCAGTAAAGACAATCGGCATGCCCGTCACCTCCGTACACATTATTTAGGCAGCCAGTGTCCCAAGGCCTGAATAAGGACGTTTTCGGTCCAGAGGTCTCTATGGTCGTGAACTGGACCATGCCTGTCACCTCCGTACACATTATATGTAGCTGTTGGTTGCTCTGGATGGAGAAAAAGTTGAAGAAATATTAATTCTTTTGAGGAACATGATTTTTTGAGGAACAGACAAGAATGTGAGGAATGCCACCAGCTCAAAAAATGGTTGAAATCTGAGGGGAAGCTGCTGGGGCAGAGCTATACACTTGACGTCGATGGGACACTCGAGGTGTCAAGTTTTTCCATAGGAAAATTACTAAATCAAGGTAACAAGGGATTCCCAGCATGACAGCGAGGAATATTCACCGCATGTGAATCCATGAAAGATCCAACGCTGGAGAAGAGTATTTAAATAACTCTATAAACTCTTTTTAAAACTGTATTACTTACTTTTTACATTGTGGTATCTTTTATTTTACAAAGTTTACTTACTTGCAAGTGTACTGATCCTTCTCTTCCCCTTTCTTATACAGAGATTATATTTTTATAAAAATATAGGTTTTGGACATGCTCTCGTTTAGGATTAATGAAGTGTGTACTATACCCGTTAACCACTCCACTCCAACTCCTGAGGGTTAGGACTGGGCTGCTCAGCCATACTACCACATTGAGGGTATGGTAAGCATAAGGGAATCACTAAAAGTATGGAAGTCAAGAAGATACACCTAAAGACCCCGAACACAGGGCTTAAGGCAAACATCTCGGTAACACTCTCATTGAGTAGTATAAAAATGTTACTTATATCGGACAATGAAAAAGTATGTTATTTTTCACTCTTTGGTAAAAACCATCTGAATGAAGAAAGATGTGCAATGCCAACCAAACTGTCAATAAAATACCAACACATAGCCGGCAACCATTTCCTTTTTGGAACTGTGACAAAGATATTGCTTTTTGTTCTGAACTATTAGCTAGCCAGCATCATTTCTATGAAACTATGTGGGGGAAGCAGGGGGCCAGCTCCTATGTGATTATTTTTTTCATAGCAAGTATTTATTTTTCTAAGTATGTACCTGTTTTTATAGTAAAAGTGTCTGGTAGGACACACATCTTTAGGGCTCACTGAGAAACAACATGTTTCTGTACTAGGAACAAAAACCTTTAAAACTAGGCCCATTGACCAAGCAAGGATGTTTTTACTGGGAATTAACAATTTACCTTTGTTGTGATTACATTCATTGTTAAAAATAAGCTTTTAATTTATAGTTTTAATGCTGAGTAATGCGATGGATCACAGGTATTTTAATTTGCCCTGTGTAATCAGTCAGAGATATATCATTCCTCCAAACCTATGACCATTAACTGTTGTCAGGAGGATCCCAGTGGATTGTCCAAGCTAAGGTTGTCACTGTTATATCTACACAACCTTGACCATTTCAAGTTTTCACTGTAGAGCAGTGTTCTTGTATCATCTCCATTCAAAGCGGTGGGTAAGTGATATTAACATGTGGTTTGATCGGTAGGTGAGGAATAAACTGCACATCAACTACGTATTGTCTGCTACAAGAAAAACTCTTCCCATGGTGCATGCTTACAGCTTTGATGTGAAATAAGTAGAATTACTGGATGACAATATGGCAGTGCCATGTCATTGACGACATTTATAGGCAAGGCAAAGAAAATGAGTGGTACCTCTGGTGGACATCCTTCATGAGCTGATTGATGTCAACCTCACGTTTTCGAAGACTTCCGAATGAAGTGTGACTCTCCACGCATCCTTTCCCCGCAGAACTCAGCTCGAGGACACCAACTTCAGTTCCAATGTTCCCACCTATGCAATTTCCAAACTTTCCATCATACTTCACAAAGTCAGACTCCACAACAACTGGAATCAATAGAAAGAGTTCACGCTTTTCAGTTTTAGTAACACACCATGTACAAAACACACGTCAACAAAAAAACAATGTAGTTACATCTAATTGCAGTCTTCTTGACCCTTTGCCTTATGAATATCATATCTTTAGGACTATCAAATAAGATTTTTTTTTCTTTTTTAAACTAAATCACTTTGAGAGATTGTTCCCACTTGTTCAATAAAAATATGAACCAAAGTAATTTCAGATTGGACTAATGCTAAAGCAGGAGCTATTCTGAAATACATATGCCTCATCACATATAGGATGCTGCGGTACCTGTATTTTGCTGGCACTTTGCCAACACTCCTGTTAAATATCACCACCTTATAGAATTAGAAAAACGTCTAATAACCACCTACAAACAAGCATTGGCAATACCAATAGTTTTGGTGTTTACTACAGTTCGTTGCATTTTGCATATATAAGCACCAGGGCGCAAGGAGGAGAGTGCAAAGTTTCAAAGGAGGATGCAGTAAGGGGTGCAGGTGTGCAATAGAATGAGAAGGGAAATAGAGCAAGGGAGGAAGCCATTGGTAGAGGGTCCCATTGATGAAGAGCAAGAGGAAATCTGAGCGAGAAAAGGTGAGAGTGAGAGTTTAAGAAATAAAGTGAGAGTGTTAGAGGAAGGATGAGAGGGGTTAGGGAGAGGGGTTACGTTGGATGTGTGGGGGAATAAAGGGTGCGGGGTGGGTGGGGCTAGAGAGAGTGAGTAGGGTGTGTGGTGGGGGTAAAGCGAGAGGGGGTATGATTGAGTAGAGAAAGGGATGGGATGGGTGGAAGTAGAGAGAGGGGGTAGGGTGGATGGAGATAGAAAGAGAGGGGATAGGGTGGGTGGATGGGGTAGAGAGAGAGCAGGGGTGGAGTGCGTGTGGGCAAAGAAAGAGGGGTGGGGTTGGTTGGGGAATAGAGGGTAGGGTGGGTATGATAGAAAGAGTTGTTAGGGTGGGTGCGGGCAAAGAGAGTTGTTAGGGTGGGTGGGTGTTAGAGAAAATTGGTAGGGTGGGAGGGGGTAGAGAGAATTCGTTACAGAGAGTGGGGGTACGTTGGGTGGGTGATAGAGAGAGTGGGGGTAGGGTGGGTGGGGGCTAGAGAGAGTGGGGGCAGGGTGGGTGGGGGCTAGAGAGAGTGGGGGTAGGGTGGGTGGGGGTTAGAGAGAGTGGGGGTAGAGAGTGGGTGGGTAGGGTGGGAGGGTGGTTGGGGTAGAGAGTGTGGTGGGAGGGTGGTTGGGGTAGAGAATGTGAGGTTGGGGTGGGGGATGGTAGGTAGAGAGTGTGGGTGGGGGTAGTGGGGTGGGGGAGGGTGTAGAGTGTGGGGGTATGGTGGGTGGGGGTACAGGGGGTAGGGTGGGTTGAGGTAGATATGAGTGAGGGTAGATAGAGTGGGGGTAGGGTGGGTGTGGTAGATATAGGGGTGAATAGAGTAGGGGAAGGGTGGGTGGTGGGGGGTATATAGAATGGGGTACTATGGGTGGGGGTAGATAGAGTGGGGGTAGGGTGCGGGGGGAGGTAGGCAGAGTTGGGGCTGGGTGGGGGGTAGGTAGAATGGGGGTTTGGTGGGTGGGGGTAGCTAGAGTCGGGGGTAGGGTAGGCGGGGGTAGATATGAGTGAGGGTAGATAGAGTGGGGGTAGATATAGTGGGGGTAGATAAAGTGGGGGAAGGGTGGTGTTGGGGGTTGGTTCAGACCCCCCCTGCGTTGCCCGTATGCCCCCAACCTGGCAAGGACCACACCACACACGTCCTTGCTGTTCGGGCTTCCTGGTCGCTCTGCCCGCGTCCGGGAACGCCCCCTTTATTTATGCTGCATGTGGAGGCGTGCAACATCACGCCGCCGCGTGCGCGTCCCTGCAAAAGGGGGAGCGCCACACTCCTCCTTTTTCGGGAGGACACACAAAATACTGTAATAATACACACTGCAAACCACACAAAATTATTAACACAACCGATCAACACAGTTTCCCCATTGGCCCCTTTATTATCAACCACCGGGTCCCCTTACTCAACAATCCACGGACTCAGGTTGACTAGACAATTGTAACAGCACGTAATTGCTGATGTAAGCGGGTTTCCCTCGCCTAGCCCTCTGGGGGTACCTCCCGCTTACCTCCAGCACGGGTAGTCTTTCCGAAGACACCTCCCAGACAGGGGATTCTGGAGTGCTGGGAGGGCCTCCTCCATCGTCCGGTATCTCCATCAAGTCAGGTTCCAGAGGTGGTTCAGTTCGGGGATCCCCCAGCTTCTTAAAAAAGCTGACATTCCTGGTGATGGCAGACCTTCTGTCAGAGGCAGTTATCATGGACCCCTTGACGGCCACAACGTCCAACGGCTCCGTCTCATAGGGGAGGGAGAGTTTCCCGTGGGGGTGTCGATTGCAGATGAGCACTTCGTCCCCAGGCTCCAGCTGCTGTGGGCGATAAGTTCTCTTGCTCGATCCTCACCCGCCGGTCCGCCTCGACCTGTTGGTTGTCAATCACCCCCGGCTCCTTCTCCCCAACCTTGGGAAACAGACCCCGCGGGTAGCGCCTGAACAACGCCTCCGCTGGAGCAACGCCCGTGGAAGCATGCGGGGTGGTGCGGTACACCCGCAGAAACTGATAAAGAGCTCTCTGGAGGGACTATCCCTGTCCTTGGGCGATCCTGAAGGTCTTGTTGAGTGTCTGCATTAGCCTTTCAGCTTCTCCATTCGCCCTGGTCCACAACGGGGTTATCTTCCGCTGTTGTACCCAGCAGCTCTCCATCAGCTCCGAGAACCGTTCACTCTGGAAGGGCGCCCCGTTATCAGAGCACAGCACGTGGGGGAACCCATGGCCCGCAAACATTTTCTCCACGGCCACCACCACATGTTCGAACGCCACAGACTCCACAAACTCCACCTGCAGATATCTCGAGTACTCGTCGACTATTACCAGGAAGTGGGTGCCGATGGTCGCCGATCCAAAGTCCGCATGGACCACTTCCCAAAGTCGCGTGCCCCGGGGCATCGCCTCAATGGCAGGTTCCCTCTGTAATGGCATGCCGCTTGACACCAGACACAGGCCGCTACGAAGTCGTCGACCTTCCGCTCCAGTTCCGGGAACCAAACCTTCAGCCGCAGCCTGGCCTTGGTCTTCGCAGCACCCTGGTGTCCATGGTGGGCTAGATTGATCACGTCCTTCACCTTTGACTGGGGGAGTACTATCCGGTCACCTCAGAGCAGCAGGCCCGACGCCGAGAATGACAGTTCCTCCCTGACCTTCCACAGCTGCTCCAGTCCGGTCTTGGCTTCCTGAGCCCACCGTGCCAAAGATTCTAGCACTGACTTCCACGACCCCTGTTGCATGGAATCCTTTAGGATTTGAAAGCATTCATCTTCGGCAGCTGCCGCTTCTAGCTCCGCCAGGGGCATGCCGTTGGGAGTGGCCGCCTCCACCACCATTCGGATATGATCATCAGCCTCCTCCGAACAGGTGTCATATTCCACTCCCTCCCGCAGTCCTGGGTGCCGGGAGAGATAGTCCGCTGCGTTGTTGGCCCCTGGTCTGTACACCAAGGTGACTCCATACTCTAGGAGAACGAGCATCCACCTCTCGATCCTCACCGGTGGCTTCGATGATGACCCTGCCAGAATGGGAAGCAGGGGCTTATGGTCAGTCACGACCGTCACCGGCCGTCCCAGGACATAGAACCGGAAGTGCCTGCAGCCCCAGAGAACCGCAAGTGCCTCACGCTCAATCTGTGAATACCTTTGCTGAGTGTCGGACAACGCCTTGCTGGCGTATGCCACTGGCCGGACACCCCTGTCACGATCTATCTGAGTCAGTATGGCGCCCAGGCCAAACGGACTGGCATCCACGATGATCTCCGATGGCAATGCAGGATCGAAAAACGCCATTGTGTCCTCAGCCGCCAGCGCACCCTTAATGTCTTTGAACGCCGCCTGTTCAAGTGGGCCCCAGTGCCAGGTGGATTCCTTCTTTGTTAGTGCTCTGAGAGGTTCAGACCTGGAGGCGAGGTTTTGAATGAACCGCCCACAGTAAGTGACCATACCGAGGAAGCTTCTCACATCGGACACTGACTCGGGCGGCTGCGCCTTCTTGATGTCCTGAACCTTCTTGGGGTCTGGCGATACCCCTCCCTCTTTGAATACGAATCCGAAGAATTCGATGGAGGGGCGCAGGAATTTGCACTTGTCCCTATTAAGGGTGAGTCCCAGTGACTGCAATCTCTCGAACGTCTTCGCCAGCTTCCTCAGATGACCCACCTCAGTCTTTGCAAACACCAAGATATCATCACTGATGTTTAGTACGCCCTCCAGATCTGCGAGGGCGCCTCGGATGATATTCTGAAAGACTTCTGCTGCCGAGGACACTCCGAAGCTTAGTCTCTTGTGCGGTATAGTCCTCGGTGGGTGGTGAATGTGGTGATGTACCTCGATTCAGGATGGAGGACCACCTGATGGTAGCCTGCCCGGAGGTCCAGCTTGGAAAAGAAGCGAGCCCCCTGCACTTCCGCAATAATGTCATCGATAGTAGGGGTAAGATGCCTCTCCCTCTTAATGGCCTTGTTTGGCAGCCTCATATCTACACAGATACGGACAGAGTCAGGTTGCTTGGGCTTCCTAGCCATGACAATCGGGGACACCCAGGGGGTCGGGCCCTCCACTTTCTCAATGATGTCGAGGTCCACCAGGTTGTCCAGTTCATTGTCCACCTGTTCACGGAGATGGAACGGCACCCTGCAGTGTTTCAGGGCGATGGGCTGCACAGAGTCATCAATATGCAACCTCATGGGGTCACCAGTCATCCGCCCAATCCCGTTGAAGAGAGCGGCATACTTCTCGAGCAGGTCGGTAATGTCCTCGAGGTATACCGAGTACGCGAAGCTAACAGTTCCAAGAGCCTCAGCAGCGGAACAGCTCAGCAGAGTGTTATTGTTTACTGGCGTTACATAAAATCGGGCTTTGATCTGCGACCCCTCATGCTCCACCTTCACCACAAAGGCCCCATCCAGTGGGATTGGTTCCAGTCCCCCAAACGCAAATATGCGAGCCTTCGGTGTTAGTAGCTTGGGGGGCGAGTTCATGGCATCATAATGTCCCCGGGCCATCACATTGACCGATGCCCCTGTATCTACCAGGACCGGGACTGGCGAGTTGTTGACCTCCACCACACACCTCAGTTGTCTCTGGTGCTTTCCTTTCACGATTCCCACACTGGAGACAAAGAAAACGTTCTCTTCCTCTTCCTCCTCTGCCTCCGCCACCTGGGCATCTTCCTCACACTGGTCCACCTGAGCCACATTTGGCGGGTGGCTTTGGCGCTGGAACCTGGACCGGGCCAGGCCTCTCGGCACCAATATGGGCAGGGCTGCCTTGCACACCCTCGAGAACTGGTCAGGCAGTCCGCACCTACCACATGTCCTCCCCGTCGCCGGACACTCAGTTGGGTGAGGAAGATCATACCCAAACTTCTGGCACGATTCACCCGCTCTTCCTGCTCTGTCACGGGGGCCTGCCCCAGGTCTTCTGACTCCTCTGCCACCCCGCGACATGGCACACACCTCCTCAGACTTGACTGAGCGGGACCCCGCCTCCATCCTGGCTACCCGAGCCTCTGCCACCTCATGGCACCGGCCCAGCTCGAGGATGCGGGGCAGAGTGATTCCCGGCTCTCTCAGGACCTGCCTTCTGAGTTTGCCCGAGGAGCACGCCTGGATCAGCATAGTTCGTATCATGTCCTATGCGTCTCTCCGCGCACATGCCAGCGAGAGGCGACACAGGCGTCCATAAAAGGTGCCCAGCGTCTCATCTTCCTTTTGTTTTGCCGACAGCATCACAAACCTTTCATAGTCCGAGTTGGCGAGAGGAAGAAAGTGAGCCTGGAGGGCAGTTTTAGCTGCGTCATAGGAGCCATCTCCCAGTGGAAGCGCCTCAAAAATCTCTTGGACCGAAGGCCCCGCCGGATATAGCATAGTTGCTAGCCTGCTGTCATCATCTGTCACTTGTGCAGCCCTAAAGTACATGTCGAGGTGGTTGACCCACCTCTTCCATCTCGGCCCAATGCTGGATGGCGGGCCCGATACGTCGAACTCAGGGATGGGCTGTAGGGCCGCCTGGGCACGTGCCTGGGCCATGATGGGAGGCCCTTGCTGAGCAATCTGCTGCACCGCCGGCGGCGCCTGAGGCAAAGGAGCTTGACCACCTGCTTGAACTTGAGGGAGTTGCTGTGGAGCTGATATCTGTGGCTGCACCGGGGGCACTGGGACCTGACCCCCTGCTGGAGCTAGAGGGACTTGTTGTTGAGCCGCTGCTTGTCCACCGTCCTGGGGGAGCTGTTGGGCTGCTAGGAGCCCACTGTCTTGATCTTCAGAATCACTCATGGGCTTGAGCGCACAGGCACCCCCACCTTGGACCTTGGGGGCCGCAACTCAATCGCCAACCACTACAGCACAGTTCTGATGCCCCACCCAGGAAAATGAAAAGTCCAACCTGGGGGAAGATGATGATGGTGCGATGCCTCTTTCTCCAGGCTACCTCATGCGCCCACACAGCAACTGGACCTGATGAAGAACCAGAAGAAGAAACAAAATGGACGGTCCACCACTGCAGCAGTCCTCACTGATGATGAAGAAGATGAAGAAGAAGCCTCAGCAGCCTGATGATGAAGGGGATGAAGAAGCACCTTAACCCCAGCTGTAGTAGCACCCAGTGGATGTAGAAATTGAGCCAAGAAAGAGAACTGGGCTAGGCAGGCCCAGCCATTATAGCCCCTCTCCTTGCTTACACTCTACGTAGGAGACCCAAATTTTGAAGAAAAAAAGAAAATCGGGCATGGGCATGCAGGTATAACTGCCTCCTAGCAGTGTGCCACATAATTAGGCCTGGATGCCACTCACCGCCCAAACCGGAGCTCAGTGAAGTTCCACAGCCTTATTGACAAAATAGCCGCCAGCTGCGTGTGCGATGCACGGCCACGTCACAAAACGAAATGTCCGTTGATTCAGTTTCAGGAAAATAATTATACAGCTTTGTCACCGCCGGGCCCAGGGATCATCATCCACCCGTCGCCACTGTTGGGGGTTGGTTCAGACCCCCTATGCGTTCCCTGTATGCCCCAAACCTGGCAAGGACCACACCACACACGTCCTTGCTGTTCGGGCTTCCCGGTCGCTCTGCCCGCGTCTGGGAACGCCCCCTTTATTTATGCTGCACGCGGCGGCGTGCAACGTCACGCCGCCGCGTGTGCGTCCCTGCAAAAGGTGCAGCGCCACAGATGGGTGGGTAGTGGGAGTAGATAATGTGGGTGATTTTTGGGGGTAGAGTGGGGGTTCGGTAGGGTGGGTGGTGGTAGGAAGAGTAGGGGTAGGGTGGATGAGTGGGGGGATGGTGGGTGGGGTAGGTAGAGTGGGGGTAGATATTGTTGTGGGTTGGGTGGGGGTAAAGAGAGCGGTTATCGGGGGGAAGCTGCGCATAGTGAGGCAGCCACAGGAGGAATTTAAAAAGATTGCAACTGAACATAAAAATAGGCCAATTGTACGCAAAAAAGCACAATATGGCAAATAAATACGCAGCTGGGAAATGGAGAGCCCGCCGGCTTGCTTCTTACAAAGCTGCAGAGTGGAGAAACTCTTGTTAGGGAGCTTCTCATTGAATAGTACAGTGGAGGAGTTAGGAAAAATGAATTTTAGTGAGTTGGCCATATAATGGCGTGGCATTGCTGGTTGCTATGCCATCCAGATATGCTCAGTACAGAACCACATTTTCTCTCTCTCTCTCTCTCTCTCGTAACAATGGTTTCTGCAATTTTGAGGTTTGCGCCACAAAACTGTGCCAAAACAAAAAATGACCTGTTCAAAGACGGTGCTAATGTTAGGCGCCAAGGTCCAAATTGAAATTCCTGGCTGTATATTGCCAGATGGTGCTAAAGCCGCATCCAAAAGACTGTGGCATATACAAACATTATAATATTGGGCTTGTTCAGCATAGGAGGGACAACACTTTACTCTGCATAACAGCATTAAACTAAATTATTTATGTATAAAATAACATGAGAAGGATGAAACATTATCAAAATGCTTAAGTTCTACCAGCGCCCTTCTCCTCAAAGATACTAATTCCAGAGCCATCTCGGGTATATCCAAATCCTTTATTCTAGGCATTTGGACTTGAAGTCTTATCAAGTGTTTATGCACAGCGAGAATTCACGTGGATATGTTTGTGAAGAAGGTTGGTGGAGCCAGGTTTTGGTACCTGCTCATCATTTTTCAATGATGATGTGTATTGTATTGAATGGGCATTTGCAGAGCGTGAACTAAGGCCAAGGCAACTAGGCGCTAAGGCGCTAAGCAACACAGATAAGGGAGACAAAAAACAGCTAAGCAGGTCACTTCAAGTTAAACTGAATCTGATCAGTAAGCTCACCGAGAAACAGAGGAAGAGAATTCCAAGCTTAGGAGGCAAGACTGTAAATGGGGCGCCTCCTGCTCGAGCCTTGCAGTAGCTCGGAATCTTCAGTAGGATTTGTGAAGAAGACTGCAGGGTACAAACAGGTTTATATAGAGTCAGCTTAGAGCACAAATATTCTGCTCCGGTATTATAGATGGCACGATGTACCAGGCAAAGTATCTTGAACTTACTACGGCTCTCAATGCGGAGCCAGTGCAGTTAGCAAAGTAAGGCCAAAGAATAAGACAACCTTTGGGCACCCAGAGCCAACCGCGCCATAGAGATCTGTAGAACCTGTAAACGCTGGACCCCATAATGGAAGAAGTAACCACCTTGGTCCGGGACTCAGGAAGAAGAAATGGCAACATTTTCATTAATATTTTGAGTTTAGCAAAGCCAATTTGGCAAACAGATGAGATTTGCACTTCTCTTGAGCCATTGGAAAGAAGCTTAATTCCAAGACTTTTTACAGCATCCTCAGATGAGGGACAGCGTCTTAGAGAGGGAGGCCAATATTCGGCACTCCATGAGGACCGAGCAGCTGGGAGCCCACGAACAGCACCTCTGTTTTAACACCATTGTATTTTAGCCTGTTTGTAGCCATCCAATCCCCAATGGCAAATAAACAGTTCCACAGTGTGGTCGGAGAATCCGACCCTGGAGCATTTAGATGAAAAAGGACCTGCGTATTGTCTGCGTAGCTGTAAAACCGCATGCCGTGCTTAGCAATTAGGTTGGCCGGTGGACACAGATGCAGGTTAAACAAGCGGGGATAGGGCGGAGCCCTGCGGAACCCCGGAAGTCAGTGCCACTGGAGAAGATTTAAAAAGAGGCAGTGAGACTGTATGACACCGGTCAGATAAAGATTTAAACCATTGGAGACGGTATCTTAGAATTCCAGTTCTCTCCAAACTTTGCAGTTAAATGTCGTGGTCCACAGTATCAAAAGCTGTGAAGAGGTCATGGAGAATCAAAACATGGAGAGCCCACTGAGGAAAACAATCAACCACCTGCTCTCCGTTTAGCAAACCGCTTAACATGCAAGGAGTTGGTGCCAGAGGAGCGCAGGTGTCTAGAGGGGGAGTATTTGGTCAGAAAGAGTTGCAGATAGAGTGGTACCCGGCCCCAGACAGCCTTGTGGATGATGCAGACAGATTTTAATTTAATCCGTTCTGCGATCGGGAGCCAGTGCAGACTTTGTAGGGCAGGAGAGATGCGGTCCCTGGCCTTGATGCCAAGGATAAGTCTCGCTGCCCTATTCTGGATTAGCTGGAGGGGTCGGTGAGTGGACAAAGGTAGATTAAGGAGGAAGCTATTGCATTAAAGATTTATTATACCAATTCACTTGATGCATTAAGCCCATGCCCTGTTTATCACTGGGTGGCAGGACCCCTGCTTCTTCACCTACAACACCATGGCATTGTGTGGTTTATTGCCCATTTAGGGTTGGACCACCTGATTTGTACAACGTGTTATTTTCCCATTCTGAGGAGAGAGGGCTACCAAAGATGTTTAAAATCAAGATGGCCGTAGATCGGGCAGATATCACGGAGAAAGAAAGACAAGAGGTGAACAGAAGAAAGGAGAAGGGTAGTGATTTTAGCATATTAGGGCCAGTCAACCAAGCAATCCCATCATGCATGTTGATGAACTACCATTAAGGAATTTACTAGAGTGATACGGCTTGCAAAGTTAAAGCAAACAAAATCTCATCTTAATGTAGACATAAAAATGCATGGCCATCCACATGTTGTACCAATAGTTTTCTTTTGGGCCCACTGGCCCTGGCCTTTAGCCATGGCCCCTGGCCGCGGCCGAACATGTTGAATAGTTTCTTCAGGTCTCACTAACTATGGTCTTCGGCCGTGGCCTCTGTACGTGTTGCATCAATATCTTTATCTTGCGGTCACTGGCCATGTCACACTGTTAATTTGTTACCAAACACTGAGCAGATATAGGCACTGTAAATGTCACACTTCTTTTTTCTTACTCCTTGACAAACTCTTTTTTTCAAAAATGTAATCTAAATCGCTCCAGCGAGTCAAATGATTTTAGCCTCTCTCAGCCTCTCTGCTACAAAGCACCATTTCCAGTTTGGCAGGGGGGTGGGCCCTTGACAAACCCTTGATTTAGAAATTGTCATCCAAATCCATCCAGCAAGTCAAAAGTCATTAGCCTCACTCAGCCTCTCTGCTATAAAAAGCACCAACACTAATATACAGGTTTTAAGGAGCTGCACCCCCCACTTCTCTGTCAAATATTTTAAGAACTACTAATTGGATTTACCCCAATCCAGTCAAGCAATATAAGTAAACACTTTGTGCGCAAGTTGTTTCGTATTTGACCCAAATATGCCCAGCAGTTTTCGCGCTACAGCTGCTCAAAAACTGCACTTTTTCTCTAAGGGAAAATGAATGGGCTGAAATCTCTGGCGCTTTGTTTTCTTTCTTTTATCATTTTTTAAAAACATGTTCATACAGTTTGTATGCATTGAACAAAACAATCAACAGTTTTGCTATTACATACACTCTGAGCAAACCTATCCGGCTTCACGACCTATAGTAACTAAACATTTTCCCAATAAAACATCCCTCATACAATTCTCCCTCATTCCCACCCTCGCTACCCCTTCCTGACAATCTCCCTGAGTCTCTTGCTTTCCAAGCTGCCCCCTTTCAGGGCAGGTGTAAATCCCCAGTCCAATGCTCCCCCTCGTGCTCCCCCGGTTCTCGCCCCCCCCCCGCAAGATCTCTTCCTCTGCCATCCCCCATCATTGTGTGTCTCCAGTCCAAGATTGCACTTTGGGCACTCCAGGGTGTTTCAAGATATCGCTATCCTGCTCTTAGCCAGTATTAGCAGACATTTCGCTATTTTCTTCTTTGTTTTTGCTTGTTTGCACCCGGTACCAATCCCCAAAGACATCTCATCAGAGTAGACTCATATGTACTGTGTGTCCAGGAGTTCATCTTTTCCATAACCTCTCCCTAATACATTTTAATCACCCAGCAGTACCATATCATATGTCAAAATCCTGCTGATGCTTCCCCGCATCTTGGACAGCAGTGTGGCTGTTGCGGGTTAATCGTGTGCAGTCTAGACAGAGTCATGTATACTCTATGCAAGAAGTTACATTGATTTAAACGAAACTTTGCATTTCTGGATACCTTTTTAACTTGTTCCCAGATGCAAATCCACTGATCATCTGCGATTTCATGCCCCATGTCCCTCTCCCACTTCTCTTTGATCCCTGACATAGGCTTCTGTTTCTGTTTACTAATCCCCCTGTACAATGAGGTAATAACCCACTACTCCTGCCCAATTCTAGCACCTTCTGTACTAAGGGATTCACCTCGGGTTCTTCTGGAATCGCATCCCACAAATCTGCCAGCCTTTTTACCAGCCACGCATAGCCCAGGAAGGATTCCGTGAAATAGCGCATACTTGTCTCCACTGTTCAAACGGCAGAAGCTTTCCTTCTATATAGAGATCCCCTATCCTTGTGCAACAATTATTTTATTTACCAGCTTCTAAAGTTGTCATTATCTCTCTTATGATCTGATCAAACTGCAATGGCAGGTTCAAACTATACGTCTGTGTTCTATGCAATTTCCGTGCAAGGCCACTCCATATCTCCCTTTGAAGGACATATATTTCGCTAATTCCCATTGTGCCCACTGGGTCCAACAATAACTCAATCCCCTCCCTGTTCCGCAACTCCTGGTAGGAGTCTCCTCTGATTCCCCCCCAGTGAATCATTCCAGTGAGTTACTGTCTGCAACTGGGCTGCCATGAAATAAGTTTCAAAATTCAGACGCGTTAACCCCCCATCTAGGTCTGATCTGCCTAGTGTCTCTAGTGCCACCCCGTATACGGCCTTTGCCCCATAGCAATTCGCAGATTTTTACATCCAACATTTTAAAGAAAACTCTTTTTTATCTTATATGATGTGTTTATGACATAATAAAGCAATGTAGGCAGCACTGCCATCTTGCATAAAGCACTTTTCCTTATCAATGACAGTGGCAGGGTCTTCCAAAAATCCACTGAATTTTCTATACCTGATAATGCTCTCCCTGTTTTATAAACAAAGGTTTCCTCAATCTCATGAAAAATTATGATACCCAGATAGCAGGAGGACTCTAGTCCCATCGCATCTCCCCCAGAGGAAGCCTTTCCTTTGGTTGTCCCTGCAAGGTCGCCAGCGGGAACAACAGACTTCTCCAGGTTTACCAGGAATCCCTATAACCGCCTAAAGTTGCATAGTACTTCTAGAATTATCTGAATATTCTCCATTGGGTTGCTGATGTACAGCAATGCATCGTCCACATAGAAAGATATATTATGGGTGATGCCTTGGACCCTGATCCCCATTTCTGATATGTAGTGTCTGGAATACCCAGCCAAAGGTGCTAAATCCTTGGCGAACATTAATGGTGAAACTTGGCAACCCTGTCTGCGTCCCCTTTCCAGAGCCTATTGTGAACAAATCCATCCCCCCGTTTAAACTTGTGCCACTGGATCCCTACACAATACGTGAATACATCTCTGAATACCAGGTCCCAGCCCAAAATCCTGCAGTACCTGGAATATCCAAAGCCACTCCAGGGAGTCAAAAATCTTAGTCGTGTCCAAGGCCATTATCACTTGTTCTTCGTTTGAACCCTGCACCTGTTCCATTATGTAATGTAATCTCCTTATATTCATCAAAGTATTTCTCCCGCCCACAAATCCACATTGGCTTGGGTCTATGAGGTCCGGAACCATGGTGGTCAGTCTTGATGCCAGCACTTTCCCCAATATCTTTATATCCACATTAATGAGGGAAATCGGTCTATATTAGTCACAGTAGTTCATATTTTTCTGGGGTTTCAACAACACCCCGATTAACGCCTCCCTCCTCCCTCCCCACCTGCGCTGAAAACATCGTACCATCAAAACTGATTTTGGACAACGCTGAAATCTTTTCCCCTTTTCTCTGTCGTATGAAAAATGCCTCCTTTAGAGATTGTAAAGTGCCTACTGGAATTAAAACTGTCACAGTCACTCCCTTAGTCAAGAAACCCGGACTAGATCAAAAAGACCCCACTAATCTAAGACCCATAAGCAATTGTAATTTTCTGTTGAAGGTACTTGATAAAGTAGCAACCAAACAACTGGAAGAGTATGTAGACCAACACAGCCTGCTACACCCCCAGCAATCGGGCTTTAGAAGTGCTCACAGCACAGAGTCAGCACTGCTGGACTTGCAGACCGAAATGTTGAGCATTTTGGATAAAGGCAAGACAGGACTGTTAATCCTCTTGGACCTCTCGGCAGCTTTCGATTTATTAGATCATGAAAAACTCTGAGAGGCCCTAGGTGTAGCTGGAAACTGCTCCCAAGATGCAATAGATTGGGTTTCATCATTCCTAGAAGACAGGAATTCTAAAATCAATTGGGGAGGCCATTCCACCTCACCCAAACCTGTAGATTGTGGCGTCCCCCAGGGAGCTAGTTTTTCTCCCTTACTCTTTAATTTATCTATTCGTTGCCTCTGCAACATTCTATCACAACTTGGAATCTTCTTCACTAATTTTGCTGATGATACACAGCTCATTATCGAATTGAGTGGAAATCATTCTATAGACAATGACAAGCTATCAGTCATCTATAACACCATAGAAAACTGGATGTTAACACACTGGATGTGTCTCAATAGTTCCAAAATGGAACTCATGACGTTTGGAAACGCAAAAGCCTTAAACAATCTTGGCCCGGACTACTCCGAATTCTCTATAAAAGATTCCACCATCAAGGTATCAAATAAGGTCAAAACTTTAGGTATTTACCTACAATCCTCCCTAGGTGCAGAAGCTCAGACCGCTTATCTTAAGCGAAATTGCCAATATTATCAAAGGCTCCTCTGCCGTATCAGACCATTCTTAAACACCAAGAATAGCGCCACGATAGGGAGAGCTACTATTCTGTCTCGCTTGGACTATGGAAAAGCATTAATGCTTGGCGCCAGTAACAACTGCCTGAAACAATGCCAGACTATCCAAAATAATGCTGTCAGGTCCATTGTAAACAAACCTAAGCGAGAACACATTACTAAGGACAGGAATGATCTTCATTGGCTGGCAGTGAAAGAACGGATCTTGTTTAAATCACTGACCTTAACCCACCGATGTCTCTACGGCACGGCGCCGGCATATTTAAAAAGAAAATTCAGCTGGTATGAGCCAAGTCGCTGCCTGAGATCTACCAAACAAGGATTGATCAATCCCTGTCCCCCAGGCAAAGCCACCGGCCTAGGTCGAGCTTTCCCAAACCTGCCGATCTCTTACTGGAATAAACTGCCTTGCAGCCTTAGACTGGAAAGCAACATTCTATTTTTCAGGAAGCAATTGAAGACCTTCCTCTTCAAATAACTAGGCTTCTACTTCATCGCTCTGGGTCGCTTCTCTTGCTTCTCTTCTCCCTTCTTTTGTGTTGTCCTGTGAAATTATTGTCCCGGAGTCTTTTTGTCGCGCCCTGATGCTTGCGAGCTTCGGCGCGTAATAAATAAATGAATAAATAAATAAATAAATAAATAAATAAAATAAAATAAAATAGCAGGAAAAACTCCCTTTTCATAGGCTGCCTCATACACCTGTTGCAACGGTGGGATCAATATGTCTGCATACGCTAGGTAGAATTCCACCGGCAGTCCGTCCGGGGATTTACCTCTTTGCATTGAACGGAGAGCCCTCTCAATTTCCTCCTCTACAATCGGTGCGTCCTATTCCTCGTCTGATGTTGTGACAGCTGAGGTATTTGTGCAATCTTTAACAAATCCTGTGCCTCACTCCTTTGTGCATGTGCCTTCGCTAGCATATAGTTTGGTATAATACGCCTGAAACACCTCGTTAATGTGTTGCTGTGTCACTGCGCTTGTCCCCGACACATCATATGTCTGCGTGATGCTCCCCTTGGAGATTCTTTCCGAATCAACTAGGATAATAGACACCCTGCCTTATCCCCTTCTCCATGTATCCTTTTCGTATACTGGTTCCTGTTAAAACGAATACATTTATCCTGACGTTCCTGCTGATTAAGAAGAGCTTCCACTAGTTCTGTCCCTAGCTTGTATCCAACACCCATGTCATTCTCCAGTTGCCTAATCTGTAATTCAGAGTCCTTCAAGGATTCCAACAGCATCCTCCCCACACCCACCAATTTGGAGATGTAGGCTCCTCTTATCATCACTTTGAGGGCTTTCCACATGGTCCCCACTTCTGCTACTGACCCTTCCTTATGTTCCAGAAATGCAGTTAATTTGCCCCGTATCAAAATTCTGAATGTCCCATCCTCCAGTGAATCCACCTGCAGCTTCAATGTTGGTATAGCTGTTCGATTAGTGTTTCCCTTGAATGTAGTCACTAAAAGGGCATGGTCTGACAGACTCTTCCCTATGTATTCCGTTTGTTCAAATCTGTGTGTATGTTCCCTGCCCACAAATAGATAGTCTAATCAGGAGTATAACCGGTGTACTGGTGAGTAGAACGAATACTCCCTATAATCTCTATGAGTTCCCAAAATGCCACCTGGACATTATGTTGTTGCAAGAACTTCCATACCTTTGACCTTTTAGTTCTGTTACCCAGGCCCCAGACATTCCATGTCCTGATTCTAACTGCTATCAATGCCCCCTGAAGTATCTTCCCAACCCCAAGCCCTACTCAATTCTATGAGTTATTGTCCTGCCATCCTGAATTACCACTGCATCCGTGCCATTATTGTGGAAGTCCTATTCTTCCTTGCGATCAGACTATTGCATCAAAAATAACCATACATTCCCTACCTCCCCCCAAAAATCTCCCATCCTCCAATTCAAGGATACTTTGCACGTTCTCTCCCGTACCCCTCTCTCCTCCCCCCTTCTCCACAACTTTTAACTTCCCCAAATTACAAATTTAGCAGAAATTGTTCTCGCTCAATTGCGGTTTACTCATGCCACATGTCTTCTTGGAAGTATGTAGTATAACCATCCAGGCCATCTGCCCCATCAGTGGCAGTCCTCTAGGATCAATTGAACTGTGGTCCGAGGTCTGGCCTCTCTCTGGTTCGGCCATGAAAACACTCACACTCCGGTTTCCCTTCCATTATTGTAGTTCCTGTCCTTATAACAATCTGCCTCCTTCCACAATCTTCATCTATGCGTAGGTTTTCCATTGAGCTGTTCCTATCGCCCCGGTGAGTGTTCCCCTTCACACCGATCTTCCAAGCCTCCTCCTGCAGCATTCCTAGACTCAAACCATGACCAGAATTCCGACAAAGAAAGAAATTTGAATTCCTGTCCGCCACACCTTCAACTTTGCCAGGAAAATCATTGTGTATTTCAAATTGCAGTCACAAAGTTTTGTTTTCACCAGGTCAAAGTACCACCTTTGATTCTCTACCTCCTGGATGAAATCAGGGAAAATAAGGATCCTTGCATTCCCTTGCTGTACACTGCCGATTGGTCTTGCCTCCTGTAGAATCAAACCCCAGTCTCGGAAATGAAGGAGTTTGGCCAATATTGCCCTGGGGGTGCACCAGGTGGTGGCAGCCGACCCGGCACTCTGTGTGCCCTCTCCACCATAAACAATTTTGAAAGGCCTTGCGGACATAAAGTTTGCAGTACCAGTTTCTCCACAAAGAGTTCTGTACAATTATTCTCCTCCCTTTCAGGCACTCCCACCAGTCTAAAATTATATCTCCAGGAGAGGCCTTCTGCATTCCTCAGCTCTGTCTTGAAGGACTTTCATCGTGCCCACCAAGCCCTTAACCTGATTCCGCAGCAACTCCACTGCATACTCCAAGTCATTGACCCTTTACTCCTCCTCCAACACTGTTGTTACCCTTCTTCAGGTCCACTCGCACCAATGACACATCCACTCCCACCTCCTGGATCTTGGTCTCCAGCGCTTTCCTTGAGTCCTGTATTGTGTCCATAAGACTCTCCATAGTGACCGTCCCAACTGCTGGCTCGGTACCTGCGACATCCTCCTGTCGGTCGATAGTCTGCTTGAGCTGCTTCAATTTTACCCCTACTTTTTCTTCCATCTTCTGTTGCCCCTTCACCATCACTTCTCCTTATGTGGGTACACCCACTGCAGTTGTAGTGGAGTCTCGGGCAGAATGCCGTTGCACTCACATGGTCAAGTCCAATGCCTTGGGCCTTTCCTATGCATTCCACATCAGGCCTGATCCTGCCTACATAAACCGGCAGCAACACACACTTGCGGTTTAGGGTCTCTTCTCTCATGCCTTGCATTGGCAGATGTGTGACGAATGTCCAGGTTGCCCCCTCTGTTATCAGGGACACTAGAAGATGCCTCCCCTCTGTGCTTGTTGCAGTCTTCATCCTCAACCTCTTGACTCTGGGTGCAGGCCCAGCTCTCAGGCTCTTTTCCTGTCCTGCTGCTATAATTATGCTCCAATCTGTCCTGGCCCGTGTGTAGGTAGGCTTCTATTGCCTCCCTGCTGCTGTGCCTCACTGTGCGTGCACTGTTTGGTGTAAAATTATGAACACTCTCGCACACTAGGGGCCCGCGCTCTGTTCTCCGCTCTGTCTGCACCCCTACTCTGATTCATGGAGACGCCCTGCAGCCTGCAGCTGGCACTCCAACTTGCACTGCGCTGCACACTCCCGGGCTGGCTGGATGCCCCTCCATTCGTTGCCCGCTGTATGTTGAGACATCCTCGATCTCCTCACCACAGCTAGGAACTTTTGTTCCACTGCCAAGATAGCCGACGCTGCCCTGGAGGCCGACTCGCGTTGCCGGCTTCCTTGCTTGTCTCTGTGCCAATATCTGGATTCCAGACAGCGGCCCAGCTCTCCGAAACTTCTGGCTCCGAGTTTTTGGAAAGAAAGTGCGATATACGCAGGATAACTTTCTGGATTGTGTCGGGCCGGCTGCACAGCTTTGCAGGCTCACGTCTGCATCGCTCTGCTACTGGCCACGCCCGCTATGTTTTCTTAATAACTTGGTCATTTTGTAACATATTGTTGCCAAAATGACCGACCTTTTGTTTTGAGAATTTCATCCAAATCCATTCAGCAAGTCAAAAGTTATTAGCAAAAGGGGTGAAATGGCTGCTTTTTCACCCATTATCCAGCAAATATTTTAACAACTACTGTACAGAATAACCCCAGACCCCTCCCAGAAATCGAGTCAACGCTTCAAGTCCAAGTTGTTTCATACCTAGTCCAATTCCATCCAGCAGTTTTTTGCTGTGCTCAGAAATGTTCTCTATGGAGAAATGAATGCCCAAAACAATGTTTTTTTTTTGCTTTCTTAACTTTCATTTTTTAACAAATCAAAAGGGTGTAGAATAAGCAGACCGACAAGGAGGAGTCATTGTGTCGGTTCCAGACCTTTATTAAATTAATAAAGAAACCCATCTCTCCCTACTTCTATGGGGCTTGCCCTGCCTCCACCTAGGAAACCTTGAGTGAGTTTCAGAATGTCCGTCAAAATCAAATGTTCTCCATCTTCTATCAGAAACCAACTGATCTAACCCTAAGAACATAAACATAAGTCTTTAAAGTGAAGTTTGTGGTTCCTTCAACAAGAGAAGGGCTCCCTTCTCCTGGTTTCTTGCTAAGATCGTGCCAGATATATTTTAGGCATATTTAGGGTCTTTATCACTAGCAACCACAGGCAATCGTGTAATAATAAGATACTGTGGAAATTAGGTGCAGTGAGCTCAATACACATTAGGAAAGTAATCTTTAGGGACTGTAACACATGGCATTCACCATTCCAAGATGGCGCCCAGTGTAACAGGCCTTTAAATTCCAGCCCGCGAAAGCATTCAGTGATTTAAAACGGGCACTGTCACAGGCCAGTGTTGTTGAGAGAGTAAGGAATAGGTTCCTTTCTTTGCAAATCTATTTTTGAAAAGACCTTGGAATTAATAGTTGTTATTTTTCTCCTTATAGTGCAATTTATCTATATAGACGGCCTCATATATTTTGGTATCTGGTATTTACAATCAGTCATATTTTTTGGGTGTTAGGTGGTTTCTGGGGGTTATCTACACACATATCTACGTTTTGATGTGATTATGGGCTTACACCCATATGTTACATATCTTTTCAGGATTGCAGCATTGAAATTTGGCAACTGTGCATAGGTATGTTTGCCTTCAGGTATAGTCGCTTCCAGAATGGTATAATGGTTATGGGTATTCTGATGGTTTCTTGCAACAAGCTCAACAACAGGTATTTTTAATATTATGTTTCAGTCCCATTGAAGCCTTAGGATTCAATCGAAATGTATCAAATTGTAGGCATTTTATGGAGAAATTCAGGGGGAGGAGCGACCTCATATTTTCATATGCATATAGATTAGCTCTATGGAACTCCAGAGAATGGTCCCAAGGGGGCATGCTAATGGGGTCCGGCTTATAGTCACAATGTACTGTAGAATAGTGGGGCCAGTATAGTGGGGTGTTTTCATGCACTAAGAGGTGGTGGAATGTGCATTGGAACACTTGGCTTGCAATTGCATGGACACAAAGGGCGTGGCAATGGCCTAGGTGGCAAACTATTTACGAATTAGACACAGTGATGATTGATTTTCATTGAATCATAGTAATGGTGCTTTTTGTGTTCTTTCTTTGTATTGTTGTGTTCTTTATGTGTGTTGCATTTAATATGTTTCCTTTTTTACCTCAATTGCAGGCTTTTCATTTTGTTTTGCTCATCTTGCTCACAACTGAATTGTATGCCCTGGTTCACTCATATTAATGTTCGAAATAATGGTGCTTTATGAATATGGTGTGATACACCAAGCAATTTTCAGAATGGGCATGTTTTTGGATGTACATGAAATTGGTCATTTTGGAAACGGGAAAAACTTTTCTATTTATTTGTTGATGTTATATACATTGACATTTATGTATTTAATTTTGTTTTATATTGATGATTTTGTAACTCAGCCTGGAAAAAGACTGTGGGGTCAAAACATGTGTCGACTGTGTGCTTTGATTAACATTTTGTATTAATCAGTGCATTAAATGACCTAGAAATAAAGGCTACCGTGGTAACTTTCAACTATATGGAGTGGATGGTTGGAGTGCATGGAACGGTTCGAGTGGTTGGAATGGTTGGAGTGCATGGAATGGTTGGAGTGCTTGGAATGGTTCGAGTAGTTGGAATGGTTGGAGTGCATGGACTGGCTGGAAGTGGATGGAACGGATGAAGTGGATGGATCGGATGAATGGGGGTGGAACGGATGAAGTGGGTGGCACTGACTAAGTAGCTGGAACGGATGGAATGCACGGATCGGACAAAGTATATGGATCAGAAGGAATGCATGGAACTGATTGAACGGGTGGAGTGCTTGGAACGGTTCGAGTAGTTGGAATGGTTGGAGTGCATGGAATGGCTGGAGTGCGTGGAATGGCAGGAGTGTGTGGAATGGCTGCAGTGCGTAGAATGGCTGCAGTGCGCAGAATGGCTGGAGTGCATAGAAGGCATGGAGTACACACAACGGATGGCGCGGACTCAACAGATGGAGTAGATGCAATGGATCGAGTGGCTAAACGAATCGAATGATGGAATGGATAGAGCAATCGAACGGATTGAGTAGTGGGAACGAACGGAACTGACGGAACGATTACAACTGATGGAAAACTTGAAGCGGATGGAACAGATGGAATGTATGCAAACAGATAGAGTCTATGGAACAGAAGGAGTGCATGAAACAGATGGAGTGCTTGAATCAGATGGAGTTCATGAAGCAGATGGAGTTCATGAAGCAGATGGAGTGCATGAATCAGATGGAATGCATTGAAGAGATGAGTCCACGGAACGGATGGAGTCCATGGAACAGACCGAGAGCATGGAACAGATCGAGCACATGGACCAGAGGGAATACATGGAAACGATAAAATGCAAGGTACCAATAAGTGCATGGAACGGATAGAGTGCATGGAACGGATAGAGTGGATGGAACGGATAGAGTGCATGGAACGGATAGAGAGCATGGGACGGATAGAGGCGCATGGGACGGATAGAGTGCATGGGACGGATAGAGTGCATGGGACGGATTGTCATGATGCCTACCCCCGGGGAACCAGACCAGGTCAGGCAACCCCCGAAGCAGGCATCAAGTTATTTTGAGCAAGCCCAAAAACCTCTGCTAGGGACTGTTTGGGTGCGGTCCTGGCGCCTATGGCGCCAGGCTCATATGGATAGTCAGTTCTGGCGCCATAGGCGCCAGGCTCATAGAGTAGAACTTACCTGATGCAGACCATGCTGCAAGCTTACCTGATGCAGACCAAGCTGCAGAGCTCCAAGCCAAATGAGGTTTGAAAGGGACTTTTTTACCTAGGGACTATTTTTTTACTCGGGTGGGGCTGGGGAGGAATACTTACCTGGGACTACTTTGGAGGCTTTTTAAACCACGCCCGAAGAGCAACACACGCTTCGCATTATTCTGCATCCAGCAGCGTAACGCTCACCATGTCTGCACGCCAGTATCCAGTCTTCTGCCACGCCCGCCTCAGTCTGCAGCTCCTAGAAAAAGGGAGGAACAGAAGGAGAAGAGGTTAGAATAAGAGCAAAACCTTCGATCCTTACCTGAATTCCAGATCCACCGCGCCTTCGAGCTGGAAGAAAGAAGCATTTTACGCGTGCCGCCTCGCCTGCTGCAGCGCTGCGCTGAACTCACCGGCCTTCGCAGCATCCTCACGATCCACCGCATCCTTTTGCACGTTCCCGCCGCACTCTGGCACCTAAGGGGAACATAAGAACAGCAAAGGTGCACCAAGGGAATAAACAGAGGCAATAGTAACTACGCCCATAGACTTACCTGATTACCTCCGGGGGTACTATTCCTCTTCACGGGTCGGCGCAGTCTCCATTGCATCCTCGCCGTACCCCGGACCCTAAGGGGAACAAAAGGACAACAAGGTGAGACGAAGGGACAAACAAGGGGAACTCTTCTCACCACAATAGACTTACCTAATTTTACCGCTGGAGGCATTATTCCCCGAACTTCATATTTTCTCTCCACATCTGAATAAGGGAGCAAGCCACAGGTTACATTCTGGCCTTATTTTATTGAACTGTGTAGGATAAGCCAAATCCTTACCTGAACTTCGTCAGCTACCACGAGGAACTCTTCGCTGGGGTCAAGCTGCAAACTGCAAGGAATCGGACAAGAGTGAAAGTCAGACATGTGAACTCTTACGAACTACATACTTTTCGGAGTCAATATTGTTCTGGAACTCACCAATTCCTTTCAGCCAGTGAAACAACTGGTTATCAACGCGCCCCTGCGCTCAATGCAGGATGGAGAGCTCAACTTTTCAAACCATCAGGTGAGACTATAGGAGGGGACATCAAAGGTGATCTGTGGGGAGAACAGCGGGGGTGGGGAGATTTACGCTCAACTCCACGGGTGGTTAATTCCCTTTCTCCATTTGCAGAAGTATATTCTTACGGGCCAAGCAAACGAAGCTAGGTGGGCCAGTCCAGTCCGTCATCTCGGCCCTACGCGTCACATTGGTGGAGACCGCAGCTGTCCAGTTCAGATCAACGCTTCTGTGGGAGCCAGGTGAGCGTAACACGGATAGAGTGCATGGGACGAATAGAGTGCCTGGAATGGATAGAGCACATGGAATGACAGGAACAGATGGAGTGGATAGAACGGATGGAGCGGATAGAACAGATGGAGCAGATAGAATGGATGGAGTAGATGTTACGGATAGAACTGATGGAGTACATAAAATGGTGGGAGATCATGAATGGTTGGAATGCATGAAATGGATAAAGTGCATGGAAATGACGAGTACATAGAACCGATGGAGTGCATATGACGGATGTAGTGCATGGGGCGAATGGAACGCGTGTGAAGGACGGAGTGCATAGGACTGATGGAGTTGACGGAACTGATGGAGTAGATGGACAGATGGAGTGGATGGAACGGATGGAATTGATGGAACAGATGGAGTGGAAGGAACGGATGGAAAGGAACGATCGAATCGAGATGGCGGAACGGATGGAGTGGATAGAACACATGGAGTGGGCAGAATGGATAGAGTGGGCAGAACCAGATGGAGATGGCCGAACAGTTTATTTAGATGAACGACCGAATGAATGGAATGACTAGTAAACCCAATAAAGAACCAGGCGAAATGTGCGAACGGACGAAGCCGATTGAACAGAGTGAATGAAACAGATGGAATAAATGGTTCAGATGTCCACTCGATCTCAAGCGCCTACTGAAAACCACCATATCACATCACCACACTTACTCTCTCCTAGACACCACCACTCAACTAGAACACAGCAATACTATGGCACATTCGGTATAGCTGTTCTAATACCAACACCTACCACATACTCCCCATCATCCTAACTAAACACAGCTGGCTTCACACCCGCCAGCCTAGGCGTCTCCTCAGGCCTAACACAGGCAGAAATCAGTCTGGCTATCACCCTGCCAGAATGAACACATACTCCTGCTCTCCCAACCACCACACCTACCGCTAAGAAGCAGCTATCACACGAGTGCCACACCAGCTGCACACATATCTGGTGCTCGCACGCACCTTATGACTCCCTCTCTCTCTCTACTGACTTGAACTACGGTTCCCGAGGGCGACATACATTCAACATACCAGCGCCTTGAGATCATACCAATGGTACATAAGGCGCTATATAAATGCAAACTAACATAACATAACATACCCGAGTTACTTTGGTAGGAGGGAAAGCTACCCTTCCAGAGAGTGACATGGGTATGGCCCAAGACCTCCCTACAGACCCTAGGGAGGAGAAAAGATCCCTCAATTTAAGAGACAGATCGAGCAATTGACCAATAACATTGGACAAATGTTGAGGGCCCAACAAAACTCCCAGACTACCAGTGTTCCCCAAAGTGCTCCAACGTCCAGGTCAGGTGCCCCAGGGGGACAATGACATGAGGCAAACAATACAAGTAATAGTATCCTAGTGAAAAAAGAAAAAGGGGCTAGGGATGAAAACATATGCCAAGCCTTACAGGAAGCTTCCTCTTTGACCTATAGAACGACCCATAAGTAGATAATGTACAAGGAAACGGCAGCAACAACTCTTTCCACTGGCAACTAGTACCAAACAAACAGAGATCAAAAGTAAAATGTCAACAAAAGCAAAATAGAAAAGTCACTATTAAGACAGATGAATAGACAGACAACCCAGAAAAGAAAGTTCTCTTTCAGAGATGGGATGACATCTCCTAAAAAAGTGGGTAAAAATAGAAGACCCTGAATCTGAGAATGTATGTATTGTTTATTTATTGTTTGCTTGTTAGGCTCTTAAACAGCAAGTAAAATACTGTTTTAAATAGCCCACAGGGCGAAGGGAGGGAAGAAGGGAGTAAAACACATTACAAAACACAATATTTAAAAGCAGTTGGAGGAAAAAGGACAAAGTACAAACCTACTATGCCCTGTGAGTATTCAGATTATGCAAGTGCAGCAAGGAAGAGGGCAGAGGGGGTAAGTGCTGGGGATTCCGAGCACACAGGTGTGCCGCTGATGAAGTGCTATGACTCTTGAGTGCTACACGGCCAGGGCCACGTTAGGTTTAAGTGCGAACCTTCAGGGCGGAGGGTGTGCCAATGCAAGTGCTGAGGGTAGACAGAAGCTGGGCCGATTGGAAGTGGTAGGTCAGGGGCCCCAATGATGGATAAAGGCCCCAGACACCAATCACAGCAACTGTAGGATTAGTAGAGGAGAGTGGAAGGGAAGGAGGAGGTAAAGAGGAAAGTTTTAAGGAGCTTCCATAATTTAAGAAGGTCCTGCTCAAGGCGCAGAGGGATGGGGGTTACATAGGAGTGAGCCAGTTGAGGAAAGTGAACAACCACCTGCCCTGTTTAGCAAAACACTTTACACACAAAGAGTTGGTGCCATAGGAACATGGTGGTCTAGAGGGGAGAGCATTCAGTAAGATAAAGTTGAAGCTAGTGTGGTACCCAGCCCCAGACAGCCTTGTGGATGATGCAGAGGGATTTCAATTTAATCCGAGAAACAACCAAGAGCCAGTGAAGAATTTTTAGAGCAGGAGAGATGAGTGTGAGGGAGGAAGGAGAGAGAGGAGTTGAAGATGACTCCAAGGTTTTTGGCTTCAGAAGAAGGAGCAAGGGGAGTGCCCAAGGAGGAAGGCCAGCGTGAAGGGAAGGAGGGAGCAGGGGTTCAGATGGGAAGGATCTCAGTTTTACAGGCGTTCAGGCTGAGATCTTTGAGGTGCACCAGGACTGGATGGCAGATAGGCAGTCAGGGATGATGGAGTGTGCAAGAGGGTCAGCAGGAAGTTTGAAAAAGAGCTGTGTGTCATCTGCATAACACTGCAAGATGGAGGAGAAGGAGGAGATGAGGCAAGCAGAGAAAGGTAAATGTTAAAGAGCCAAGGGGAGAGGATATAACCCTAGGGGACACCACAGGTGGAGAAGGAAGTAGGAGAGGAGAAGGTGCCCAGGATGACTTGGGAAGAGCGGTCAGTAAGGAAGGATTTCAACCAGTCCAGTGTCCGTTCCGAGATACCAAGGGTATCGTGGAGCCATTGTATGAGGATGAAATGTTTGACTGTGTCAAAGGCAGAGGAGAGATCGAGAAAGATCAGGACAGCTGGGGAGTTGGCGTCCAGAGATGCAAGCAGTTCTTCATGGGTTTACAGAAGAGCAATTTCGTGCCTCTGGATGCTCGGAATCCAGATTGATGGTCGTAAAGACCACCAACAAGTTCGGTGTGTGAGTTGAGTTGTGGCAATGCCATCTTCTCCAGCAGCTTTCCCAGGAAGGGGGTGATGGAAATAGGGTGGTAGTTGGCAGGGCAAGTAGGGTCTGCTGAAGGTTTTTTAAGGAGTAGGCACACAAGGGAGTGCTTAAGGGAGGAGGGGAAAGATGTATTGTCAAAAGAGTGATTGCAGAAAGCGGCGAGTGCAGGGGCAAGAGAGTCAATGTTATCCTTGATGGTCCTGGATGAGCAAGGGGAAACCTGTTTAGAAGAGACCTCCATGGAGCGGACAACTCTGGTAACTTCTTCAGGTGTGACAGGGAGAAGGAGGAGAAGGAGGAAGGAGGAGGGTGGGGGGTTGTGAAGGTGTGTAGCAAGGTTGTAGAAAAAGAGCAATGTAGAAAAAGAGACTGAAAAGTGCCAAGAAACTCCTAGATACGCAAGCCAATAGAGTAAAACAGATATGATAAGCACAGAAAATCCAGAAATAGTAGCAGTACCCTCCCTTCTAAAGGATTCCGAAGATTGTCCTCTGAAAAGAGAACACAACAAAGAGTCTGTGGATTTGGAAGATACACCTACTACATATCCTATCTCCAAAAGTGTGTTTTATCCGACACGTTCTGAAGTCAAGTCGTGTGAACTTGTCATCAAGGAAGAAAGTGCATATATTGGGGTGACCCAAGGTTATGCCCTAGAAATAAATGATATCAAGAAAATTCATGAAGAGCTGTCCAATAACAACAAATTCTTTTCCACATTGGAAGGATATACCTTGAAGTTCTATTAAATCTTTTTTTCCTGATCATTATAAAACTACTTTTTCACTTAAAGTCCATTAAAGGAATCCAGAACACAACTCTAACATCTGTGTTTTCCCCATGCCACCTCCCCCAAAATGAGATGTGAAAACATATACCATGCTTTCACACAGAGATGAACTGGTGGAGGATAGGACCATAAAGATAACAACTGGACCCGACTATAAATCCTAAGCCGGCGTTTATGGGTTGCATCTGTGTATGATGGGTTTAAGATAACAAACTAATAAGGGTTCAGTGTGACCAGCCAATCTGTTTTGCCTGATCTGATCTCCCAGGCCCTTATGAAGGCAGAAAAAGAAAATACCTGGAAAAACAAAGGTTAATATGAAAAATCTACAGACAGGGGGCAGCGACAAAAGTCATAAAGCCCAGAAGAACCAAACTTCAAAGACCTTTCACCGCCAGGCCTCTGAGTAGTCAGGATCAGCAATGAACTAACAGTTTAAGAGCTATAGACTCCAGATTATCTGTTGGTGAATGTCCCAACTGCAGATGCTATTGAATATTTTGCATTGGAAAAATTAATTTTTTGTATGGTGGGATTCCCTTTTTCAACCATAATTCTTGAACAGAAACTCATAGAAAGTGTTTTTTATTTTCTAAATGTTCAGCTAGAAATGCTCTATTAGGTGGTAGAAAAACAAAATTTGTGGGAGGTAATTTTCAGTATGCAAATTAGGTGAATTTGCATTTTGTCACAAAGAAATGGCGCACACTAACATGTCATATGTTATAGCGTCCGCAGAAATGAGCCTGTCACTTTGAGATGGAAAAATAATTTGTACAGAAAAGTATCAATAAGTTATAAGCCACAATTGGTAAGTATTTAACCATTGGTCCTGTCATGATAAAATCTGCATCAATTGATTTGTGCCAGAGAGGGGAATCTGTTGAGCAAATGAGTAAAGTCATCATATGTGTGGAAATTACAAATTTAGGATGAGGTAATATGTAATGCAAGAAATCCCAGAGCTGACATTACATTAAATGGGAAGGAAACTGGGTGTAGAAGTTACTCCCATCAGACTGCCTCCTTCATTAATATGCCCAATGACTGCAGAGGGGTATATCGACTGTGATGTCACTTTTGGAACACTGTCCAATCGCATTCCTTGACCAATTAGATTGGGTAAATTATACACACCTTCTATATAAGATTCAACACACACTCACTCAGCGGCATAGACTGACAGACTCACTCGCTCACTCACTCACTGATGGAAAGAAGAATTGATAACAACAGGAACGAGAAGGAATAGATTGCTCTCCTTTTGGACCCATTGATGGATTATTAACAGAGACATTAAGTGAGGCCTAGCAGGAGTTAAAGCCTCAGGCCTCCTTCAGTGGAAGAAATATTCAGGCTGTGGAGGAAACGTGATCCCATCTTGCTGACTGATGCCCACCTGTTCTTAGAAGGGAAGAATTGTACCAGCTGTTAAGAGGGTGCCCACCTGTCTGTGATGCAGCCAAAAATAAATTCATATATGGGTAAGATCTAAAGGGAAACCCATTCTGAGTGGAGTGGTACTAGAAAGGAATTATATTAAATCCTGTCCCTCTTATTAATAAGTACTGAAGGGCAGGGTATACAAACTGACTGTAAATCCTAGGAAATAAGTAAATATTTCAAAAGCATATGTGCTTCTGGAATTATAAATCAATGAAATAATATCTATTGTCTGTATAGAGTTATTATTTCACTGTGCATTGCACAAGCACCGAAGAGCAAAGGATATCTCACAGAGTGAATACCAAGAAAAATAAAGTAGAACCACTTCCTGCATACACCATCAAGCATGATACTTTTGTTAAAGCTAAGTTGGTCCAGACAAAAGGGAGAGGGTGATTATTCACTCACGTTTAAGGTTTCCCATTGAAAGTGAGAAAAGTACGCGTTTGCATGATAATTGAATAGAAACATCACGGAAGGGAATCTAGCCTAGATATATGTTAAAAAGCCTGCAAATATGTTCAATATACATTTTCTTTTTTTACAAGCCATTTACATACCCGAAGGTTCAATAGTGTGTTGCAATTGAGTTTAAAATGCTGTTGAAATTCTGACATGTCTATGTAAAAAACGGGGGGTTGTATTTTGAATAAAGAGAAGTAGCGAGAATTGGATAGGCAGGGATATTTCAAACTAATTTGTTGTTTTTCATAAATGAAAGACTCCTCCTGGACTCTGAGGCATTCAATCCATGGTGCATGCATGCTCAGGGTGAATTAAATGCATAGATACCTTTGGTGATGGGTGTGTTACTAAAGTTTCTATCTCTATAACTATAGCATTGGAAACTGAAGTGATTAGCATGTTGATTATTTTTTCATCATTGCAATTGGATTTAATGAAGTGTAACATATATTTCTTGAAATTGATTCAATTACTTCTATTTGGTTAATAAATATACCTTCTGTGCAGCTCTGTGTGTTTCTTGTCCCGAAAGACGAGGAAAACTGTGCGGAATCAATTTTATTAGATTGGGGGTCCGGGATTCATAAAAAGAACTTTATTAAATAAAGGAAAATTGTGCGTGCCTGGTTTGGGGTGGTCGAAAGCTCCCCTGAATGAAATGTTGCCCGATTAAAACATCCTACAGCACGTGAGTATGCACATAACTGGCAGAGTGTGGGGTTTTGGAGTGTAAATTGTGATGGGTAATTTTTGAGTGTGAGGGGTGTTGGTGAGTGAGGTGTGTGTGCATGTTTGGGGGCTTGGAGAACACAGAAGGCGAAAATGTTCACCACTGCTAATGATCAATAAAGTGTGACAGATCTGTGGATGTCGTCCCTGTTCCCCTATGGGGAGACCTTTTCCATAGGGCCCTGGCGGTGCATGCTCGGTACAATTGTCCCCTATGAAGAGCACAACTGACCCAAAGGAGATCAATAGGAGAAATACTGAGTTGAGGAAGAACAGGGAGGAGTTGAAAGATATACTATTGACAACCACTGAGATGAAGAAGATGCACTGAGCAATTCAGAGCGCCCTGCGGAACCAACATGAGGGGTCTAGACAATGTGGAATAAGTACTGGGATGAAGAGCTGTTGCTGGCTGCTCAATGGTCAATTTAGAGTAGAAAAGGAAGAGAGACTCAGGAAGCAGTTGTCTAGTCTCCCTGGAGGAGCTGCAGGAGCCAGCACGGTGCAGGAAGGTGGAAGGAAACAGACCAAGAGGGGAGCTGCAAGGGCCAGGGCCAGGCTGGAGTCGAAGGACCAGAATACAAGCTGGCAGAGAGAAGCTCCTGGTGTTCCTGAAGCGTGGGAAGTGCATGAAGGGAAGACCACGCTGCCCAGAGGAAGATTGAGACTGCAGTGCTCCCAGGTGTACCAGAGGTCACTGCAAGGCTCCCTCGAGGTAGGGGGAGTACTCAAGCTAGTTGTTGGGAAACTAAGAAGGTGCAGTCAGCAAGTGAACCAGGTCTGTCCCGCAACAAGAGAAGCTCAAGGGTCTGGGACCCACCAAACAAAAGCAACACAAGTCATCTTCCTCATGGTGGTACTTGGGAGGAAAGGGCCCCAAGTATCAAAAGGCAAAGAAGAGAGGACTGGGACCCACCACTATGTGAGAAGAACATGAGTCATTTTCCTTGTGGTGGTACTTGAGAGAAGAGGGCTCCAAGTACTCGCATGCTAAGAAGAGGGGTCTGGTTCCCGCTACACTAGAACCACAAAAGCCATCTTCGTTGTGGTGGCACTTGGGAGAAAAGGGTTCCAAGTACCCGAAAATAAAGAAGAGAGGTCTGGGACCCGCTCCCATAACAAGAAGAGAATCACATAGACTTTTACTAAGGGCCATACTTGGTAGGGAAATGAACCAAGTTGGCCCAAGCAGAAAGAGGGAGAAGCAGAAGTATGGGACCTCCAAGAGACTTTTACTAAGGACCATAGTTGGCAGGGAAGTGAACCAAGTTGGCCCAAGCAGAAAGCAGATCTGGGACATACAAGAGAAGGAACCAGGGAAAGGGAGTCATTGCCCCTGGTTGTTGTGTTACAAGAAACAGAGGACTGTCAAGAGAAGGAACTAGGGCAAGGGAAGCATTTCTCCTGGTTGTTGCGAAGCTTGTGTTACTGAAAAATATCTAAGTACTTTATGGACATTTGTCTTACATTTAAGAACTCGGTTTAGAATTTTTATTTGGTACTCTTTGATTGGATCTAGAACCTATTCTTCAGAGTTAAGAAGCCCTTTTGTTCTTTATAGTTTAGTCAATAGTGTGAGAGATGTAAATAGGCATTGTACTTGTGACAGTGGACTATTTACTTTAGACAAAGACATCTTGACAGTTTCCTTAGTTTTGGTTGAGCTAGGGAAATCTCTCTTAGCTTTAGAGAAAGGTAGGAGTTTCCACAAACCCCACCCTTTTAATTTCAATAAAGATTTCTTCAGTGATTGTATCGGAAGCAGCGTTTGGCGTTACGCGTTACGAGGTGCAGTTTGACGCAACACGATACGTTCTTGGGTTTTTTCCTCTAGCATAGAGGATTCGTGCTGAGAAGCCAGTGGATGGCGGAGCCCAAGAGGAGAGCCCAAGCTCGCGATAGCTTTCAGCCCTCCCTGAGGCTTTGTGGTGCTGTCGGTCTGAGTGTAAAGCCCGAGCCAAGCCCGTGCCTGTTACGCTCTGCTCCTCTGTTTCTCTGCAGCAACACCCAGGGCCAGTTTATTGAACGCTGCCTGTTCTGGTGTCAAATCTGGAAGGGATAAGAGGGTGTCGAGCCCCTCTCCCGAACCAAAGAAGCCGAATAGATCGACCTTCCCACCGTGGTTGGCACGGGCACCTGGATATTAATAACACAGGTAACCACGTGGCAGCCAATGGGGGGAAATAGGGATTAGGGAAAGGGTGTGGACTGATAAAGGAAAGGTGGGGGAGAGATACCATGCCTATACATACACTTCAAGGCAACCTCTGCCAAACCTGTACTCCTAAATCGTAGCCTCCAATACCTGCCTATTCCTAGATATACCCAACCACCTGACTTACTGCATGAACCTTAAGCCTAACACATACTTAATCAGAGCAACACAACATGAAAGCACATATTACATAGGTTAATGCAACATAGCACACTAAAAATGAATCTAAATGGATGAAATGCAGGACATAATGGATAACATAACTCTTAGAGCAAGCAGGATGGCACAGACAAGGGAATTCCCATTCCATGAAGATACAAAACGCATGGCCTTCTGGGCGAGCAAAAGCAAACAAACAAACATTACATTGAAGAAGTGCCCCTTTTCCACTGTGCTGTGAGGAGTCACCCCTGTACTGCATGTAACAATCCCTATAATGTGTCTTTATAGTTCTTAGCAGCGCTTGCGTCGTGTCTTAAACCATTAGACATATGCACCACCAATATCGTTCTCCAGACATAATTGCCAGCGTATTCAAGTTCATTACATATCACACTCAGTAGTTTGGAACAAACATTCTCCCCTCAGAGAAGCGTGTACGCCAGTATTCCCAAAACAATGTACAACATGCTTTCCCCACTTAACTGTGTGTCCGGGTGCCTCGCGAGGCCCCCCGAACTCAGGAGAATGAAGCATAGTTCTTGCCGGGGCCGACTCTGATCACTGCCGCTGCCCGGGCCAACACACCAGCATACCTTCAGCGTCCCAATCTCCTTCAGATCTTCTCATCGGCAACGCCGCGTCCGCCCATGTTTCACACCATTAATTATCCGCACCAGAGCACGGGCGGGTGGTTGTTTAAGAGACCTCATAATTAATTACAGCTGAGCAACCGCGCAAACCAACAGAACTACACGCTGGCCCATAGTCTGCTGGAAAATGTAGTTCATAGCTCACCTTTTATAATTCAAGCTTCTTCTCTTGCCCAAAACCCAATTCCTGACATCTGGCTAAGCACTTTGTAAGTATTTCTGCTTTTGATTACGGCAGCGAGTGCAATCTGCACCCACCCACGGCGAAGCGAGGAAAACGCATCTCCACTGAGAAACATTGAGCCTTTTGACTGCTCTAATTAAAACCATTCCACCCATGTCTGACTGACATGAAGGCTAATAGGGGTAGGAAAGCGGGGCTGCGTAGTGCTACTGCAGAGAAGAAAAAAGCTACTAACCTACCTGGGAAAAAGCCTACCACTCAGCTTGCACGGCCCCCATACGGCAATGGCTTGGAGGGGAGGGGTACTGTGGCCCCTAATAGAATTACAGGCTATAGAGGAGGAGACAAGTGCCTCTACCGGAAGTCCGACCCCCATATTGCCTCTATGTTGGAAACCAGAAAATGTGGCATGCACAACGCCGATAATGGTCTCTATACAGCGAAGAGTCCTCGAAACAAGGTATCCATTGAGATAGCCCTATATGATGTACCTGCAGAGAAATTACAATCTTTTAAAGGAAATTCCGGAAGATGTGTGAAGATGAATGAAAGAGAAGACTGGTGACGTCACAAAAAGCCAGCGTGACGCACTTAGAAGAGTGACTGAAGAAAAAGATGTATAGACCTTATAGAATCTGATGCTGAAGTAATGAATTGAGCAACATTTCACATGCAGAATGAAAATTGCATGTGCGGAAAGCACTGAAGAAAATGCAAGCCATTTTATAATTGTTCAGATGCTGAAACGCAAGTAGACTAAGTAATCATAAGGCCTGGCAATACGTAGTGAATAGACTGCAGGTGGTGCCACTATTATATATATGTGTAGAGAATCTGGATGTTCCACAACGCATTTTAGCAAACTAGGACCCCATGAACAGAAGAGCTGAAAGTGTGGCGCAGTTGAAGAAAACCGCTGACAATGAGGGAAGATTTGAGAAAGGGTATCAGGCCCGGTGTCAAGGGTTAGGGCAGCCAATAAACTGGCTATCTATTCGAGAAGGCACAATGAACGTGAGAAGCGAGACAAGCTTCTGTTGAGGTGTAAAGGAAAAACAATAGAAGCTCTAGGTTTTATTCATTTAATAGTGGTAAATACGAAGAAAGAGCTCAAAACACATTCTTCTGTCACATGGTCAAGATGAAAATAGACTTTGGGTAAGCTACGACGAGACTTGAAGATAAGACCATGCTCACACTCCCTATTGGTATGCAGTGATAAAATCACTGCAAAAATGTCGCCTATACAAAAAATCCCAGAAAAAATTCTGTGGTTTGACCCGGTAAAGGTGTGCCCCATTATACCATTTAAGGGGAGCGGGAGTTGTGGGGGTATCCCCTGCTCCCCTTAAATAGTATAATGGGTCGAGGGATTGCGGAGGTGTCCCCCGCATCCTTTAAATGGATTGCGGCGGAAAAACAACAGCATTTTTGCCACAATATTTTATAACCACAGCAATGTTTGCCACGACTTTAACACAAGGAACCCTTCTATTCTCAAGCGCAGTGATACTTGCAAGGCCGAGTTCAAAGAACTAATTGAATCGCAGACAGCAGGAGTGATGATGGATGTTGGGCTAATTGGGTGGGGAGGTATGGTCAAGTCCAATCCGCCAGCACCTGGAGTGCTGAATATTCCACTCGCTACTAGCACGCCAGCTTGCGTGCTAGTAGCGAGTGGAATATTCCAGAAGGGTACAAGCCTGCCAACCAATTGTAGAGGACCACGTAGCAAAGAGCCATATAGTTTGAAAGCCAATGAAACGTTGTGTAATTCATGACAGTGAAGATGACTTGCAATAGGGGTGGGGATAGCTGTCCACCTGACCTCAGAGACCCAATCACAACCCGTCGCTATATAGAAAGTATACTTAGATGTTCCCCTTAAGCCAATCCCAACCTTAAGTAGGTTTTTTTTATTTTGCCACGTAGTATGACGTCACGTATGGTGGATTTCTGCTATAAAGGTAATGTTTTTATGAAATGCATCGAGACATATGCTGTGGGCCATCCGTTGACGCCTGTTGTACTCCCTGTTTTATACAATTGCAATAAAAAACAGTTATGTTTTGCCAACTTCCTGAGTCAGTCTTATTATTGGTGTAAGAGTAAGATCTGCATCCCCATCCATCCCATAGAGCGCCACCTCTCTTAAAGGGCCTACGGGTTCATGTGGTAGCAGAGGGAGGATGGTTCGATAAGATCTTAGTAAGTCTCGAGATTTTCGGATAATCGAATACACTCTGCCATTTAGCCGGAAGATCGCAAGGTTTCCTGTGGAGAGCGGCCAATACAGAATTCTTGCAAGAACATCGATAGAGGTGGGACGGATCTCTCTTTGACAAAATACCTCCTGGTTTCCAGAGGCACTGAGCGGACTGAAGGTGACGGTGGTCGGTTGGAGGAGGGGAGACGATACCTAGAGCAGAACAACGAATGGTGAGTAGATGAAGGGGACTGGCAAAATAAGGGGATGGGGTTGTGGTAACAGAGAAACGTAACGGGGGCAAATTTAAAATATAACGAGGAGCGTTAGAAATATATGACGAGGAGCGTTAGAAGAGCCCAGTTTCCTAGCTCAAGGAGCTTTAGGAGTCGTCCATATCAAAACCCAAGTGGGTATTTAGGCGGCACATAAACAGGTTTATGATAGGGAACGACTCAAACTCCAATCGTGGTATTTTTGGGGCTAAGAGAAAAGGAGTACCATGGTGAATATTTGTAAAGTCGACCAGTCTGTTTGTTTGTGTATTTTGTAATTGAAAAGATGTGTCGAATAGTGACGAGAATAAAACTGAGGTTAAGGAAGAGATAAAAAGTTGTTATCTAATCTAGGTTATTGTCGGCACAGACTGAAAAAATAGATTGAGATCGTTGAGAAGTAGAGGCTTTGAGCGGCAAGTGTTGGAGCGCGCTCATATTATGTTATTTTTGTGAAACTAATCTGTGTAAATCAATGGTAAGTATTGACAGTCAATTGAGACTTGTCACAAAGGGGGATGTTACTTCACTGATGCTTATGTGCACGACGCTGCCAAAACATGCGCCCAAGCTCAGACAGTATAGTGTGGAGTGGGTAAAGGGCACAGCAGATAAAATGTTCATGCCATGGCCACAAGGGGGATCGCTGTCAAAGCGGTTTTGCATCACATGACCACACACTTGCACGCTGCATATGCAGGGAAGAAATTGGAAAAGAGGTTAGCTATTTTAGAGCTCTGGGAAATGTACCAGGAGGAATGAAACGGTCCGCCTCCTGAGGATTGGCATGCTTAATCAGTGGAGGGAGGAAGGTGTTGAGCCTTCTACTCCCCTTACCTCGCCCCAAGTAAATGGTTATAGTACAGAAGATGTAGAATTGTATCTGTTAAGGGAACTAAAGGCAGCGACAGGATATAGTAATCGGATATATGAACCGCCTACCTATAACAGTGACGATAGTCCTGAGGAGTAAGAGAAAAGAAGAGACCTTTAAGGTCTTACAAGACAAAGAGGAGAAAAGCGAATGACCAAATATATTCACAGATATAGAACAAGAGCTTATGAGATGGAAAGGAGAAAAGGATAAAGCGGACGAGGTAACGCTCGTAGAGAACGAATCGATGGGTGGACAGATATTGCTCAAACTCGATAGGAAAAGTATTGAGGAAGTTAGGCAAAGGGAAGATCAAGATGAACAGGATAAAAAAACCTAGGAATGAGAAAAGAGACCGAAGGAGGATGAACATAAGAGAAAGAGCAGGTAGAAGTGAGAACGTGATGTAAAAGTGATGTATCAGGAGGAGCAGCAAAAGAAGGAAGAAAGGGCAGAGGAGCAAAGGAAGTATGACAACATGCAGAGAGCAATCGAAGAACGAGATAGGCAAGAAAAGAAAAGAGAAGAGGAGGAAGCACAGAAATTAAGGGATAAAACAATACAAAGACGAAGGGAAGAAGAAGAGCGCAGAGAGAATGAAAGAAGGGAAGAGAAAAGGCAAGAAGAGGAAAGGGTTATACAGGAAGCAAGAAGGCGAAGAGAATTAGGTGAAGAAATGGAGTGAAAAAGGAGACAAAGAGAACAAGATATTGATAGCATTCAGAAAGAGCTAATGGAACCAAGTCAAAGTGATACAATGGATGCATATAGAGAAGTTCCTCCCGATGCAGGGAGCAATGGCAGGACCATCTAGGATAACCCTAGAGGAGAATTTTGATACAGGGAGTATCGGGGAGAGAATCGATTGAGCCTATCAAGACTCAAGAGAAAGCAGTAAATTGGGAAGCCGAGGAAAAGGAGAACAATCCCTGGTCCTCCAATCATGAAGTGTAGAAAGAGACCCGTTCAGTCACGAGCATAGAGCCTTGACCTTAGACAGGCTGACTTTAAACAAGGGTGATGGGGTGAGAGTCATACTAGTTGGGGACTAGATATGTCAGACGAAGAGAGAGAAACCTTCCGTGGGGAGGGGGGAGAAAGTGCATGCGGTCCCGAGGGATGTCTGCAGACAGACAAGGAAGTCAGATGGTCTGATCCAGAGCAGCATAAAGATAGGATACCAGATCCCATGGCATATCCAGAGCGTCCTAAAGGACGATCGCATAGTGAGAAAGGAGAGTCACCACCATATGTGAGCAGATTGAGATTATTGCCAGGCAGAAGGCGATCGGGAACCATTGTTCCCACTATGGATAGGCAGACGATGAGGGCCGATTGCAGATTTGGGTTCATGCAATTCCGTTTATTGGAGAAAGGAGGGGACAGACCACAGTATATTCCCTGGCCACAAATGGATAAGGATAATTTAAGGAGTAAACTTCCTAGTTTATCGGCGGGTGCAGGGGAATTGATTCATGAGCTAGAAAAGATGACAGGAGGAAATACTCTGGCAATAGGGGACATTAAGGGTCTCCTAGCAGCCATTCTTGGGGAAAGGGCTGATGACATTTGGACTCAAGTGTCATGGCACAGAGCATAGCACATGATCGAGCGCCATTTAATAATTGTAGAGCAGATGTCTGGAGGGCACTCAGGGTACAGTATCCTGATACATCAGATATGGGTGCAATTATTGCAAGGAAGGTGAAAGATGAAGAAGATCTGCTTGCTTACATTCAAAGTATTCAGGAACGCTGGACTCTTGAAACAAGGGAGCAGTGTGGGAAATCAGTGGCAGTATTTTACCATATTCTGTGTCAGGGATTGCCAGAACAGGTACGGAGACAGCTCAAGAAATTAGTGGGAATGGAAGCAAAGCCATGGGCAGTGATACAGCTGACTATAGCGCATCACTGCCAGTTGTTGCAAGAGAAAAATAAGAAGAAGGAAGATGCTAGAAAACTTGAGGAAGTCACGTTAGTTCAGAAGAAATTGCCAAACTATGCCATAGAAGGGGCGGTATTGACAAGTGGAGAAGGGTTGGGAATGCAGCAAGCAGTGGGTGAAACGCAGCGAATAATAATGCCAAATGGATCAAGGAGGGAATGGGTTTATGCCAAGACTTAGAGGTATGGGCTACAGAGGAAGGGGTGGCTTTCAGAATAATCAAGGTGGTTTTCAAAATATGCAGAGTGATAATCAGAACGTGCAAGGGGGATTTAACCAAGGAAGGCTAGTCATAAGAGCTCCTCCTATATGTCGGACATGCGGAATGACAGGACACATCGCGCACACATGTGGAAGCCAAGGGTATGCACAGAAAGGGCAATTCTCAAGAGGAGGGACAGTTTATCCTCCAGCATATAGCTCACAGGCTAGGGAAGGGTTTGCCCAAGATCAGACAGTGTATCAAGTACAAGCGCCGCAAATGCAACAGGCATTGCAATCACAGCAAGCACCATTGAATCTGCTGCAAGGGCAGTCACAGCACACACCTATGCAGATACAGCAGAACGCAAACACAGGACATTTATTGACACCTAGAATAGGGGGTGTCACTATGGTGGGAGGAAGTTCTTTTACAGGTACAGGGATAAGTATGTACCCACAATAGGACAGCACAGAGGGAGACTTGATGTGTACAGTAGTATCAGTGACACCAGACCCTCAAGAGGACCCAAAGGTTGATTTGACCATAGGAGGCAATTGGGCACGCTCAAAGGAACCGATAAGGAGGGCAGGCCATGGAGAACAGTGAACAGTGATTGCCATTGGGGAAGGGTATAGATTGACTTACGTCACTGACGAAGATATGTTTAGAGGTGATCCAGCAGATGAAGTAATATTCAAGATGAGTATTACATATTGGATCAGAATAGAGAAAAGAGAGGTCCCACAGCGAATGATGATCGTGCAGCAGCACCCAGCAGTTTTTCACGAGGACTTGGAAAAAGTGCCAACCTCTTTATGGACTACAGCCCCCTATGACATAGGCCTGTTGAAGGGGGTAGGAGAGGTTAGGATTAAGTTGAAGCCAGGAGCAATTCTACTTCGAGCAAGACAGTACCGCATGTCTCGAGAGGAGGATGAGAGTATTTTTAAGATTATTTCAGCACTAATGGAAAAGGGTATCTTAGTGACGTCAAAGTCACTGTGTAATACTGCGGTGTGAAGAAATCGAAAGGAGGGTCGTGGAGACCAATTCAGGACATGAGACCAATTAACCAGATTGTAGAGGCAGAGTTTCCTTTAGTTCTAAATCCGGCGACGATACTATGTAGTATCCCCACAGAGGCACGATAATTCACAGTGATTGACTTGATGAATGTGTTTTTCTCAATTCCGTTGCATAAGGACTCTCACGACCTTACGTCATTTACGTTTCGCCAAACTTAACTGAAGAGCACTTGTTTGCCCCAAGGGTACTGTGAATCTCCATCGATCTTTAATAGGGTCCTACAGATGGACTTAGGCAATATTGATTTGAATGGTGTTGTGCTGCAGCACATAGATGGCATTTTGGTTTGTAGCATTTTGGCATTTTGGTTAGATGAGTGCAGGCAAGTGCAGGCAAGATTTGATTCAGTTAATGATTATTCTAGCAGACAAGGTATATAAAGTGGATAAGGAGAAGTTGCAATATTGTCAAGAAGAGGTGTTGTACATAGGCCAGTTAATCTCACATGAAGGGAAGAGAGTCACACCTGAAAGAGTTGAGGCAATTATGAAAACAGTAAAACCACACGCGATAAAACAAATGCAGCAGTTTGGGGGATTATACAACTATGTTAGAGCATGGGTATTTGAATATAGTTCATACACAAGACCCCTTTTGCAGGCTCTGAAGAAAGCACAAGTGAATAAGGAAAGAATAGAATGGACTGAGGAAATGGAGGAAGGGTTTGAAAAATTGAAAAAAACAAATGGGACAGTCATGTTAGCTGTGCTTACACAGAGGACTACATTGGGGTACAAACCCCTGGCATATTACAGTGGGATTTTCATTGCAAACAGTTGCTGGCAACAGCCGCGTTCACAATAGAGAAGTCTACTTGTATTGTGATGGGGTGTTGTATGACATTGTTTGCTGAGCATGCATTGTTTGCCATTTTGGAGAAGCCTAATGGTACATGGACATCTCAGAGGGTTTCCGCATATGAGATAGTTATGTGGAATGCAGCAATCAAAATAGTCAGGTGTAAAATAGTGAACCCTGCCACGTTTGTAGCTGAGCCTGTGGCAGAGGGTGAGCATGTGCATGATTGCACTAATTATGAAGAGTTCAATGAAGGTATTCCTCGAGTAAAGGAGAATGCGCTAGCAGGGGGGAGATTTTCTTTATTGTTGGGTCTTCAAAAATGTATCAAACTGATGGGGAAAGGCATTCAGCTGTGGTAAGGCACAGAGCATTGGGAATTAGTGGTGGTAACAAGTGCAAGACTACCGTCTCACTTTTCGGCACAAGCAGCAGAATTAGTGGCACTTATTGTCGCACTCGAGAAACATGCAGGGCAGGAAGTGACGGTGTACAGTGACTCTGCCTATGTGATGTAAACCGTGCACGCAGGGCTAGCATATTGGAAAAGGAGGGGCTGCCTCCGAGTGGACGGTATTCCAGTGCAACATGCAGAATTATTGGACAGGCTTATCAAGGCACTACAACTCCCAGTAGCCATCGCAATAGTTAAATGTGCAGCACATACTAAGCAAACTGCCTTTATCTCACGCAGGAATGAAGCCACAGAAGAATAGGCCAAAGGGGTTGCATATTCACCAGATATTCCAAGTTTTGACACTCCAGATGTAAAAGAGAGAGTCGTCACAATTATGGTTGTAAATGAATTGTGGAAACAAAGGGAGTGTTCTTTATCTCCCTCTGAAGCATTGTGGCGACAGGACACACTGGAAAGCCGGTGATGCCTGTAGACTTGTTAAGGGTAGGCCTTGAACAGCTGCATTACCCTGCGCATGTAACGAGGGAAAACCTTGCAGCAGCTATTGCGGAGAACTGGTTCGCACGGAACCTGTTAGAACATGTTACATTTTATGTAGTAAATTGCATCATATGTCAAAGGTTTTCCACTGGGCACACACTGCGAACAGTCAGAGGAGTGATTCCTCGACCCATGGTCCTTTTCAGCATTTACATATTGACTATGTTGATATGCTGCACGTATGTAGTGGATACAGGTATTTGATAGTGGTGGTGTGTACCTTTTCTAGGTGGATCGAAGCAGGTCCTTGTACACATCCTGATGCCACTTGCGCAACAAGGTTTTTAGTCTGGGAAGTCTTTCCCAGATGGGGAGTATGTGAGGTGCTGAGATCCGACAATGGGCGCCATTTTGTTAATAAAGTATTTCAACAGATTAGCATATTGCTTAGCATAGAACACAAGTTTTCTTCTGCTTATCACCCACAAGCAAACAGATTATGTGATAGACTCAACAGTCTTCTCAAAGAGAGAATTGCTAAATTGAAATTGATATTTTATTTTATTTTGCATTTTTGTTTTCAGCACGCATAACCGATAGGTATCTAGGTGCTAGTTTCATTGTGGAAGGGTAGGTTATTTATAACATGCTTTTTTTCTCCCAAGTGCAGTTCCGGGATTCTAACCTGTGTTTGCTCAGCAGGGTCTTGCTTCCAAGACCTGCACGTTGCCACAGAGCTAATCTCCCGTACATTGAAGAAGGGATGGCTGGATTGCCTGCCTCTAGCATTAAGGAATCAGCCCGGGTCGGACAACCACCTCACACCCCACGAGTTAGTGACAGGGAGGTGAATGAGAACACCTTTGTCTCCTCCATCGAGGAGCAGAAGTGATGCCCAGAAGACTGCAGAATTGTTAGGAAATGAGTTATATACGCATTTGACATGTATGACCACTAGTATCTCTGTAATTTCAGATCAACTCAAGCACAAGAAGTGTCGGTCTCAGGACACAGATGAAGACCATTCAGCAACCAGACTTCAAGAACTTTTACCTGTACCTAGACTGTGGGATATCCAGTCCTAGTGGGCAACTTCACAAGGAAGTGGCACAAGCCCCGTTTTAGTGGTCAATATATTGTGGAGAATGTTACTCCCTGAGCAGTAAAAGTTCAAGAAAGACACGCATGGATACACTTGGACAACATCAAACCGTATGCTGGCGAGACCGATGCACCCCCAACCGTTCATTCCGAATCAAGACAAGAAGAAGTAGTTCAGCACATGCAGACTCGATTGAGGAAGAAGGACGCTAAGATTGCTGATTAAATAAAGGTAAGTGTGCATTTGGACTGTGGCTCACACTGGACACTCTTTATAGATATATATCAGGAGTGGTAAGCAAAGTTCTCGAGTCACATGAATCTTTGAATTGGAATTTTGAAAGTGTTGAAGTGCTAAGTATGCCACATCTAGACTTCGAGTTCAACGACTGGAAAAGGGAGCAGTTTCCCGATTCATTCCTCTCTGAGTTTCTTTTTGGCTAATCCCATGGTCCTGTCAGATGCTGATGCCCATAGGCTGCTTCTCGCTGTTTATGTTTTTATACTCAGAGCTTATCCTGCTCTTGCTGGGCATAGTACTAACATACGTGTGCTTCTGCAAGATCCTAAAAATGCCCTGCAATCAGGAGGCTGCTTATGGCAATAGTTGAACAGATCTTGCAGCTACCTGACCATCTACCAGAGTTGCCTGATTAAAACGTTGTTTCCTTCTTTAAAGCAGTACACATGCACAATGAGGAATCTTAGAAGCAGCACAGTTTCAGAAAGTGAGCAAACTCAACGATGTGTGTAGAATCGCAAGTGGTGGGGATTGATGTATTGGTGCATAATATATACGTGCTCAGCATTTATTATTGTTTTTCTGATGATGCTAGTCCATACTGTCTACTTCATTGGTCCAAAAAGGTAGGAGCCCCTTTGTTTCTTTCCACTACAGTGACCTATGCAGAATCACCTGTTGTAAGGAGACCAAGGCCATTTGCAATTATCCCTACACCAGTGACGCATGTAAGGTCACCCATTTTTCTGACAAGTGGTCCTATGATTCCCCCTGTAGGAAGGAGTCTTATAGATGTACTTCATGAGTATTATGCATGCACCCTCCTTGCAAGAGGGAGACACAGGAGAAGCACAAGGAAAGATGATTATGAGTTCAATAATTATCTAGACCGTACAGCACATTTGGGGAATAACATGTGGTATCAACACATGAAAGAGGAGGGAAAAAGCACATCCAAGGAGAGTTGCTATACTTGAGCTCTGCTACCTTATGCTATGGGGAATTCTAAGATATCCATAGCTATAGAAGTGCCTGGGAGGCAAGGGGCGAAGCCAGCACAGTAGGATGGATCGAACAGCGAGAAGTATGCAGAGGCCAGCTAGTTTTTTGGAGTTCCGGGGGAGGCCCGGAAGGTCATGGAAGAGGCATACCACCGGGGAGGGACTGATGGGATGGTCGAGCATAGCAGACACCGTCGAGCAGACTGCCTCCCAAAACTGTGAAAGGTGGGGACAGGACCAAATCATATGAATGTAATCGGCCGCATCCAGGCCGCACCTAGGGCAGCTAGAGGGGTGATCACTGGACATGCGGTGCAATCTGACCGGCGTGTAGTGGAATCTATGTAGGACTTTAAACTGTATCAGTTTGAAGCGGGAGTTGAAAGACACCCGGTGTATGCGATCACACAAGTGTGCCCAGCGCTCATCAGACATTTCAACACCAAGGTCCGCCTCCCACGCCCGCCTCAGTTTAGTGAATTCTGTATAGTCTAGATATTTTATCTCTAGTGGGTGAGGGGGAGGTGAGTTCCTTGATGATAGGGTCGTCTGGTGGTAAAGCCGGGAACATCGGATAATTACGCTTGAGGGTCCTGCGAAGGGATGAATATTGGAGCCATACACTCTGGCCTCTCCTTAAGGGCAATGGGAGGTCGGGCCATTCAACAAATATACCCTGATCAAACACATCGCGCAGCAGCTCATATCCCGCACCAGCCCAGCGTCGGACCATGGCCGATGGCACCCGTGGGACCCCCGGTAGGAAGTTCCAGAGAGGGAGGTTAACATGGAAGGTGTGAGCAGTACCGGACAATTTCCATGTTTTTGCCAGTGCCAGGGATGTGCAGGCGACCGGGCTCTGTGAGTCCAGCACCAGAGGGGTGGGTTGTATCACCAAGGAGCGAATGTCACGGTCGCAGACTGCAAGTTTCTCGAGTCTGACATGTGGGGGGGGTCCGTTGCATTAAACCAGTAGGATGTATATTGGATTTGGGATACCAGCCAGTATTTAAGGAAGTCAGGGGCACCAAAGCTCTCATAAGCCATAGGGGTAGATAAGGTATCCAGTTTAAGGCGGACCGCACCCGAATGCCAAAGGAAGGAATTGACTGTGCGGGTCAGTTCCCAGAAGAAACCCCCCCCCCCTTGCCACAGGGGGATATTGGCGAACTTGTAGAGTAACTGGGGAAACACCACCATTTTCAGCAGGCCTATCCTGCCTGCGAGAGATATCGGGAGTTTGTCCCAGAATAGAACCCTAGATGACAAATGTGTGAGATACTTTTGATAGTTCTCGTTGAAAGTCAGCGCTTGATGGCGCGTTATCTCGATCCCCAGGTAGGTGAAAGTAGACTGGGCCCATGTTAACCCCTGGGTGTCAGGAGGGGGGGGGTGCATTCTGTAAGAGGGAAGAGTGTAGATTTCGAGCAATTCACCTTAAGGCCAGAGATTCGGCCAAAATGTTTGACGTCTTCCAGTATTGGGGATAAGTTGACGGAGGGAGAGCGTATAAGCAACAGAGCATCATCGGCATATAGAGACACTATGTCCGCCTGGCCCGCCGTGCGGAGTCCTCTATGTGCGTGGAATTGGCGGAGCATGTCAGCGAAGGGCTCTATTGCTATGGCGAAGATCAAGGGAGAGAAGGGGCATCCCTGTCTCGTCCCCCTGGCGATCCCAAAGAGGAGGGAGCAGCGGTCGCCGGTACGGACCCCAGCCACGGGGTCAGAGTAAAGCAATCTGACCCAGGAGAGAAAAGAGGGACCAAATTTACAGCTCTTGAGGACCCGCCACAAATACCTCCATGAAACCGAATCAAACGCCTTTTGCATGTCGAGCGTGGCCGCTACCGCATGTGTCGCTGGGTTTATTCTGTTAATTATATTAAAGAGACGCCTAAGGTTCAGAGAGGTAGAGCGACCAGGGATGAAACCCCCCTGATCCGGATGGATGATAGATGGCAAGAGGGGAGTCAACCGGAGTGCTAGTGCCTTAGCGTATATTTTGACATCGCAATTTATAAGTGAGAGCGGGCGGTATGAACCACATTGTGAGGGGGATTTACCAGATTTAAGTAATACCGTAATTGTGGCTTCACGAAGTGAAGGGGATAATACACCGGCTTCAACCGACTCCTCCCAGAGAGCCAACAGGTGAGGGAGCAATAGGATAAGGAGTCCACCGCATCAGAGAGCTCCTCAAGCTTAAGTGGGGAATCAAGGGAACCCGCGGACTCCGGAGAGAGAGTCGACAAAGGAAGGGTATCGAGGAAGGAGTCAATCTCCGCCGCTGGCACCTCATCAGCGTTGGAATATAGGGTTTCATAGAACGTGAAAAATTCCGTATTGATGTCTTGTGAGGTGACAGCCATAGAGCCGTCTGGTTTCTCAATCCCAAGTATATGCGGGGACCCCATCTCGTGACGAATAATTCTCGCCAGAAATCGTCCAGGGCGCTTGCCCTCCCTGTATCTTCTCGCCATGCCAGGGTTATCCAAGAATTTTTGTTCGCGCTCCGCAAGGGATCGGAACGTATCCAGCTCCACCCCGATGTCAGCCAGGGTACCCGGAGTGGAGTGAAGTGAACATTGAGCCTCAAGGGTCGATAATTTAGATTCGCAAGGTTTCTGCAGATCGATTTAAGGACACCGTTCTCCTTCGACAGTGCCATCCCTCTAATATAAACCTTGAAGGACTCCCATAGAATGGCCTGCGATGTTACCGAGCCTGTGTTTGTCTCAAAGAACTCCTCGATGGACAGCTCGAGTTCAGAACCAAACTCTGGGTCCAGCAGGGAAAGAGGCTTCAGCCTCCAACATCGGGTACGGCCGGGATCCGGCCCCCAATCTATGGTAATGGTCACAGGAGAGTGGTCAGACAGGGTCCTCGGAGAATCTGTAGCTGTATGACATTCTTAACTAGTACGTTGGAGATCACCCATCTGTCAATACGAGAATAAGAATCGTGGTCCGAAGAGTAGAAAGAATAAACGCGGGAATCCGGGTAAAAGAACCTCCATGCATCAACCATGGCGAGACGGGGTAGGGACGATAGTGCAGCGTAGGCTGCTCTAGAGAGTTGACGAGGTTTGGACCCAGTCCTGTCGAGGGCTACATCAAAAATTGTTAAAATCCCTCCCCCAGAGGATAGGGACAAGGGGGAAGCCATCGAGAAGGGACGAGACCTGTACATAAAAATCTGGATCATCTATATTGGGACCATAGATGTTCAGCAGGACTATCTCCTTATTTTGAAGCGTAGCATGAAGCAGTACATATCTGCCCTGAGGGTCTATGTGTGAGGAGATGAGAGTGAACTTGAGACTCTTGTGAATGAGGGTCATGACCCCACGGCTTTGGGAAGAGAAATCAGTGGAGAATCTGTGGGGGCCCCATGATTTGGCAAATCTCATGCACTGTTCCGTGCGGGCATGTGTCTCCTGTAAGAAAAGAACCTTCGATCCATGATGCTCAGCCTGCAGCTGTAGCTGCCTCATCTTTTTGTAGTTACCCAACCCCCGAACATTCCAGCTCATAAAAGTCAGGTCACTCCCAGACATTGATACGGGGACGAATATATCAGAGAAAATACCAATAGCCAATGGGCCAGTTTAGCAGCCCTGCAGTAACAGTCATTGAGTACCACCTCGCGGTCCGTAATTGCTGCCAACGCCAAGCTTTTTGTAACATAACCCCCAACATGTCCCACCCCCACCTACATCCCTCCCCCAAACAGAGGGATGGCAATCCCAAAACCCCTCAACAAAAACCAAACCAAAGGCATCAGTGCCTGGGGGCCTGTAGGCCGGATTGGCCGTGTCTCTCCGGGCAGCAGCAGGTCAAAGTGAGATGAAAGGTGCCAACAGTGAGAACTTGCACGTAACTTGGGCGGAGATGTTGCACATGTTGACGTGGCACATATTCGTAACTGTGAACATTCTCGACAGGTTACAGAATAGAAAACCAGTGTGACTCCATTATAGGAAGGTGGCTGGGTATGGGCCCTCCTCGATCGGGCTGAAGGGTAGCAATATGGCCTTGAACAAAGGGGGGGTATCAGCCTGGGAAATGTTCGTCCAGGAACTTAGAGGCCTCTTCTGGAAGAGCATGGCGTATTTAATTGAGAGATCACGCAGCCTGCGCTTTACCGCCAGGAAAGTCTTGCGTTCACGCTGGACGGCCATCGAGAAGTCTGGGTAAAGGTGGATCCTCGCACCGCCCAGTAAGAGCTCACCCTTGAGCCTCGCGGCCCTAAGGAGGGCATCGCGGTCACGAAAATTCAGCACACGGGCTATGATGGGCCGAGGAGGAGCACCAGGCCTGGGTTTAGCCGTTAGGGCTCGGTGCGCACGCTCTATGGAAAATTGCGGGGGAAAGTTTGGGTGAATCGAGGAGCGTCAGTAATGTGTGTTCGACAAAATCTTCCATTGATTCATGAACCTCATTCTCGGGAACGCCGATAATACGAAGGTTATTGCGCCTTGATCGGGATTCCAAGTCCTCGTTCTTCTTTTCCACGTCAAGGACTCGGTTGGAAAGGACGATGACCTCAGAGCGCAGGGCACCCAATGCATCCTCAGCGGAGCCCACCCTTGTCTCGACCTCCGCCACCCGGCTATCCGTCCTCTCAATATGGGCCTTGATAGAGGATATAGTGCCGTTCATGTCATCTAGTTTTGAGTGGAGTGCGGTGAAGCCCTCCCGAATAAAGTCCATCATGTTTTGAGACTCCGGAGCTATGGCGGATGATGACGCCTTGGGGGCCTGCTCGGTGGTTTCCTCTGGTGATCTCACCTGCGTCTTCGCGAACATATTGATGGAGCTCTGTTACTTTGTGGCCCCCTTGGTCATCCTGGCGAGGTTGGAATTCCAATGAAGTAAGGGGGGGATCTCAGCAGCTCAAGAAAGAGAGGTATGGGAACCTCGCAGGGCGTGATGTAGAGCAGGTGATTTTCCGGAGGGGGGGTCAGCGACTGTGAACCCGTTTATGTGAGGCCTGTGGTGGCCGGTGGAGCCCGCGGAGGTGCAACCTGCCCCCGCGGGTGCGGGAGGCGCAGTCCGGAGAGATCAGGTGTAGATGACACAGGGGCTAAGAGTGGTGGTGTGCAGTGGCCGCTGTGAGAGCCGTGGTCGAGGTATGGTAGTCCAAGCAAGTCTGTAGGAGGGGTAGGGAAGAGCACCAACCGGCCCTGTGTCCCACCGATGAAATGGACAGGCAGAGGCTCAAGAGCAGCAATGTGGGATGAACCAAACCCCGAGAATCCTCAGGCCAGGAGGCCCCCCAAAGTAGGTGTGATGTGGGTGGCTGGCGTGGCTCAGAGCACCCCAAGTCAATTGATGGATCACAAGCCAGTCTACGGAGCAGAGGGACACCCGGGTGATGCAGCTCCAGGGCAGAGCCGACTGTGTTGGGTGAAAGCGCCAGCGTTCAACGTGAGCCCCAAGTTACAGAGGTGGGCACCACCAGCACTCGGGCCACGGAGTGAGGCGGAACCCCCCCTCCATGCACCACGTACCTTATAGGGCCCTGGGCCCTGCGGTGTGTGTCAGCGGGGGAGCGTGGCACCAGGCGTACAGGGGAGCGCTGCAGTTTGACCCCTTCACTGAAGTATCCCTGAGGGGGGGGCCTCCAGCAGTCGGCTCCCCCGGCGAGCAGGATCACGGTCCGGGAAGAGCGGGGCCACAGCGGCACGAAGGACGTTCCCCGAGGCGGCGTCGGATTGCGCCACGGCCACAGCCGTATGTGCCGCCCCTCCGCGGGTGAAAGAGAAACGCAGGGTCCGGGCTCCGGGGGAGGCCTCCTCAGTCAGTGAGCCCCGGCAGGAGTGGGTGGGGATCCTTTCTGGAACGAGTGGCGGCCCCGGCAATCAAAAAGGCCCTGCACGGGGGCGTGGCCAACGGGCTCAGCATGAAGACGTGATCTCTGTGAGCTCCCGGGCCGCCAAAAGAATCCTGCAAAATCCTAGAGAAAATCGAAAAGAAACCAGCCTACAATCGGATTGAATTGAAGAACACAGCTACTGCCATAACCTGCGCGACTCTGGAAGTGAATCGGCGCTCAGTAGCAGAGGAAATCGCTAACGAAAACAAGGGAACCTGGCGCCAAAACATAATCTAAGATGGCCGCCGGACGCTGAGAAGGAAAGGCTGCCTCCAGAGACGGAAAGCGCCGCCGGGAAAAGAGACGTGGCGGTGGCGTGAGGAGTGTGGTGCGGCCCTTCCCGCTGCACCTCGGGCTGCCCTCCAGGGAGACGGTGTGTGTTGGAGGTGGACTCCCTGCCTCGCGCTCCACCAGTGCTAGGCGGGAACAGGCACCGGTGCGTGACCGGATCGAGGCGACCCCTGGGGGTGCACCGTCGGCTCTGGTCGGCGGCGGACATTCGCGAGCGCTCTAATTTCCACCGAGCGCTCGTTGTGGCACGGCGATTCACGGCGGCGGTGGCCGGCGAGGTGAGGGGAGGTGGAGAGCCTGAGGAGCGAGATCTGGAGCCCGGCCCCCGGAACACACGGGCCCAGGCCGGCTGGAGCAGGAGACCAGGAGTGGAGAGAACCCCTGAGGGCGACACAGCGCAAGAGGTCCGTGGGCCACGCCGGTAAGGAGAGGGGGAGGCAAAGCCCTACAATTGAGACCTAGCCACAAAACGGTCTGCCAAAACGGCAAAGGGAGTAGAAATCCTGAAATAGAAGGCAACCAATAAATTAATTGAAGGCAGAGGGCGCCCTGAGAGAGGCGGAATCCAAAGACCGAGACGAAGGGAAGCCAAACAAACTCAGAAGCTGGCCTAACAGGAAGGGAGTAGGACCCACATTCAGTGGGAAAGACAGCTCCAAGCCACACATGTGATCGCAACGCAGGGGAAGAAGGGAGATGGGAATCCATAACTAGCACAATAACTGAAAACACTCGGCAGCTATACAGTGCCCCACCCATCAGTGACAACAATCTCCTGCACAGAATATTAGCACTGTAATAATCCACGAGAAAAGGAAGAATACATTCCGCGCAACAATAAGCAGACAAACAGTCACCACGATGGGTAAGGATAAACTAACAACAAAAAAGGTGGGCAACCAGAGCACTATGGAGCAATTCACAACTCCCACCCTGTCGCTACCAACAGAGCCAAATGGCCCGGAAGATAGGCAGAACCCGGAAGAAGCCCTCTCTCTAAGGGATGTGATGACCGCCATTGCCAACTCACGCGCATCCATGGAAGTTAAAATGGATGGCATTACCACAGAAGTCTCCCTGTTGCGGCATGACCTTCAGAAACTATCAGCCCGTACTGGAGAGACCGAAACCCGCATATCGGTTGCGGAAGATGAGCTGAGAGGCATGGGACAACAAATGAACAGAGCTCTAGAACGAATTAAGATACTGGAGAGCAGGGTGGAGGAGGGAGAGGGCAGATCAAGAAGAAATAACATCCGCATTCTTGGACTGCCCGAAAAAACTGAAGGAGAGAGCATGGAACTGTTCCTAGAAAAATGGCTGGTCGATCTGTTTGCGCCCAAGACCCTCTCATCGCTATTCTCAATAGAAAGGGCACATCGAATCCCAACAGGCGACCCGATCCCCGGTAAACAGCCGAGAACTGTTGTAGCGAAGATCCTTAACTACAGAGATCGTGACGCAGTGCTGCAGATGGCCAGAACAAAAAGAGAAATAACATACAATGGCTCCAGGATCGGCTTCTTTCCAGACTTCACTAGGGAAGTGCAAAAGATGAGACAATCGTTTGACCCCCTCAAAAGGCGACTTCAGACACAAAATGTAAAATATGGCCTCCTGTTCCCCGCACAACTGAAAATATACCATAACGGCACCACAATACATTTTACTGATCCCAAAGAGGCATGGACCTGGGCTGAAAGAAATCTGAAGGGGGATTGGAACCCACATAGAAGACAAGAAACGAGAAGGAACAGACCACGCCGGAATGAACCACCGGATAGACCGGACTACCAAGAACAGAAAGCGATGCCCCAAAGAGATGATGAATAACTGCAGCAGAAGGCATAAAATGACAAAGCACATGACAAACATAAAACGTAATCGGCCCACCATAAGCAGCACCGAGCATTAAAGCTGGCGGCCCGAAGACCAACACAGCACAAACCCCCACAGCAGGAAGTGCACTCGAAGGTACTCTTGGACTACAGAGACCTAAGCACTAGGAAAATAGTTAGTTAGTTAAGTTAAATGTTTTGTTTAACGGGCGACAGATGCTTCAGTTGGGGAAGGAGTATGGGGAGGGGGAACCAAGAGTCACACATGTATCCAAATGACACCTGGCCTATCAAGGCCACTACGTACAGGCAATATATGAAGATCACAAAAGTCAATCATCTGCATACACCAAGAAACTCGGTGAATAATGGCTACGGACGCACATAAGGAAAAAAAACTTGCCTTCATGACTTGGAATGTGAATGGTCTAGGAAATAGTATAAAGAGAAGACTAGTAACACAATATATAAACCGACATGAGCCAGATATAGTAATGCTGACTGAAACACACCTGGTGGGCACGAACTGCCAATTCTTCAAGAGAACGAAATATAAAACAGCAGTCCACGCGGGCTTCTCGATGGGCTCGAGAGGAGTGTTAATCCTGATACATAAAAGAACCCCGATAGATGTAACAAAAATAATTCAAGACCCGGGGGGCAGATTTGTGTATGTGCAAGGTATACTATGGAACCAAACCATAGCGACAATGGCAATCTACTCACCCCCAGCACTAATGGCCCCTCTACTGGAGGAAATCACGCCTATAATAACAGACAATCCAGCGGATGTGCTGGTGGTGGGCGGAGACTTTAATGATGTGATGAACACTGTTGAGGACCGCACACACCAAAGAGGGAGAAATCCGACACTACCGACCAAACTGGCGAACTTTGCATCAGCACTGGGCCTGAAAGACGCATGGAGGGACCTTCATCCAGAAGAGAGGCAATTCTCTTTCCATTCGGGTGCACATGGATCGATGTCCAGGATAGACTACTTTCTCCTCCCTGGAGAGAATATGCATAAAATAACTGAGGCAACTCTGCAACCCCGAGGAATATCGGATCACTCCCCACTCACAATGACGCTCGAGACAGAAAGACCTCGTCCTCCACCGAATTGGCGACTGAATACATTCTATCTAGGATTCCCGGAACTCACAAAGAAACTCCAAGAAGCAACTAAAATGTATTTTGAACTAAACCAAGATTCCGTGGATGATCCTGGAATAGTATGGGAGGCATACAAGGCGACCCTAAGAGGTGAAATTTTGAGCTGGACCACAGCACACAAAAAAGCACACCGACGAGAAGTAACAGAAGCAGAGGTAGAGGTGAGGCAAGCAGAGGTAAACTTTATTAGCTCCGGTGCGGAAGAAGACAACCTAGCCCTCCAAAGGGCACAAAGAAAGCTACACAATGTTGCGCTAACATGCGCGAAACAAGCACACAGAACTATGCGCGCAAAAATATACGAAACAGGAGACAAAGCTAGCAAAATGCTGGCATGGTTAGAAAAGAGAGAGGAGGGCCACCCACAGGTTCGCAGAATAAGAATCTCGGACACTGAATGGGCCTCAACGGACGCAGGTATCGCAGAGGCCTTTGCAACCTACTATGAAAAGCTATACGCCCCACCGACGAACCAAATAGATCCCAACATGTTGGACGCAATGACCATCCCAACATTGAACGAAACCCAAAAGATGGAACTCGAGGCTGAAATAACGGAGGAAGAACTAATGACTGCCATCTCCCAACTTCAGAATGGGAAAACCCCAGGACCTAACGGCCTACCAGTGGAAACATGGAAAAAAATTGGCACAGAAGAAGTGGCACCACACATGCTCAAAATGTTCCTACAGGCGAAAGAAAAAGGCATACTACCACCGGACCTAAGGAAAGCTAATATAGTAGTGATACACAAAAAAGGCAAACCCCCAGATACCTGCAGCTCGTATCGACCAATCTCTCTAATTAATACTGAAGCTAAAACTCTGGCGAAAATACTGGCCAACAGATTGCAGAAGGTAATAACTTCCTTGGTCCACCCGGACCAATGCGGCTTCATGCCGCAAAGATCCACACGAATGAACATTCATAGACTCCACGCTGCCATTGAAAAATCCTCCACCCTACAGGACCCACTCGCCCTGCTCACTATTGATTTTGAGAAGGCCTTCGACTCGATCCACTGGGAGGGCCTATGGCTCATTATGGACAGAATGGGATTTGGAGAGCATTTTACGAATTGGGTTAAACTCTTATACAATGCACCGAAGGCAGAAATTAGAGTCAATGGCTGGTCCTCACGTACCATAGCACTGGGGAAGGGTACTAGACAGGGATGTCCCCTCTCTGCGATGTTATTTGCACTCGCAATAGAACCGCTCGCAATAATGCTAAGGGACTCCACAAATTGGAAGGGGTTCCACTGGGCACAAAACTGGGAGGACAAGGTATCCTTATATGCAGATGACCTCCTCATCTACCTAAGTAATCCAGTGGCATCCTGCCCCATCGTTATGAATATACTGAACACTTATGGAAACTTCAGTGGGTTAAAAGTAAATTATGACAAATCCCTGCTGTTTCCGATTAAAGGTCTAGATGCAGCAACCTTAGATACTTGCCTATTTAAGACGGAGAGAGAGCAGTTCCAATACCTAGGGATACAAATCGCCACAGACCTAACACAATACATAGAGAAAAATCTGCACCCAGTGAGGGACAGGCTCGTAAATGACGTAAGACACTGGATGAACCTTCCGCTCACCCTGCTAGGGAGAGCTGCCCTATTCAAGATGTTGGCCCTCCCCCGGTTCCTATATGTCCTGCAGAACGCACCATTATACATACCTAAAGTAGAATTTCGCAAAATAGAGGAATCACTTAGGACACTGCTATGGGGAGGGGGGCATCCCCGAATTGCGCTACAAACATTACACCGCTCGATATGGGAAGGGGGAATCGGCCTCCCACACCTACAAATGTACTACTGGGCAGCCCAAATGTCAGTAGTGAATGACATATTACATGGCGACCCAATGCTACCACATAATAGAGAAGACACCCAGGCAAACCGTGGGATCACCCCGCTAGAAAGCCTCTACCTAAAAACAACAAGACAAGTCACACCCACAATGACTGCTCAGAGAACACAGATATGGACAGACACACATAAACACCTGGGATGGGAAGGGAAAATCACATTAAAACAACCCCTATGGCATAATAAAAATCTTCCAGAACTTAAAGCAATTCCCAAGTGGATATCCTGGGAGGAGAAGGGGATAGAGACATTGGAACACATGATACGGGATGGAGAAATTAAGACCTTTCAAGTCCTAAGAGAAGAATTTGATCTCCCCACCACAGAACACTTCCACTACCTGCAGATGAGACATGCTCTCACGGCGAGTGAAATAGACATTCCAAATGTGCCAGAATGCACCCCGATAGAGAGGAACATTGTGATGGATCGAATCGATCACAAAGTAACATCCACAATGTACAACGCCATCAACTCGTTTGCCACAAAGGAGCTCACAAGACTCAAAGAGAAGTGGGAAAAAGATGTGGGCCAAATACAACCAGAAGACTGGACAGTGGCTCTTATGTACCCCCGAGAATCGACAATCTCAGCCAGAATTAGACTGGTTCAACTAAAAATTCTACATAGAATATACTACCCCAGGGACGACCTACACCAATGGGGGAGAGCGGCGGATCCCAACTGTCTAAGATGCCACCAACAGAGAGGAACCTTCTTTCACACTTTATGGGAATGTCCGCACATACAAGACTTTTGGCAACGATGCTGTGATAGGCTATCAACAGTGCTTGGCCGCGAAATCCCAATGGACCCCAAACTCCTAATACTAGGGATGGATGCGGAGATTGAATTATCAAGATTCGAAAAACTCATGTTTGCAACAGCCACAAGTCTCGCCAAGAGAAACATTGCTCAATTGTGGGGCTCACCCACTCCACCCAGGTACGAAAAATGGATAACGGATGTAGATGGATGTGTGCCAATGGAAATAAGAGTGTATACTACGAGGGGATGCCCAGAAAAAGCGACCAAGATATGGCAAAGGTGGCAGGACAACTGAAGGTTGATAAAGAAGCCATTAGACACCGAATGCCAAGCAATGAACTTAGATAAGTGATCGAAACGAACTCATGATAGCTGTATAATGTACGCAAAGACAGGTCGAATGCCGGTGAAAATGTATACATGTGTGTTTAATCACAAAGACTAAGGGTGAATTAAGTATTTTGGTTGTGTTTTGTTTGTAATTTATAAAACAATAAAAAGTATTTTATGAAAAAAAAAAAAAAGGCCCTGCACATCCCGCAACCGGAGAAGGACGCCGGCGCAAAGCCACCTCGCAGGTGGGGGAAGGGCGGAGAGATGTCAGGATCTCAGGGTCCCCAGCACTGTTTCGCGTCGGGGTTCGGGCCAGATGCAGCCCGGATCATCCGCGATCGAGTCGTGCCCTCTGAAGTCAAGTATGAATGCAGGAAGGTGCTGCAAAAAGGATCCTGTGACTGCCTGCCGCGGAGAGTCACATTCAAGCGGCCATCTTGTTCGGCGCTCAACAGCGCCCCCTTGGGAGGGCTGTGTTCTATATTGATTGTCCATGTTCCAGCGTTGGTGATTCCGAAGAGTGACCTGGACATTGGGAGTTTCCAAAAGCAGATGCTCACCTAATTAAGAGGAGATCAATTGAATTTCCCCATCGTCGAACAAAAAGAGAAAACTATTTTTCTGCTTAATTGATTGAAGCCTTTAATTCTATTCCGTATGAACACAGGTTGTTCAGTCAGACTTCAGCAGTATTCGCAACAATCTTTATGCCAGGGATCCAGACGATGGTGAATGCAAAATGGTTATAGATCACCAGATGGGAGCTCCTGCAGACAATCAACACTACCATAAACGGATTCAATGCTGTCAAAGAAGAGTTGATAGCCATAAGACTGATGACTCTTCAGAATACATATGTCCTGACATGATTATAACTATGGATGGAGGTGTTTGTGCCAAAATCGGAGAATCATGTTGCACATTCATACCTTCTCAGGGGTCACAGCTCACTCCGTATTAAACATTGCCCAAAGAGGCAGATCTAATCTTTCATTCATTAGTCAGTTGATTTGACAGAAATGGCTGCCACCATCATCCTTTGAGGCGAGCACAGCGCAGATGAAGCAATCAGAAATGAACTTCAATTACTCTTTGAATGTATTAGGTAGTTGTGAGCAAGTTGCTACACCGTCAAGCAAAAGTCAAAAACAAACCAGGATTCAGACACACTAAGTACAGTGATTGACTTAATTACGCAATTGAGTGCTTCACCTGAGTGGAAGCCCACTGAATTAGAAGACACAAGTCAAATAGACACTGAAGTTGAGGCACTGAGTTAGCTCAATTCGCCGACAAACAAAAGGCCTAAAAAGAAAATTGTTACAAAGAGAAATCAGATGCATAATTGCCCATTACCATATTTCCCTAACAAAATAATGCTGATCGTCTTTACTCTTAAGGAATTGACTATACTGCCTCCAACAAGTAATGCACAAGTCTATCCTGCCACCTAGGGCCCTTCAGCAGCGACATCATGCAGGAATAGTCGATCAACTGTAACTGTTACCAATACATTAGCTGATGGCACCTTACGCCAAGCCACCTTGCTGGGTCCTCTTGAGAGATGGCTTCATGTGGGCCTGATGAGCAAAAAACGTGGTCAAATGGTGGACTCAAATGTTCGGGTCCCAAATGAGTGTCATATACCTGTAATTTGTTCTACTTCTACAGCCAGGAATTCATCAGTGTTGGACAGGCGGGGTGTGTCTAATAACCATTGTGACCCACACCAACTACTGTCCTATCGAAACACCCAAACTGCCTCTGCTATTCAAAAAAATGTAAAGCAGCATAGAAGCTTTGAGTTCTAGTGCGAAAAAATGCTGCAACTGGGAAAAGGAATTAAATTGGAAGAGCCTCTTCCCCTAACTACCGGCCCCTTTGTAAATAGGAGCAATTTGCTTACTCTGAATCGCATATTTCAGTAATATCAATAGGCAGGATATCGCCAGAATTGTGCCACCTAAAATCAATAGCTCCACAAACTGGGCCATTATTGAATTTGTTACACATGCAATCCAGGCCCTATAATACTCATATCAATTAGAGTTTAAGAAAGCAGTTGAACAGTCGTCAAATAACTGGGCTCATCCTTCTAATTATATTTCTGACTACAGTGACATGCTTGGCACGCCATGTACAGAGGAGTGGTTCGAGTCTGTAAATGACGAAATGAAACAAAAAAGGGATAGTGCCCGTGCTCCTTCTGGCAATTGGGCCCTGTCGCAAGTATGAATTTTTGAGACATATACCAAACTGAGCTGTGCCTCTTGGAACATACAGTGTTTTAATTATTTGATGGTTACAGCATTATTTGCTCTCGAGCTGAATATAATGCTACAGGGCACCCAACAGACAGATTAGCTATAGGGGTGCAAACCCAATACTGTCTGACACCTTTATTAGTTGGTTTGCCCTCCCCATATGTCATTTCTGCAACCCTATATGATAAGACCTACTTCCATACACCAATCTGGATTATTAATATATATAACTCCCCTTTGGGAAAACATACTAAAAGTGTATGCGAGAAAGCTGTGGAGACGCTGAAATACTGGAATAGGATTTCAGTTTCAAATAAAACATATAACTCAAAAGCTAAAAATAAAAATAACAACAGCATCAGCTAAAATTAATCTAGAGCTTTCATATATATACAAATAAAAACATATAAATCACATCCTGTATATAGACCAAATAGAGGAAGTAGGCCAAGACATTCACTATATGTCCATGATTAATCTCTCATTTATCAACCAGGAGTCTCTGTAGGATTTCTGAACATCTCATTATCATTGATTGGCTTTGTTGCAATATTATCTCAGTTCATTATTGCTGGCAGTTCTTCAATTTTCTTAAAGATGATCGCTAAAAATGTAGTTAGCGCTAAATTAATACGCATATTTTTCGCCCTCTAAAAGGATTCTCCACCAGGTTTCAATCTTTCTGGAATGATATAGTTTCCAAATTTCGCTTAGCTGTAATTGTCTTTCCTTTCTGAGATCTGGGCATTCAAGGAACACATGCTTCAAGGATTCTTTCACATTCGACTGTTGGCATAATCTGCAATGCTTAGATTCCATAACATCTCTTTTCCTGTAGTTGTTATCTTTGTACGTAAAGCATTGAGCCCAAATCACAGATAAATCGATCTCAAATACCAGTTAGGAAATAGACAAAAGTATTTTGGTAACCTGTTTAGTTTCCCTGGGATGAACCAGACGTTTGCGTATCCTTGGTACCTGTATATTTCCTCCTGCTTTTCTATCCAATCTTTATTAAAGATTTTATTTTTTATTTTGTCAGGAATATTTGTTAAGGATTCTTGTGATTCATTCAAGTCTTCTAGAATTCAGTGACAAGTAGTGTCCCACTCTGATAAGGTTGGCTCTGTGTTGTCATCAATCACCTTTTTTATGATTTTAAATCCACCAGTTGATGGCTCTTCTAGACATTTTCGGTAGAAGGAGATGATTTTCGACTCTGATATCTCTTTCAATGATGTTAATGCTAACTCCTTTCTGATGATTTGAATTGGGAAAGATTTAGGCAATTGGAGAACCGTACGCCAGAATAGTGCTTCTAAAATTGTCCATAGTTTAATCGGCAAGAGGAACTAAGTTTCTGCCCCATTAGTCAGGATTGGCACAACTTTTGAACTATAGAACTTTACCAGTGGAATCATTGAACATCTGCAAAATATTCTTAGTAAGATTTTAGCATGTCCCGCTACATTTTTTGTCTTATTCATAAGGTCTGTTATTCTTAGGCCTTCGGTTTTGGTGTTCTTTACACAGACCCTCAAGTATTTGAAGGAATTTACCTCCAGTATTGTTTCCCTTTTAGGAACCATTCAAATTTTCTTCCCTCCTTCTTCGCATTATTTCCATGAAATCTCAAAATTCTTGATTTTTCCAAGGTTAACAATCAAATTGTTTGTATCCACATTGTTTTGGAGGGCTTGTAATTGATGTTGAAGGGCTATACAAGAGCCTCGCCACCGGAGACCCTGCTATCTTGGTCGGGAATGCTCTTATCGGTAGAAATGCATCTTCAACATCAGATATGAAAAGATTAAATCATTTGGGTGACAACGGGCATATTTGTTTCAGCCCGATGTTAATACATATGTTCTCCGATAGCAGGCCTGTTTTATCTAGTCTTATTTTAATGGTGGTACTTTCATACAGATTTTTAATATTTTCCATCACCACTTCCGGACATTTCCAATTAATTCAGTTTGTCCATAAACCATTTCTTCTGATCGTGTTAAAAGCCTTTGACAGGTCAATGAATGCCACATAATATTTTAGTTCCTTTTTCCTCATTGTTCTTACTTTCAATAGATTTAATATGAAAATATTCAGGGGGTCCCCCTCCCCTTTACAAAACCGGATTTCCATGGATCCCTATGGCCTGTTACTTCACTCCAAGTAGTTAGGGCTTTTAGCAGGGTGATGGCGAAGATCTTACCTGCGACATCCAATAAACTTTCTGGGTTGGTTCTCAAGCCTTTTTAAAAAAATTGGGACCACAACACTTTCCTTGCAAGATTTTGGGACCCTTCTTGAGAGTAGCACATATTTGATGAGCTGATGTAAAAAACTTGGCCCATTCAAGTGGGTCACTTTTTAAACTCTCATTTGTCAGCCCATCAAGACCAGGGACTCTCGTGTTATTCAAGTTTCTAATAATGTTTTCAATTGTGGTAATATCTATATCTAAAATTCCTTTATCCTGAATTCCATTAATCACTCTTCTCGTGGTACTTGCGGTTGAATCTTGCAGTTGTTTATAGTAAGTACACCACCGACTCTCAGTTATCGGATTTGCTATTAGAGCATCTTTTGGTGCCTCCATTTCATTGATCAAAGCCCAAGTTCCAGCCATGTTTCACTTGCTAATGTTCATTATCATTTGTTAAGAATCATGATTCAGCATTGTTTGTGCATTCGCAGCCAATTGTGATATTTCTGTTTAACTTTATGAATTTCTGTAGATATATCTTCAGTTTTTTAATATTTTTCCTTAATATTTTTTTCTCTGGGAAAATTGCTCTGTCAAACGTGTCAATGTGAACATGTTGGATTATTATTTCCTTTTTTAGTGTTTGTTTAAAAATGTTTAAGTAATGGTACATAATCAATGGTCTGTAAAGGTTCACTTTCTTCTAGCTGTTTTATTGTATTGGATAAATTAACATTTAGCACCAGGATTTTTTATGATTTAATTTTAAGTCTGTTTCTTCCTGGATTTATTAATACGGTTTGCCCATAAAACTGTAATTTATTAGCTAGGATGTCATGGCAGGTTAGCCTTACCGGATTATGATCACTTGACTCAGTGGGCCTTACCTCTAACTTTTCAATCATTCTTGACATGTTTGATGAAATTGTTACATAATCCAAAGTTTCTGCCGATTTTCTTCCATACCAGGTTGGATTTCCTGGAATGTCGCCATTCGTAGTCCCATTTAAGATTATACAGTCTCTAGATTGCATGCCCATTCGCTATGCTAGTCCTCACTTTTGTTTTGTTGACAAGGTGGTTAAATCGTCTTCAATTTTGTTATTATTTTTATCTAAACAAGAACAGTTCAAAACCAGCAATTATAACAAATGGATCAAACCATTTTCCTCTTTCCTCATCTATTAATGAAAGCACTTCTGCCCGTAAAAAGTCGTTCTTGTCACTCAACGGATTCCAATATATATTATTAATATGAGGACTTGTTCTTTTCGTGGTTCTAGAAATTTGTACAATTTTACCACTACCATCTGTGTATATGGTGTGGGATTCTTAGTGTGCAACTGTTTCCACATTAAGTCATTTTTAATGGCTATAATTAACCCCCTCCACAGGGCGTCCTTAGCCCTCTTCACTGCTGGATTAAAAAAAACACAGTAACCTTCCATTAGCAGGGTTGGCCTCACCAAGTTTCTTGGAGTCATATACATTCCGGTCCGTCTTTATCCAGTTCATTTGTTCTCAACAGATGACTAAATCCTCTGGTGTTCCACGTTACTAGTGACCATTTTTTCCTGTCTGTTTTCTTTTGGCATTATTGTTTTTGCATCCTTTCTGCCGCTAATTTTGCCAACCATTGATATTTTGCCTCTTCCCCTTCTGTTGAGTCTTTAGATCGATTCTGCGGTATTGAGTTTTTGCGATATTCATAATCCTCTTTAAATTGCAATTTCTTGTGTTGTTTTACGTGTCCTTTATCTTTCTCAATTGATGATTCTTGATCTTTTTCACTTAAATCAAATCCCATCGATCTGAGATTGTTTGCTTCAGTCAGCAAAAGATGTTTTGCAAGTCTTGAGATCGTATGAATACGGACTCGATCTGTATGTTTCTCATCAGGAAATTCCATTAAAGCCAGGTCATTTCAGGTTATTAATCTTAGCGTGGGAAGATGATGTAGTAACCTCACTATATTGGCACGATTTAAAATCAAAACATCTTTTAAAGATAATATTCTTTCCAAATATATACGTTTCTCATTTTAATTATGGTTGTATTTGTTATTAGGAGAGCATGAGGGCTTGTTGTCTGCCTCAAGGGTCCTTGACATTATCCCTTTGTGTGGTTTGATATTATCTGCCTCTTTTGAGTTGTTTAAGGAGTTTTTTTTTGCTATCCATCCTCTGAATTTAGCATTCGGATCATCGACACAGCTTTGTTTTATTTTTTTGTTAAGCTTTTTAGATCTTTCCTCGGTCACTTCTTTATAATCTTTTTTAGTTCCATAATTTCCTTTTGGTTGTCAGTTTTGCAATTTTGATCAGTTTGAAGATTTACTGATGCCGCTTTTTCTTCTTCGAATAATTCTTCAACACTCAACTCATTTACTTCATCTTCTGTTGTCTCCTCATAAGATGATTCCTCTGCGACTGTTTATACTTCCGATGTAAAGCTTTGTTCATCCGATACCGTATAAGTAGACATGTTAATTAGGTCTATGTCTGATACCTCCAATAATTTAGGGTCCACCTGCTTGCTTTCCTTTTTTTGCATCATTGAAACTTTCATATCAATCTTTTCCTGAGGAGCTCTATTTACAGGATTGCATGTTTTTGATAATGTTACATTTTTAATAAATGTTCAGTTTTTATTCCATTTTTGTGTAATCTGTGAAGGTTGATTCTTGTTTTTTTTCCCTGATTTCAAATTAAGCATTGGCTTATTTTCTGCTGAGGACTTACCAGTGTTCCCTGGCTTAATCGTTTCCCCTTGTTTTCTACTTAGATGTTTTCCTTTTTTAATGAATATGTCACATATTTTTGTATCAGTAAGCTCGTTCCCACCTTCTTTGTTTGTGTAGGGTGGAGAGTCTTATTAATTTACGACTTTTCCTTTTGAACGGACTTTACACTAAGGCCTTCAGACCAATTATCATTTGCAACCTCCTTTCCATCCTTCTTCTTTGGTATTTCTTTTATCGTCTTTGCTTTCCGTTTCTGCTGCGACTGACTTTCTTTGTTTTTTGTTTCCATCAGTGATTTTATAGCATCCAAGTCTTTTATTACTGGTATCTCTCCAAACGCTTGGACTGCAGGTATTGCCTCATTTGGGATAAACACTGACAATGGGTGCTCTATTTCCGCAGAACTCTCATTATTATTCGCTGAGCCGATTAACTGGGAGTCTATTGATTTCCTTTGTTCACCCTCTTTAATCCCATCACTGCTGTCCTTAGTGACTTTTTCTCCTCTTGGCTCTTCTTCTCTTATTATTTGTTTGGGTAATTGTTTATCAAACAATTCCTGTGGTAAATTGCTCTGTTTCTCTACCGTCCGTTTAGACCCTTCTGTCATCAATGATTTCCATCTGGCTCTTTTTTCCTTCATGATGGGCTCCAATATGGTCTGTAACAGCTGTGAAATGCTTTGTTACATATTGTCCATGTTGTTTTGTATTGCAGTGACGAAGCCTTCTAGGAGATTCATCTTTGTATGTACCATCCCAAGTAGAGTAGTATGATCTTTTAAAGTGTCTGTCACCTCTTCATGTAACTTCATGAATGGCGCCAAAATGGCAGTCATTGTCGAAACCAGCAAGAGGTTATCATCTTGAGGTGTTTTAGATACGTTTAATTCATGAGGGAGACCGGTTGATACCTCTGAAGGTTCCTTCCCACTCGCTGGTAAATGCTTTGTTGTTGATACTGCTATCGAGGGTTCCTCTTGTTTTTGAGTTTGGGTGGATTGATCTTTCCTTCCCCCAAATATTTTATTAGTTTCTGTAACCGGTGTCCCCTTAGTTCTTGTCACTTGCTCTACTAGTTTGTACATTTCATTATTTCTTTCCATCGTCAGAGAGAAATCTCTTATTTACTTGTTCTTTTGTTTTCATACCATAAGAGAAGTTTGATTCCCCTTGGACTTCTGCCAATGACAATCTATGCGGTTTCCAAATGTTTCTTTTCCCGCCCTAAATACATTGTTGAGGGTTTGTTGAACCTCCCGTTATCTCTTCCTTTATTCATAATATGTTGTTTCCATTGATTCCGTTCATGGCCTATTTTCTCATGCTCCTTTACTTGGATGTGTCCTCTCACAATGTATCTTTCAGTGGGGCTAGTTGCTTTATCCCTGGTGTTTTTTAACTGTTGTCCTTGCAGACCGGTATCTTGTTCATCTGGAGGTCTTTGGCGTTTAATGTTGGAATTACATCATCCTCCGTCATTGTTATTGCTCCCAATTTTGATTTATTATCATCCTCAGCTGGTGGTTGTACAATTTCACTCATCAATGTGTCAGGGAGTTCGACCTGATGTTTTAATTGTGCCGGTTTGTTAGTTGCACTGTGTGGTTCGATCTGTTTTACCCCTTCTAACTCAATAATTTCACAGTCATGGTCAGAATTATTTTGTTTCAATAGAGTGTCAGTTCTTTTTTCTTCTTCCATTATTTGTTTGTTCAAAGTATCAATACATAGGGCGGTACTTGTTCCTATACTGACCTGGATGTTAAAAGGGCATGCCCCCCTATCCACATTTGGGTCAGCACATAATTCCGAAAATGGTGGATCTACCCCACCCTCCTTTGGGGTTGAACAATGCCCCCACTGGGTTTCATCCCCAAACAGCAATTCCGTTGGTTCAGAGATGGGGGCTTGTATTGCAATCTGGATCGTAGATTTCATGGATTGCAATGTACCTGGGCTTGTAGCAGCCAGCATGACTGCTTTTCAGTTCCACTTACCGCTTTCTAATGTGAACTCAGGCACGTTTCCTCCTTACGCCTTCCGCTGATGCCTGACACCGGACACTCTGCTGCACTCCGCTATGCTTCACTAAACAGCCAGGTTATGACTGTCAGCGAGCATGAGCAGGAGGCAGAGCGATCCGGGTCAGACCAAGGCAAGTGAAGAGAGACTTCAATCCTCTTCTGGTGTAATCCTTTCCCACGGAGTCACAGCAAATGAAGAGACTCCCGTTCTCTTCTGGTACACGCGTTGTCGCACCAAAGTGAATGTTGCAAAAAAAAAGTCAGTAATAATTCCACAGTACAGACTCAGCAGGGTCAGCACACCGGACACTATTTAAATTCAAAAGGTATTGGAAATTCACCCGTGGGGAAAACCTGGACTAACGGGAGGTCAGCCACATGTATTGACTATGTATTTTTTAGCTTGGAGTTCTGGTCCCAATGATCCCCTATTCTCCACTAGTGCAAACTGGCCTTAGTGACCACCTAACATTAACATGGACTCTTACAATGAGGCATAAAACTCGACCAATTGTAAGAAAGTAGTGTGCCAAAGTGGTGTCCAACCCCCAAGAAAATGGCTTACTCTGGTCAGAGACAAACAACATGAAACTTAACATGTTTCTTGCTAAAGAAAAGCAGCCTGGCTGGAATGCAAATTGTTAAATCACAGAGGCGACATAGGTGTGGCTTTACCTGCACTTATTGACCAATAAAAATTATCCAGACGGTCAAATGCACGTGGCACCTAACCCATAACTCTTTTGATGTAGCTATCTTTCGTAGGAACAAAACTTACTAGCACAATCGGGCAATTATTATGAAGGCCCCTGAGTAATCGTTACCGGCGCGTACAACATTATTGGCTTCCTTTGCCACTAAGTGGGTTCGCTACATCGAAACTCCATACATAGTGCCAGGTGGAAACATATGTTTGGCCTAGTCTACACTAAAGACAATAGAAGGTTTTGGTCCTTCTTTAGGTCTTACCTGGCTGGTAGTACTATGTATGAGCGGAACCCTATTACAGAAACAGATTGGATCCGTCATATAGATTTTCTCTACTGACGCCATACCAAATATAGTATACCAGTCCAATCCCACCCTTTGGGCTCGAATTTTGGCGACTTGGTTCACAAAGATACTCAGGGCGGGCCAGATACCTGAAAGCTGGAGGTATTCCGTCTTGGTTCCCATCTATAAAAAAAGGTGTGGCCTTGGACCCCTCTAAATACAGATTATTGGCCATGTTGGATTCTAGTGCCAAGATATTCACCACCCTTCTTCTGACAAAAGTGAATAAATGGGCATAGGAGACTGGTAGATTAAGTCAATTCCAAAGAGAGTTTCGAAAAAAGGCCATAGTACAACTGACAATAATGGCGTATTGCAGTTTTTGGTGGCTGACACTATAACCCGTAAGATTAAACTATACTTGTGTTTCGTTGACTACTCCAAGGCGTTCGACACAGTTTGTCATCTGACCCTTTGGAGTAAGCTTTCGAAATAGGTACTGGACCCTGGTGTTATTTATTACATCAAAGCTGTGTACAATGACAAATCTGTCTCATGCGTATGACAAAGGAAAGTTGCTTAGCAGATAGAATAGATACTAATATGAGATTGAAGCAGGGGTGTGTTTTGGAACCTCTGCTTTATAATCTTTATGTTTCAGATTTCATCAAATATTTGGATAGGGTGGCCAACTTCCCACCTCGTATTGGAACAGAGCCAGTACTTTGTCTAATGTACGCTGACGATACAGTCCTTTTGGACCGTACACCCATCGGACTACAGTGCGTCATAGATTCTCTTTCCTCTTATGCTAGGTCAAATAATCTGGGTGTAAATATTGCAAAAACCAAGTTGATGATATTTGGCCGTACAACCAGACCATGTTGCTTGTTTGTATGAAGATTAACTGAAGGAAAATTGAAGGTGGTTGATTGTTTATCTATACATGGGTTTCTTGCTCTGCTCACACCCCAGCCAACGCTATTATAGCGATGTTATACTGCCTCGTGTACTTAAGTGATCATATGATAAAGCGCCTCTCCACCATCTTAGGTGGGAATAATATAAATGGCCCAATAAAAATCTACCAGACTTGTATCATTTTGCCCATTATTTCCGGCCTTCAACTACTATCAGTAGTACACGTTGATTGGCTGGATCATTTGGAGGGCAAGATACATAGGTCCATCCTAAATGTGCCCAGAACAACCCCAGTGGAAGCATTACGCTGTGAGCTAGGTGTCTCTTCCTTGCAAGCACACTCGCTACTTAAACGCTGTAAATAATACTTTCTATTGAGACTGTAGAAGCCTGACAACAATACGCTACTGTGCTTAATGGCTAAGAAGCTCGGCTGTGAGTAACCCAATAACTTTTTGCAGGACTTGGTGAGCGTAGCACTTGGCCATTGTACGAACATTGATCTTTCCATGGATAACATACTTGAGATGCCCGATTACTGGAACCAAATCAAGAAGAAAACATGGATGTAGGACAGATCTGTAATCATACAAGAATTGCACAATAAGAAATGTTACTGTGAATATAGTTATCAGGGGTTGCCTATACTTACTGAAAGCATGCTATGAGCCCAATTATCTCCTATTCTCCACTAGGGAATTTATAATCTACCTCTGTTTTAACATTTTGCCAACATATGAATACACGGGGAGCTGGATTGGTGTGCAACTAGAGGATAGATTATGTAGGCTCTGCTCTTGGGCTGTGGAATCCAGCAGACACATCCTAACACAATGCCTGGCACTGAAAGTATATTATCAAAAGGCCTATTCCGCTTTTGTGGGGGAAATTAATAGTTACTCACCATAGTGACCAACGTACTCTTAGTCCATAGTCCCCTTTCCTCAATACTGTATGGGCGTCCTTCGCGAGGGACGGGGGACTGGACCTTTTTCACCCAAATCATCTCCCCTTTAAATTTAGAGGCGCGCGGGGCCCTGCCCTCGGAGCATGCACTCGCCTGTCTCCGCCTACCGGATCCACATCTCAGTCCCACTTGACGCGTCAACAATGTTCAGCATTGCCTGATAACACCAGTATTATTAGGGGGGAGGATGGTGGGACGTATGGAGGAAAGGGGACTATGGACTAAGAGTATGTTAGTCACTACGGTGAGTAACTATTAATTACTCTTGCGTCCCGTCCCTTTTCCTCCCTACTATATGGGCGATTACTACTGAATGTAGCCCCAGGGTGGAGAGGAGACCCTCCTTAAGAAAACAGGTTTCTTAGAACCGCCTGTCCGAATGCCGCGTCTGACCTAGAGGCAGCATCCAAACAGTAGTGCTTACAGAAAGCCGAAGGGGTGGCCCAGATAGCCGCCCTGCTGTTGACCTGCCACAGCACATGCCGTTGGAACGCGATGGACGTGGCCTTGGCTATGAGCGCATGGGCATGTAAGTTAGCTGGCACTGGTTTGTGCTGCCCCTCATAGGCCTCCTTGATGGCCGCGACCATCCACCTTGCTATGGAGGCCTGATAACCGGGCCTTGACCCACCGACAGTGACAAACAAGGTGTCCGACTTGCGGAAGCCCATGGTCCTGTCCAGGTAGTATATTTCAGCGCACGTCTGACATCCAGATGGGGCAAGACCCTCTGAGGTTCGTCCTTGGGGTCGGCGAAGAAAGTGGGAAAGACTATTTCCTCGTTGAGATGGAAGGAGGAGGTCACCTTGGGAAGGAACTCTGGGTGCGTTCACAGGACGACCTTGTCCTTGTGAAAGGTTGTGTAGGGCTCTGAAGCCACCAGAGCCTATATCTCGCTGACTCTGTGAGCTGTGGTGAGGCCCACGAGCAAAGCTGTTTTTATGGTGACCAGCCTGATTTCCGCGGACACCATTGGCTCAAAAGGTTTGTGCGCCAAAGCGCCCAACACAACATTAAGGTCCCACACCGGGTGTGGTTTCTTTATAGGCAGGTAAAGCCTGTGGAGGCCTGCCGGATGTCGCTTGACCACCGGGTTGGAGGAGAAGAGGCCCTTTTCCGAATTCCTGTAAGCCCCTATGGCTGCCAGATAAGTGCGGTATGCATCCACCTGTACGCCGGAGCGGGAGAGGTGCGCTGAAAAGGAGGGCACGTCATCCAAGGTGCACTTAAGAGGGTCGATCTCCCTACAGTCGGCCCAATGACAGAATCTAGACCATTTACTCTTAGATTGTCTCCTAGTAGCCTTGCTTCTAGAGCCCTGGATGATCTCTAGGTTAGCCTGAGATAGGCTGAAGTGCTTCAGAGTGACCTGCTGAGGAGCCACGCTGCAAGGGCTAGTTTGTGAGGAGCAGGGAGGAGTTCCTTGCGACCCTGCTGGGCCAGGAGAGGAGCTGGGCCCAGCGGTAGGTGAATGGGTGGTCTGTCCGATAGGCTGAGTAGCTCGGAGAACGACGGTCTTGCCGGCCACCATGGAGCTATCAAAATGATGCTGGGGTGTCAGGATTCCTTTATCTTGCAGATCACCCTGTAGACCAGGGGTGTGGGTGGGAAGGTGTATGCCATCATGTCGTTCCATTGTATCTGGAATGCGTCTCCCAGGGAGTGGAGCCCAGCCCTTGCCAGGAGGCGAACTGCTGGCATTTCCTGTTGTCCCGGGAGGCAAGCAGATCCACCTGGGGAGGCCCCCACCTGAGGAAGATCTCCTTCAGTACCAGGTTGTTCAATTTCCACTTGTAATTGTCCGCCCCAAGTCTGCTGAGCCTGTCCGCTTCCAGGTTGGATTCCCCCGGGAGGTGGACAGCCATGAGGTACATGTTGTTCTCCAGAGCCCATTCCCACATGCTGACTGCTAGGTTGTACAGCGGCGGGGATCTGGTACCCCCCTGCTTGTTGACATAGTACATGCTGGTGGAGTTGTCTGTCTGGATAAGAACTGTCTTGCCCTTGATAAGAGGGAGAAAGGCCTTGAGAGCGAGCCATATGGCCTTCAATTCTAGCCAATTGATATGAAACACTTGCTCCTACCGAATCCAGACTCCACGGATGCTGTGATGTCCAGGGTGGCTCCCCAGCCTTCTGGGGAAGAGGCCATACTAACTGTGACCTGAGGGGCTGGCTGTCGGAAGGGATTGCCCTGCCGCAGATTGTAGTCCGCGCACCACCACTGGAGCTCTGAGTGGAGAAAGGGTGGAATGTTGACTGGCTCCGCTTGGGAGCCCTTCTCCTGAATCCATGAGGCTGCGAAGTGCAACTTTAATCTCCTCATCCTGAGTCTTGTGTGGGGGACGGCCAACAGAACCGCTGCCATAAGACCCAATAGGTGTTGGTACCACCAGGCCGAGGTCACTGACCTGGAGAGGAAGTGAGCTGTGGCTCTCTTGATGGCCGCAATCTTGTCCCCCGAGGGAAAGACTCTCACAGAGTTTGTGTCCCAGATGAGGCCCAAGAAGGACAGGCTCTGTGTTGTCAAGAGACGTCTTTATGGGAGGGCAAAAGGGGCACTTGCCCCGGGCCCCCGCCTTGGAGGGGGCCCCCACAAGTCTACCTTATCTAAAGAAGTTACTTACTTTATTCACCAAACTAATATAGCACATTTTGTGTCAGGCTGTTGAGACTCGAAACCTATTTTATATCCGTTGTTGAGAGGTACATTCTGCTCTGCTATCTGTGTTCACTGTGGCATACATAGTTTGTGCATTCACTACAGCACAACTCCTGTTGTATTCTAACATTACTGTGGGGATTATAATTAGAATGTGTAATAGCCACATTTGAAATGCATACTTATAAAGACAAGTGCTGCAATGGTTCAAAATATTGCTCAGTTTGTTAAGCACTCCTTACAGAGCTCTGCGTGTATATGCAAGATCACAATACCAAATTCCAGCAAGACTGACTCAGTATTTCCTACGTCTGAAGCTGACAAACCTGCATGTATATGTACTTTTTTTTGTAGCACAATAGGTGCTATTATCAACAATGTACCTGACCCAGAAACTGGTTGCTATGAAAACAAACATAGCATCTGTATGGAGAAGGTCTAGAAATCTGTTCCTTCAGACAAGAAGTTGGAAAACATATGCAGCAAACACCCGCAATGATGAGCATAAAGCGATAGTCCGGAGAAGTGATTGTGTCCAATTTCAAATCAAAGCATTCATGCTCGTATCCTGGCTTTGCCGGTAGATTAAACTGTGATCATTTTATATTACTGGCAGTGCTCTGCTGTTTTATATGAAAAGGTTTACCTTCACATGTGTTGGTGGCATCGTTTAGCCGCTTACCAGATCTTTTTTTGTAAAGGCCAGTTGAGTGGAAGGGGTTCTAGCCTATAGTGGGTCCTTTTGTACAACTTAAAGGTTTTTCTGCACATCTTTCACAAGCCTGTGTTTTGGGCATATTTAAAGCTTTAACTTACAAAAGAGAAGCCTGGATAAAATCTATTAGGATGTTATCAATTAGAATGCTGGTACTTATATACTTACCTTGATGATGGAGACAATAAAGCTAGAATCGTTCCCATTTTGCATAATATGCTTCTATAACATTTTGTTTTTAGAAATTGTCATGTTGGATTATGTGATTTGTGTACTTTGCAAGTCAGTTCTATAAAATGGGATTATTTTAGTTCATGGTAACAACTGGAAAAAGAAAGTGGTAAAATGCGAACGTTACAGAGTGGGTGCAAATCCCAGCCTCACCTCTTAACCCATGTGTGATTCTGGGCATCTCATTTAATTTCATATAGCCTGCCAAAATGACCAGTCCCTAAACCTTTGAAAATTGTCGCCCTTCAGAGGGATTTCATTCTCAGGGTGTCATCTTCATAAAATCCTCACTCATGGTTTCACTTGCTATAGTGTTGGTTCCTCTATGATAATAGTGGCCATTGCACACCACAGCCACTTTGCTCTCTAATGGCAACACTTCTTGAAATCTATGTCCCTCTTCTAATCTTTATATGCCTGAATATGGACAAGTTTGTGACAGCTTCTATTCTTCATCCACTATCTATGCTAAGATATCTGTATTGTTCCCCTTGCTTTCAAATGGTCTCTTGTATCCATGCCTGAGCACTTTTGCCCTCTTTGATGAAGTGTCCTCTATCTATGCTAGAACATAAGAAACCTTGTCGTTGACTGCTAATGTTGGCCTTGAAATACTGCTTGTTTATCATTCAGAGTAATGATTTTTATTTATATAGTGCTTTTCCAAAGCACTGTACATACAACATATTTACATTCAATTATCATCCCAACCAAAGTTGGTACTCATTTATCGACCTCAGATGGATGAAAGGCTCCGTTGGTCTTGTCGGGTTAGAACCTGCGACCTGCTGATCTCACACAGATTGCAGCGGTGAGCACTCAACCCACTGAACTATCTTACCGGCTAAAGCAAGAATGAACAGGATAAAGAGACTGAAAGGGAGTACCCATGATTATTTTGATTGCTGCTAAGCAGCATATCCAGCTATGGGTTGTGAACACGATGAGGGCATAGTGACCAGATATTTTTGATCAGTGGAGGGGGGCCCAAAGGTGTCCGTGCCCAGGGCCCCAAAAGTGTTTAAAATAGCCCTGGTGTGGGCTGCAGCTGAGACTTCTTGAGTCGTCCAGGTATGGGTAGACGTGGTGGCCTTGGGCCCTGACGAGGGCTGCCACTGCATTCATTAACCTGGTAAATACCATGGGCGACGGGTTGAAGCCAAAGGGTAGCACGTTGTATTGGAAATCGCAGCCCATGATCCTGAAGCGCAGTAAGGAACGATGCGGCTGCCAAATCGTGACGTGTAGATAAACGTCCTTCAGATCCACAAAGCAAATCCAGTCTCACATGTCCAGTGTTTCCGCAATAAGAGCTGGTGTAACCATCTTGAATTTTTGCAGAGGGAGGGAGAGATTGAGGGTGGAAAGGTCCAACACAACTCTAAGTTGAGCCTGGTTCTTCTTCTGTATGGTGAAAATCCTGGAATAAAAGCCCACTCCTCGCTGGGAGGCTGGGACTTCTTCCACTGCCTGGCTCTCGACGAGCGACCGGATCTCTGCCAGCAGAGTTGTTGTCCCAATCTGTGGGAGGGGAGGAGGATGGAGAGGAAGGTACCGGTAGGCGGTAGCCCGTGGAGACTATGGAGAGGATTCAGGGGTCTGATAAATTCTGGCACCAAAATTGCACGTGAAAGGCAAGCCTGCCGCCCACCGGAGACACGTGGACCCTACGGGGCGTGTCACACCTTCTTTCCTTCTGAGGCTTTTGCGGAGGATGGTGATAGGAAAAAACCCTCCCCCCCCCCCTTTGTTGTTTCCTCCAGTGCTGACTCGGAGAATGGTCAAGTTGCCTGGATGTCTGTTCTTGGAAGCCCACTTGTCAGAGAGTGGGTGTGGCCTTCGTAAGAATAGATAAAGACTTCGCGGTTTGCGAACTGTTCTTCTTTTTATCTAATTCCTCATCCGTAGTGGAGTGGAAGAGGTCACTACCCTCGAATGTAAGGTCCAATATGCATTCCTGGACATCAGGATTAAACTTAGTAGCCAGGCCGTCCTTCTCATGTCCGTGGCAATGCAATTGGCCCGGCCAGAGGTATCGATGTGGGCCACAGTGGACTCCATGGTGTCCTGCGCTACCAGCTTGGCTTCTCCTAGCGCGCTTGGCTCTATGCCGAAAGTTCTGGGAGGAAGTCCGCAATTTTCCACCAGAGCCTTTGGTTAATGGCTGCCAGCATGGCATCCGTGTTGGCTTGACGCAGGTGCAAGGAGGCACTGGAGTACAGCTTTCTTCCGTACGCCTCCAAGATCTTCTCTTCCTTGCCTAGCAGCGTCGAGGACGAGGTGGCAGAGAACGACAGACTTAGAATAGAGTGATGCAGCAGCGATCACGGAAGAGTGCGGTTGAGGATGTGCCGAAAGCAAGAGTGTATCCCCCTCCATCTGCCTATACTTGGCGTCGAGGCACCGATTGATAGGTTGGGCCGAGTGCGGCTTGGGCCACCCCTTCTTGGCCAGGGCAACTATGTCTTTCTGCATCGGGGCCCCCATTTTGGTAGGAGGTCTTTGGATGAGGATCTCTGCCAAGACCCCCTCCTCTGGCTGCTCTACCTCGGGCTGAGGAAGGCCCAAATATTCTGCCAAACCTGCAAGGCGTTCGTGGAAGGCCCTGGCTGAAGATGGCTTATCGGAGTCCTCCTCCTCTTCAGTGTCCATCAGAGCGCTTGGAGGGTCCGGAACTGGTGGAGGAGTGCTGGGCGCTGTGAACTGCGGTGTGGATACCGGAGCCGGTGGCTGCTTCGTAGGCTGGAACTGCCTGTACTGTGGGAGGCAGGGATGCTGGAATCGGAGGAGCCGGCTGGGGCAGCGGTGGCTGCGCTGGGGCCTGTGGCACTGGAGCCATAAGAGGAATGACTATGGGTGCCGGTGGGGTGACCTGGGGGAGCATGTCCCTGATGGCATCCCGGAGGAGGGCCCCCATCTGGGGAGGTCACATCAGTCCTAGGATCGTTTCGAAGAACCTGTATTCGGAGGCTGTAGAGGTGGCAGGTGATATTGACGGAGTGGCTGACGGCAGCTGGGTCCGGGGCACACTCTGCCTGGGGTGCAGGGGAAACCTGCCATTCGCAAAAGGTGAACAAGATTCAGTCTCCCGTCCCTCGTGATGGGACGCCCATACAGTATGGAGCAAAGGGGACGGGATGTAAGAGTAATCCTAAATGTCCAGGAGGACCAGTTTTGGAGCACTGTATATGGAGCTTCCTCACTGGTCATGACAGGAGCCAGATTCTATGTCTGGAAGGAGGCTGCTAAACATTTATTACTCGCTTAGATTGTTTAATACAAGCTAATCTGCAGCTCCACTGATGCTAAGCACGGCATACCGTCTCTGTCACTTTGAGATTTGGCCCCTATGCTGGGAGAGGGCGACGTGGAGTTTCTGCTATTAGCCTCGATTTTTATTGAATTAAGTGCAATATAGTTCTATAGTTTTAATATGTTGAAGCTAAAGAAGTATTCAAGAGGAAATGATGAAGTAATATCAATATATTTTAAATTGGAGTAATAGAAGTCCCAGTAAACTAAGAGATTAGTTATTGATAAGGAAATGTTTTAACCATTTTAACCTGCTCTACTCTTTGTAAATTTCTTACGGTATAATAATGTTTTTACTTGATGTTAAGAATATTTGTGAGGAATGCTGTATTTTCTGTATTTTCTTTATATGATAAAACTGTGCCTATGGTTTGTATTAACTAAGTGCAAAATAAACATCCACAAGAGCCCACTGTGACCGAGTCCTACTTTTACACCCTTACAAAAGTTAACAATATTAAATAGGCATGCACATTAAACCAACCAAAAGTAGAGCAAAACATACACTTTTCTGTCAAGCCAGGGACATCTGGCACTCTTCCTGTTACCTTGATACAAAATGTTCAAATAATTACCACCTAGTACTCTTGTAGCCTTACACATTGCCTCTTTCCTGCAACGTGCCTACTTTACACCCACCAGACAATACAAAATGTGCATAAAAATGCTGCAATTAATACACTTTTGTGCCTCAAACTGTGCTTTCTTATGTTGCAAACGTTTCTATTTCATGCCGCAATATCTTTGAAGGGCTGCATAATGGTTCTGAAGAGTACTAAAAACACAATGGCGGGGTAGGTTAGAGATTTCTAATGAAATACCAAGTAAATTAAAAGAAAACAAAACAGTAATAGCAGTTGAAGCAGCAATTTCACAAAGAGCAACAAAACAAAGCGGTAGGGCCAAATGTAGACAGAAGGAGCTCACACGGGAGGTAACAAAGAAGTCACAGACAGGAAATCACATATCAGGCATAACCAAGATTTTAAGGAGGACCACACACTGGGAACTACAGAGAAGCACACACAAGGAATCACAGAACAGCCACACACAGGGTGCACAGAGCAGCTACGCACAGGCAACTGAAGAGCAGGCACACACCGTAAATTAAAGAGCAGGCATATATGAGCAATAAAATACATTATGTATTCAATCACAGATGTTAAACACACAGGCAATCACAGAACAGACAAATGGGATCACTGAGTAGCCACACAGTGAACTGATGGTTAGGTAGAAAGTGTTATTGTGTAGCAGACACAAACATGGGACTACAAAGTAGCCACAAACACAGAATACAAGAACACTCAAACACAAGAGTTAATACACAGAGGCCACGTGGGAGAGTATGAAATAATTAGAACAATGAAAGAGATGAGGGCCCGATTCTGAGGTGCATGCACAACTAAGAAAGTGCTCTTCCATGAAGGAAGAACCCTTTCCTTAAAAGCGCCATATTCTGTTAAAGTGAAAATGTGGCAGTCTGGCATCATAGCCGTGACTTTTGCATGTGCCTGTTTTACTGCTTAACAACAGCCTTAGCAACCATGAGGAATGCAGGGCAGGCACTGCAAGGGGATTTGCCCTTTAAAAGCACTGATTTAGCAAGTTAAAAGTAAGAGTTACAATATGGCAACCCAACACGCACACTTTGCCCGTTTATAAAAATAGCATTTCCTAGACTGCAGCACCACTTTTCTAGTTTAAAGAGAGCTTAAGAAAACTTTCTCGAATTAGAGAAGTGACAGTCTTAAGAAACGCTCGCAGTGACACTGGCACACATGTTTCTATCAGTATGATAGATTGAAACAGCTTTTGCTGCTGGAAAGCCCAACATCTGCCCTCCAATTCCTCTATCCACCTCAGAATGGTGGTGATGGAAACTGGAGGGGAGAATGTCTTCTTTGTTTACTGCTTTTAACACGAGCTCAGAATCGGGCCCTCACAGGTGGAAGCAGCCAGAGATCCCAAAGCTGATAAGCCGCCCAACAAAATCCATTTGGTGGTCTGGGATTGCTGAAGTCCAGGGAGTGTGCTAAACCATTGAAATAGTCCACTCTTCCCTGTTCTGGCCAGCTGGACTGCTTCCTCTGCTAGTCACTCTTCAATTCTCTAGGGCTAAACTGCCAACTATGGGCCCCATTCTGAGCTGGTGCTAAAGTAGTGTGGAAAGCCGACATTCTCCTCTCCAGATTCCAGCATCACAATTCTGAGGGTAGGTGGAAGTGTTGGAGGGGGGATGCCATGCTTTCCTACAGCGAAAGCTGCTAAAATATCTTGTTGTGGGAGAAACATGTGCATCAGTGGGAGTATGAGCATTTCTTTAAAGACTGCCACTTTTCTAATTTGGAAAAGTATCCTTAAGCTTTCAGCAATTTCGAAAAGTGGTGCTGCAGTCTGAGAAATGCTATTTTTAGAGGTGTCGTAGTTTATCTCCTTTTTTTACGTGCCACACCAGTGTTTTTGAAAGGAGAATCCCCTCCCAGTGCCTGCACCTCAGAATCAGGGCCTCTGCTGGCCTCACTTTTGCCCTTTGTTTTCATCTGACATGTCATCTTTTTGCTTGCCTTCGGTGTCTTATGCATTTTCTCTGTATAACTCTGCGCCTGCATTTGTCCTTGTTCATCTCTCTTCTGCAATCACTCTTTACATGCTGTTGGGGGCCTGCTCCGGATCACCGGGCAGGCCCCTGTGTGCGTCGGGAGCACCGGACACAGGCCAGATGAGCTGCGATCACACAGCGGATAAATGGGTGGGGGTCACCCCACCCGCTCCGGATCACCGGAGCAACCCACGTGGCTGGGGGCACCCAGCACACAGCGGCCCCGGCTCTGTGGGCCCCGAGGCCGGGGTCGCACCAACGGCCATGATCACATGGCATTGGCAGCCTTCAGGGACGGCGCTGCTCAGCAGGGGCACCGTCCTCATGCTGGGCCCCGTCCTTGGGCCTACAGCACGCGGTGTGGCACCAGCATGGTGCATAACAATGAACACACCGGAGCCTTTGTTGGTTTGACTGACGGGCCGGAAACGGCTCATCTATTTTATTAAGTTGGTCACATGGCTAGTGCCACGTGACCCATTACAACATCCTGGGAGCTACCATGCTCCCAGGAGGGGTGCCATGTGTTATAATGTGTGTGGCGTGTAGGATCCACCTTTATTTAATTAAGAGAGGGAGAAGTGTTATAATGTGTGTCTTCCCTCCTGTGTCTTCCTTGCAGGGTGAGGTGATGTCAGTGGAATGTGGTGAGGTCACTGTGCTCAGAGTGTTGATTTTGAATAGTGTTCCATGGGGGACAGTTGGAGACAGAGAGCTGGCTGGCTAGGATGTGCCGGTGTTTTCCTGCTGTACTAATGAACTAATAAACCCATATAACTTACCTGCTGGCTCAGGTGTGTTGATGACGAGTCCGCATTGTTACACTGGCGACGAGGATGGGATCCTGTCATGGAGGGGACAGCAGTTAAACAGGACGCCGCCCTCCAAGTGTCCACATCCAGTACAGCAGCCAGCTGTGCAGCCCTTGGGGTCCGGACCGAGGTTGCACCCCAGCAGGCCGGGTGGTGCTGGGAGAAGAA